>NC_080632.1:66299378-66628878 GCF_027887145.1 Ammospiza caudacuta | reverse complement strand
AGAAGGGAGTGACTCGCTTAACCTGTAGAAGATAGGCTGCTAATTAATAAGAGAACTATGCCGCTTTTAACCAATGAACATTAATTCCTATTTTTGCTAAAATGTATAAATAGTAAAAAGTTCTGGGAATCGTGCTGGCTTTGTTGATTTGCCACCAAGTCTCCATTGCTGCACAGGTCTGTAAATAAATCAAGTATCTCTATTCTGTGCATGGGTTGGCCTCCTGCACACCAGGTGCAAGAACATATTTGGGGACAACAGGGCTTCTTTACAGTGGCCATATAAAGGTTTACACAGGGCTGCAGCTTTCCGGAGTCCTCTGTGTTTGCTGTCAGCTGAAGCATGTCCTTCAGTGCCAATGTGGTGGGCAGGAGCAGGGAAGGAAGATTCCCTGGATCAGCATCTCCAGGTGGCTGTTTGCTGTGGCTTTTGTCATAGCACCTGAAACTGAAAACAGCATGTTTGTCCAGCCACAAAGAGCTTAAGGTGCTGCAGTGAGTGACACATGGTGAGTGACACATTGGGGTGGGAAAGCCCAAGACACTCCTGGTCCAGTCAGCAGTGCTTGCAACACAACTCAGCAAGATGCTGACGAGTGTTGAAGTTTTGCTTTGCTCTATAAAGCAGCAAGCAGACTGGATTCCTGTCCTAGGAAACAGCAGCACCTATGGCCAGCCCACAGCTGAAGCAGACTTCAAAAGTGTGTGTAAGTGCTTGCTCCCTGCAGGCTTGCGCTGTTCACTGGGCATCATTCAGTCCAGAAAACACATTAGACAATGTCCATGTAAAAAGTGAAACCTCCTGTAAAGACAGGAAGTTAAATTGGTTAAAAAGCAGATGATTGGAGTAGGAGATTGTGGGAATCTATAAAATGAGAGGGATTTAGGAAAACTGCAGAAGACAGGCCTCAGATACAGCGGAATTGTGAACAGTGCTAAAGCAGCAGAAAAATTATTTAAGCTGTAGAGAAGACATGGGAACAAGAACAATAGAGCTGTGTATTTGTGCTTGTTTGGCTTTCTAAGTTGCAAAAAGTTTATCTGGCAAGATATTAGGAAGGTTAAGTTTATGAATAGGGCTCTATGCATTGTGTCTCACAAACAGGTATTGTATCTGAAATAAGTAAGTATTGTTTTAACCAAAGCTATGTGTGCTTATGGTGATTGGATAGAACTACTGTCAATATGCTTTTGCTTCATGTGATCGGTCAGGAAGGTTATAAAGTATGCTGTAACATTAAGTTTTCCATCCTGCTTCCTGGATTTATGAGCTGTTAACATTGTCGCATTATCATAATCATGTAATGAGACTGATGCTGAAAAATAAATAGCTCGAGACACTATCCCAGCAGCCCCATCCTGTTTGTGTCTGTAAATAAACTGCCAGCATCAGAGGCCAACAGATCTTCTTTGTGTGGTAATATGTTGTTCATTTTGGCCAATGCTGGCTTCCAAAATGAGTGTTTTGAACATGGTTTTGTTTTCAATACAGGGCTTTACCACCAGACCTTTTGAACTGTCCCTAGTTTCCTTTGCAATTTACAGCTCTTGCTCATTTTTCCCTAGTTGAAAATGGGTCTCTAAACAAAGGTCATGCTAGCACATACTAAACAAAAAAAGATGATATTTTACATGCAATCCTTGAAATTTTACAAATTACAGAATCAAGAGAGAAGTTTTGAGTTGAAAGCATATGACTATACAGGAACATACTTCATTCGTCTTCCTTCAGATTGCTGTCTATTATATTTCTCTGAGTGAAAAGGTGTACATTTGACCAGTCCCTGGCTTCTTTCTCCATTCTTCCTTGCCCTGTTACACTCCTTGAAGTCCAGTGCTTTCATGCCTTTGAGCATGAATTTCCTTCCCCATGGGCTGTTCCTAGTTTAAACCACCACTGTAAATTTAAGAGGGAAATTTCTTTTTCTTGAAGGGGGGAATGGCAAGTTTGCATTGGAAAATGCTGATGTTTTTAATAAAACCTTACTTGTATAAATGTTTTATGTTTCCTTGGACTGAGTGGATTATAACAGAAGGTTGTTTGGGCTTTTCAAAGCTCCTCTGGGAACTCATACATCAAGTTTCTCAAGTTTAGGAGATTGCAAAGTAGTCTTACAGATTACAGATACTCTGTATTCTCATATTTAATGTTAATTTTATTATATGAGCCAAAAGGGTGCTTTCAGGACTTATAAACTGGTTCTTGCTCACAGTGAGGTATTTCCATACCTTCTGGCTTCCCAGCTGTGCAGAGCACAGTGTCAGTGAAGCGTGCGAGATAACCAATGTGCTGCTGAATATTTTTCCTGTCTGACATTCCTTCCATGAGTTACAGTAAAACCTACAATGCCACCAGCTTGTGCCTATGTGAGAAAAGTGCTGAGGAGATGTGAATGTTAAATACTGCTAACAATACCAGAGCTGAGCTTTTGCTGTTCCTTCCTGCTGGTCTCTCTGGCCCGTCTCTGCGCAGTAACTCCTGAACCACTCCCAAATGACACCACAGCTGTATCATGCCTGAGGTATGCTGTATTCCTGTGGAAGAACATCTGTTCCTCTTGTTACATAACACCTTGCACGGGTGAATTTTGATTATCATAATGGGTGAAACCCACAAACACTGTCAAAAAGCCCCAAATTCCTCTGTACCCCAACAGGAAAGTAACTAGATAGAATAATTTTCTTTCTAGAAACATCTGCATTCACCTCATGAAGAGGAATGCTTAGAAGGCCTGATAGTTCATATTAGAAATCCTGTTGTTTGGAAAAGTGGAATATTAACTACTGGCATTTAATTTTAATTTACCAGTGCCTGGCAATAGCTTTGATCACTGAAGGTGCTCCTCTAAAGAATGTATGACAATCTTGCCTGCTTTTCAGATACAAGGAACTGTAGACATTTAATCCTAATGTCTTACAAATCAGCAAAATGTCTGCAGTTTACCAAACATATTGGACCAAGTCTGCTTTTGTAGAAAAGAACCACTTAGAACCACTAATACACAATGTGTTCACTCGTATATGACACTCAGCATGCTGGTTCCAACCCAGAACACTGCCCAAAGTATTTAGCTGGATGAAACCTTAATTCCAGGTGTTGGAAGAAGAGCAAATGGCACATGGTTACCTCATTAAAGTTATTCTGACCAATTTTTTTCTCTTAAATTTAAATGTATTTTGTGCCCTTTCCAGATAAAAAAGATGTCCTTGATGTCCCCAGCAAGTATTATATGATTCTAAAGCTTACCAGGCTGCCATTAATAATAATGTATTTGATATTCTCAAAGTTAAATATAATCTAAACTTCTGTCACACAGAGGACTCTAAAAAACCCAGTATATTTTGTTCTGCCAAGATTGTTCTTTGCTGGTTGAGCTGGCTTGATCATATGGAGATGCAGTATCTCCATTTAGAATTAAATTAATACAGCTCTTCAGAATGAAATCTGAATTTTGGAAATGAAAACGCAAATCCAAGATACATGTTACCAGGCTTACTATTTTCTCACTTCTTTTTCCCAAGTGATCAATAGCTACAGGTAAGTTGAAAAACTGGGATTTTTCTCCTAGTTTTATGCCTCATTAGGAGATTTCTTCTTTCTAGAAACATTAACTAAGGCTTGAGCAATTAGAGGCGTCAGATAGTTCCAGTGCAGACGGGTGGAGATAATGACATTCTTCATTCTTTAGGGCATCTACATCCCTTTGGCTGATGGGTTGGCAAGAGGCATTAGACAACTTTTCAGAAATTATCACTATTTGTCAGTACTGCTTAATACTTTTGAGGAAAGAGCCACCTTTTCTTACTATATTTTTTTAACTGTTTATTTTATTGTGAGTAAGCTACAGTGTGTCAGAGAGTGTGATTTCCAATGTAATCCAATATATTTATTCTGAGCTTGAGTCTTTTTTAGCAGTTACAAACTTATGAAAAGTAGCTACGATGTCTGTGCCAATACATGTTCTGTTGTACGGTTCTATTTTACATGTCGCTTACGAATTTTGGTTTTTTTTTCTCGATTTGTAATTCTATAGGAGAGTGATATGATTGGTTGATTGATCAATTGATCTCTTGCTAGAGCTGTGCTTAATTTGATCATGAGCAGTGTGTTTATCATTACTCTCTTCTGACTACTCAGTTTTCCTTATCTGGTCATTGTGTTCCCTGTTACCAGGACATTGCTCTCAAATCTACATGAATCTCCTCACTGGTATAGAAGATCTGAGCAATTTCAAGCAGTGAAAAATACTGATAACTGACAATACAATTCAAAACGTTGTTGGGCTTTTTTTCAGGTATTAACTTGAGTTGCTTTTAACTGTGAAAGCCCTCCATGTAGTCAGAGTTCCGCAAATTTGGGGCCTTTACACAGGCACCAATTTTGTGGCAAAATTCAGACTTTCTAGACCCACGCCTTCTGTGTTGCACAAAACACATGGGCTGTGTAGTCCTTTAAAGCTGTTCATCAGTGCAGACCCAGTGACTGGACGGTTGAAGCTGGCAGGGATCTCAGTGCCATATGATCTGGATGAGATTTCTGTCAGCCCCTTTCCACCACAACCCTCTGGTGTATCAGCCCTCCCCTGCCCTTCCCTCCCCCGCAGTTTGGTGCCATCAGCAAATTTGTGGAGGTGCAGATGCCCCATAATCTGGAGCATTAATGAAGGTGAAAGAGGTTTAGACCCAGTATTGAACCCTGGGTCATGCTGCTCCAACCAGGATTTGTGCCACTGACCATCACCTCCCTCACTATCTGGTCATCCAGCTGGTGTGTAAACTTCGTTGTGAGGATCTTGTGAGAAATCCTGCAATTACTTTCCTTCTGCAGTTGTCTTCCAAGATTCCCCCTCCCCCCCACCTTTATAACTACCCAGTTTATGTTCTCTGTCAATAAAATGAAATACAAGTATCCAGGTTTGCAACTCAGGTTTAAGTAGAACAGTTGAAAGTTGAACTTAGACAAAAACCTGCCCTGGAATGTACTGGAAAGAGCATTCTGCAAGTGGCACAGGAGGACTGATATTAAACTAAAACAATTTTGTTTTGAAACCTTTTACTGGCTTACCTGGAATTATATGGCACAGAAAATTTCTTGCTAAATCATAGACTAGCAAAAGTGTTTTGCTCTAACCACTCTTGGTGTATTCAGTCACACTAGCATAGCATTTCAGCTGGCAGGACAACTGCTGGAGGAGTCTGACTTTCTAGAAAGTTCAGCCAGTGAAATCTTGAGACGCCATCTCTTACTAAAAACATGCACATGTATTGTTCACCCACAAACTGTCACATGAACCACTAAATCTGACTGATTATACATCTTTGTTAAGGAGGCTCAAATGCAGCAGGGGCAAAATTTTTTCATACAAATATGTCACAGGCATGAAGAAAACAAATAACTTTGTTTTTCTGCTGAGCAGCTAAAAAGTGAGCTACAACAAAAACTTAACAAACCAATCAAACAAAAAACCTCCAAACTTTGTAGAAAACCTCTAATATTTTTCATGTCTGATCTTCAACTGTCTATTTCACTTTGGCTGGATTAGGAAGTGTACAATGTGATGCCTTTCAATCACAGTGTGATAGAAAGCAAGTCTTTATTTTCTACAGTTGGCCCACATAAAATGACAGAAATGGCATTAGGATTTCATGTTTGCTTAAAATGAGCTGTATTAAATCAGCTAGCTTGACCATTCCCTGTAAATGCCAAAAAAATCCCAAAAGGCTACGTCTGGATTCTTAGCACTCATACATATTGCCAAATGCAACTTTCCAGATGGTGAGAAGTGTAACTAATAATATTGCATGTTTCTCTAACATAGCCCTGTAGGGTTTGCCTCAGCTTGTGAGTGAGCCAGACTAGAATTCAGCTCACTTCTCACATAATCATTCAAACTAATGTATTTAACTAAGAAACAGGAATGCAGTAAGAATTCACTGGCTTAGGCAGATGTGGGTCAAGGGAACAGTCTGGAAGAGAGAATGGCCCATCACTCCTTTGGTGAGACCTGGGCTAGCTGAAACAATTTCCTTCCATGGTATCAGGTTGTTGCAGGAATTCACTGGACTGCAGGTCCATGCTGTTGCAAGCTGCAGTGTTGTTTAGGGAAGAGGGAGTGATGGTCTGGAGCACAGCTTAGGCCAAATAGCATTCCAAAAGCAATCGCTTCACAGACCAGCAATTGTACCTCTTTTTTTTTAAAGTGCATTTTGCGGTTAAGCCACGAGATGGCAGGAAAACAAAATAAATATTATTTTATGGAGCAGCTGCACTTGAAAGTTACATCTAAAACCAAATACTATCAAGAAGGGGGCAAATTTTCCTCATAAAAGTGTTGCTAAAGTCTTAAAAAGTTTTAAAATATGTTAGATATCCCTTTAATTAATGCTATCTAACTGTGATTTACACTAAACCATCTTTCTCTTATCTGCTGTTTTTTGTCTCTGGAGAAATGTCTAATTTTTTGCCTATGGGCAAGAAGTAAAAAAGTTAGAACTGCTTATTTCAATTTTGGTTCCCAGTGTAATATGGTGTGTAACAAAATTAAATTCAGAATAAAGTCTCTTTGTACGTAGAAGGAGAACCATGATTGCCCTGAACCATTATTACTCCTTGGTTTCTCTGTCTTATGTAGTATACCCTCTCATTCTAGCCTCACAAAAAAAAAAAAAAAAAAATCTACCTTCACATTATTCTCAAAGCAGACTGCAAAGCCATGTAGGAAATTCAAATGATGAGTTGATTCTTACTGATTTGAAGGGTAAAAGACACAGTGCCTTAAAATCATCCCTGTAGTTATCTGCTTCTGTCATATGATATTAAGAAAAGTACTGTAACTTTTTCTATGAAAGAATTTCAGATGAATTGATTCTGTTCCTCTCCTGCCATATCCTATCAGTGGAATTTTAAAGAGAGTGGCTTCTAAAATATCTTAGTTCCTTTTTCAAAAGCAGTAGTCACAATGTCATTGTTAGTACTGCCTAAGTAGCAATAGTGCACCATAGCAGTACATGGCAATAGTATCTGTGAGAGTGGTGTGCATGGAGTCTTACAAGCAATTCCCAGTTGTTGGATAGTCTTGTCCTGCAAGCACTCTTAAATGCCCTGTAATTGCAACCCAGAGAATGCGTTGTCTACTGTAATTAATAATGTTTAGGGTGTCTTAAACATTTTCCTGACTGTAGCAAGCTGAGTGTAGTAAAAGACCTATGTCCAATGATAGATGGAGTTTTAACCTTTGGCCTTATCTGTGTTCCTGGATACACTTCTCTGTGGCCTCTCTGCAGTCATCTCATCATAGTGAACCAGGAAGCTGTTCACCAAAATACCTTTATTATCTCCAAAAGAGTTGTTGAACTTGTTTTGGACAGGCTTCAGTGACACCCTCAAGGGCTTTCTGTAGTTTGATCTGTTTGGGAATTTATTGCCTCTTTCTATCCCTACTGTTCTCATTTACTGCTTCTAACAGGGGCAACTTTTTCTTCTCCAAGAGGCAGCCCTGGGGTGTGCCAGTGACAGAGCAGGTCTCTGCTGAGCTTGTCAAGGATGTCTCCATTCTGCAATAGCTGTGCCTTGGCCAAGGGCCAGAAGCACAGATTATGGGCCATGAGGCAGTGTACAGAACTTTATCACTGACAAGAAATGAAGAGTAGTTCATGGCTTTGCCATGAAGTTAAACAGTCATAGTTCATGTGGGCATATGTAGTTGCCCTGCTAAGGAAAGAAGTATAACTGAAAAATTACCATGTTGGTAACTCCTGATTTATACATACAACACACTTATTTGTGAGAACTACTGATCCCACATTTTGTGGTATTAAAATGTTGGTTTGTGATAAATTCATAGCTGTCCCTAAAGCAATTTTGATTCCTGTGAGACTCAGGCAGCAACCCCAAAGCAATGTTTTCTTTTAAAGCAGTTATTTCATTGTCTTTTCTGTGAATTGTCCATGCTTGTGCTGCTATGAGGGAGAAATACCGGTAAGATGTAGCATGCCTGTTCTAACTCATTATCTCAGTCATGGTGAGGAATTCCCAATTTAAATAAGTACCAAAAGTGACTTCTTTGTGTCAGTCATAAAATCTGTCAAGTTTTCAAACATTCCGTGAAAGACTGGCTTCTCAGGTCATAGGCAGAAGATGATATTCAGGTTTAGGAAACCAGATCTTTTATTACAGCAATGAGAAAACAAAAATAGAAAGTCAAGATTACAGATCTTTGAAAGGTGGATATTGGTGCAAAGCAAGGGCTCTGTACAAGATGCTATGATGTTGCATTTTGCCTGGAAGAACCTGCAGCAATAATTACCATTCTTTGTTTAGAAGGCTAATGTTTAATGGGTTTTTAGAAATGTGGTGCACTGAAAACTTCTTGCCACCTATCCATCGATTTCCAACTTCAGGATTGTTATAGTTGCACAATATGTCGTGATTTCTGCAACAACATTTCCAAAATCTTAGTCTCTGCTGTGTTTCCTTTTTTCTCCCTTCACCCAAAGTGAGACAACAGGATTAATGGAGTTGGTTCCTGCAGAACAAACACTGAAGCTTAATTTACTCCTAGCGGTCTTACACCAATAGCAGAGTTGTGCCACTCTCATTCTGCCCACTCAAGCTGCTCACAACTTCAGCTGCTGTAGTTTTGAGGAAATCATGGCAAAAAAAAAAAAAAAAAAAAAGACTGAAACAATGACAAGTAAACTCCAGATCCACTTTTCATGTGGGTTTTTCTTTTAATGTACCATGCCCCTTGGCAGCACTGTAGGCTTTTGTACTATTTTCCTATATGTGCTGAAAGCCCCTGTGGCCACACATTGCTCTGCTTTGGTGTTGTCCTGACATTAGCAGATCTGGAAACCATGTTCCTGATATATTTGCTACTACACTGTTATATAATTTTGAAAGTCAATTTGAATATATAAAATTTGCTGACCCTTTTACAATTTTAAGTGTGCATAGGTATAGGGCTGCCATCATCACCAAAATATTTTGTGTGAATCATGGTCACTGTCAAGAAAAACAAGACCTCTTTTGATGTCTGCGATCTCCAGGCTTGATGGAAATGCTTAAGCTTAGTAATTGCCTTTTGTACTATATATTCTCTGAAATAACTGTTACATTCTCTTCGCAGAAATTATTTTGTAGCTGGATGTGGGGTTTTGTTGTTTTTTTTCTGAGTAGTGGCAGAACATTATGGCACACAGTCCTCCTAGATGACCATTTTCTTAGAAAAGTACCCTCCTTATCATCCATATTAAATAGAAACTACCTAGAATACTTCCAGGGTAACAACTTGGAGCCTTTAAGATTTTAATGTATGTTTGGCAATTTTTCAGTGAAGTAAGATACATTTATCATGAATGTTTGAGCTATTTCCTTTCAGAAAATAGCATTAGGAGTTGCAAATAAGCCTTTTGACTAATGAACAGAACATGACATCATTGTTTTAACACACTTTCTTTCTTAATCAGCTAATTATATGGACATAATAAATGCCTCAGTTTTCTCAGCCAGTCCAAAACAGACTTGCTATCTTGGACTATATCTTCATCTTGGTTATAAATGTAATATTTGGAGTATTAAGTGAGTAGACTAACATAGGGCAGTGTTGCTCTGGTTGAGGATTGCAGTCACAGACAGGAAACCTAAGATATTTTTCAGATGTGACAGTGGCAGAAGACTGAACCTGATTGTCTTAAAAGCCTTCTTTAACCCTATGACCTCTTGTTTTCTTAGCTTTGGTGAGAACTAGAGGTATGAATAAAACAGTTCTTCCTCTGTACCACGGAGCATGTCTTTGTCTTTTCAGATGATTCTTATTAGAATGTGCTCCAGGGTTTGATGTGTGAGGAGAATAACAGTATGGACAACAAAATTCAAAACTCGTGTGCAATTGTTGTCAGGATTTTTTTTTCAACATGAAGGGACTCCTTGAGGCAGCCTTAGATGAGAGAAAGATGACTAGTAGAACACTTTTAGGAAAGAATTAATTTCCTGGATGAAGAGCACCTTTGTCCAAGGATGGAAAAGTCACCACAAAAAGAAAAAAAAAAAAAGTTCCTCTAGTGTCTAGGGCACTCGGCTAAGACATAGCAGAGAACTGATAGGAAAGTATGCAAATTACCAGGTTTATGCAGAGTAAAAACAAGGTTAGAGTTCAAGGAAACCATGCATGTAGCCAGCTAGAAGTAGGAGGCTGATGATTTGGGGAGGGTAGTTCAGTTGACAAAAGGATGTAATTCTGTTGGGTAGTAACAAAGGCTGCACAATAGGGGTCAGAGAGGGACCGTGTGGTTTCAAATAACAGTAAAACTTTTAAGGGGCTTCAGTCACATCAACTGCCTGTGTGTACAGCAAGGAGGAACTTGAATAAAGCTCTATTAGAGTTCAAGGAACTTTAATATGTTTGAAGGATGCTCTGACACAAGCTTTTATGCAGTGCTCTGGAAATAAGCGGCTGAAATTGGGTCAAGAGAGCAATATTCTTCACAACACAGTATTTTAAATTGCAAGATGCATTAGAAGGCCTGAGTGACCTCTTCTCTGCATAAGAGGTTTGGGAAAATAAACTGTGTGTTAATGCATGTTTTTCATAGAAAATTTCTCTGCTGTATTTCTGTGGCAGAAAACTGTCAGATAGATAGCCTAGAAAGAAGCCATTTACATTAGTTTGGTTTTCAATTAATTCTGATTAAAGTGGGAGGTAGTAGGTGAATTCATTGACTCTGCATATACCATAAATGTGATGTGGATACATATATTCTCTTTTAATGATACATGTTTTAATGTATCATTAAAAGAGAATATACGTATCCACACCAGCAGAATATATGTATCCACACCAGCAGCATATAGCTTAGTGGCTTCATTTTGCTACATCAGAGAATTTTAAAAGTTGTCTGTACAATTTTCTGAAATACAATCCAGAGGTATATTTATTTTTAATAAAATAAATGCATTTATTTTATTTGGCAAATATTTATAATTTATTGTAATTTGGTTTTGGGGTAACACTGGACATTTTATGTACTCAGTAGTAGCTGACAAAGTTTTTGACTGTTGTTAAATAGCTTAAGGTAATAATTGTGGTTTAAATTTTCTATGACTACAGCTGTGAAGTGATGGCAAAGAAAATAGGATAGTAATAACTCTCATGGGTTTATTTCAAGTGAAAGTCAGCAAAACAATAACGATTCTAACAATCTAAAACAAACAAACAAAACAACTTTCCTAGGAAACAACACCAAAAGTTTAATTGGTTAAAATGTATGGACACTTAGTCTTGGAAAACTTTTACAATGTTATCTGTACCTGGAGGATATTAACTTTTGTCATTTAACATTAATCAAGAGCATGCCAAAAGCCTGTGCTGAAATGTGAGCGAACTCTTTTCTAGAGAAACAGTTTGAAATTCTGGAAACTCTTCGTAATTGGATACAGGATTTACATATTTGTTTCTTTATTTTAACAAAGTACAATAAGCATCAACAACATTATAACTGTCCTGTATTGCTTCTTTGATTTTCACACATCTTCTCTCTGCATCTTCTCGATCGGGACAGCCTCCGGTTCCTTCTGTTTCCCCTTCTGCTCTTCTCTTGATCCCACAGCTTGTCTGCATGGAAGACCCGTGTTTGCTCAGAGAATCGCAGCATGTGCCGGGCGGAGAGGGCCAGCGTCGATCGGGAGCATCGCGCCTCAGGCAGGGCGGCGGCGGGGCGGCGGCGGCAGCGGCGGCGGCGGCGGCGGCAGAGGGCAGCGGGCGGGCGGGCGGCAGCGGGGCGGCGGCGAGCGGGACCGGCGGGCAGCGGCAGCGGCGGCGGCGGCGGCGGCGGCGGGGCAGCAGCGAGCTGAGGTAGTACTTAGGGCTCCAGGCTAGGGGCTGGGCGCTGCGGTGCAGTTCATAACTCGTTATATACAGCCTGGCCCCTCCCACAGTCCGATCGTCCGGAGGAATCATTGGGTGGGCCGGAGGAGTTCATCCTAGCGACGGAGCCTCCCTCCGCCTCGAGGGGGGCTCGAAGGGGGTTGCTCGGGGAAGCCATCCTAGCGACAGAGCCTCTCTGACCTCTCCACCTCCTGCCGATCTACGGGCGCTCGTTCTCTCTGGGCACTAGTCACTGACAAGGCATGTGTGGCCATTCCAGGAACTGAACTCTTATATTTAACCTTAGTAAGCCACATTTTTAAGCAACAGTTCAGAATAAAATCTAAACAATTTAAGACATTTTCATTTTAGCATTAATCTTGCCCCTCAACTGGGAGAAGAACCTTTCCCTGATAGCCCTGACAAAACTTTAGGCCGTTGCTTCAGGTCCTGTTGATGCCTTTTCCTGAGCCTCTGCGCATCACAGAGAAGACGTCACTGTCTCCCCCTCCTTTTTCCCTCAGGAGGAAGCTGTAGACTCCAATTAGATCTCCTCTCCGTCACCTCCAGGCTAAACAGACCTTCTTTGGACACTCTCTAGTAGCTTTAGATCGTTTTTACATTGTGGTCTCCCAAACTGCCCCCAGCACTGGAGGTGAGGCCACCCCAGCCCAGAGCAGAGTGGGACAATGCCCTTCCTTGCCCAGCTGGTGACACTGTCCCTGATGCCCCCAAGACAGGGATGTCCCTCCTGGCTGCCAGGGCACTGTTGCCTCATCTTCAACTTGCCAGAGACCAGGATCTCCAGGTCGCTTTCCACGGTGCTGCTCTCCAGCCTCCAATTCCCTATTTTCAACTACATTGTTTGGCGGCTGAATAAAACCGGCGTCTCAGGGAGGTGAACAGGGCAAGTAGCTCTGAGCTAGGCTCATGCTGGCACCTCCAGATATGCATGAGAGCTTTGGTTACATAATCTCAGTTGTATTTTGAGAACCTGGGACAGGTCCCAGACACAAAGGGACTCAAAAAAAAAAGATCTCTGGATTCTGTGACCGTGTCTGTGATGTTAAAGTGCTCCCTTGCTCACCCCCAGATGGAGCACAGACAGCCATGGCACATGGAAGGGCCCAGGAACACCCAGCCCTGGCTGCTCCCAAGGAGCCACCAGCCCTTCAGAGCCCACCTCAACATAGGAGCCCAAAGCCAGGTGGGAACTGTGCCCTGTCCAGGCTCTTCCCAGAACTCTCCCAGGGAACCCATCATCCCGTGGCACGGCTGTGACACCCATTATAATAAAAACTCAAGGCTGGAGTGGCTTTTCCCCTAACATATCCAAGAGGCATAGGATATGTTAGGGGAAGAACATTTTAGGATTGCAGAGGATTAATAACAGGCTGTTTTGGGAAATACCAAAGATAGGAAAGGAAAAAAATTTAGATGATTTGGGGAGTAACAAGTGAAGGAAAACAGAGGGATAAGATGACAGAAAGGGCTGTTTGTTTCTAAATAATTGCATTTGTCTGCCTTTGCCATGTGCCCAGTTAGCAGAATCTGACCTATCTTCTTATCACATTAATTTCTAACTCTTTGTTTGTCCCTGGGTTTAGCGAGGAGCTCTGTCTTGGGGCCCAGAGGAGTCCCAGCTGCTGGAGAGATGTCAGGGTCTGGAGGTCTCCGGGGCAAAGGTAGGTGTTCTGTCTGTGTGAGACCACAATGTGTCTGAGACAGAGACAACACTGAGACAACGCTGTACCTCGGGTTCTCCTACATCCAGTGCCAACAACTTGGTAGTCTGGGATCCAGGGACAGCTGCTGTATCTACATCCTCACTGTCCTGCTCAGCCAGAGGAGGGAGCAGGATGATGCTGTTTGTGCTGTGTTTATGAGTGCTCTGTGTGCCTGTGTCCACCGTGCGGCAGGCTCTGATTACCTGTGCACGTGTCCTGCATTTCTGTGCTCTGCATGCATCTGTCTGAGTTCTTGGTCATCTCCAGGTTGGTTTTTTGTGTCATTTAAAGACAGCTCAAGCCATGTCAAAGTAGAGAAATTTTGAAGCTCTTGATTTCTGCAGAAAGTGTCTGGCAACATGACAGATGGCAGTTTAAGTTAGTTACAGAGAAAGGGACTTAGCATTTAAAGGCACCCAGCAAACTGAGTTTACTATCCCACATTATCTAGTCTTTTAATAATGAAATTCACACTTCACACAGGCCAGTAGATAAAATTTTATCTATTCATTTTAACAGAAAATATGGGGGGCTGATAAGTGAATTTTTAATTATCTTTTTTTCCTATACTACCATTACTCTTTTCTTCAATTATTTCTTTTGCGCTCATTTTATTTCTGGCATTTGTTCTGTTTTGTTTTTTTTTCTTTGGCTTTAGGTTGCTTGTGGTTTTGATTATTGTTTTTTTCCCTTGTGCTGCTTAATGGAAGAAAAAATACCATTACTTATTCACTGATCTCCCACAATACTTTTGAATTTCTGTTTTTTGGTGTTTTTTTTTTTCAGGAAGTAGAAGTTACTGTGGGACAAGATCCAGAATATTTGTGAGACTGGTTTCAGCTCAAGATTGGAAGTCATGAAAAAAATGCAATATCAGATCTATTTCCTTAGATCTAATCACATGTATAGAAGCATGTTTAAGAATTAGGTTTGCATTCTTTTTGAGATAGTCTAAGCAACCTGACTAGGAGACCGCAAATATAGGATGTAATTTCACCTCCTGCATAAATCCTATTATCTTTAGGAGAAAGTAAAAAGAAGTGGGCAACTCATGCCACAAAGAAAATGTGCCATTTATGGCATAATGTTCCTTAAATTGCTAAAGCAGTATAGTCTATTTCTGTAAAACATTTATAGTAGTATTTAGGACATCCATAATGATTTTCAGAGTTTCATAATACACTGCAAAGAACATAAGAATGTCTCTTGCAGTGGCCAAGGGCAGCTACCTGTAGAAGAATATAACAAGTTAATCACAAATTAATTTCCACACATACACTCTCTCACCTTAAGATAATTTGCAGATAAATATTTTTACAGGATTAGATTAAATTAATGACTGGTTATGGATTTTTCTCCTATGAATTTGCCTACTCACTTTTCCAACCTGTGTAAAATAATAGTGTCCAAAAATTTGCCATATGCTGCAAGGAAAACCATCTCCTTTTGCTTGTTTTCTATCTGCCTTCTGTTACTTTTATATGATGCCCTCCCCAGCTCTGGTGCTGGAACACAGTGAACAGTTAATCCCCATTCAGTATCTCTGTGTACTTGGGCTTTATTGACATCTTTTACAGACCTCATTCTGTTGTCTCTCTTTTTTCAGACTGAAGACTTCTTAGGAATCTTCACTGAAGAGTCTTCACATAGATATTTGTTGTGCAGAAGGAATAGTAGACATCTGGGCCACGTTCTTTGCTTTTCCCTCAGCCTTTTGCAGTTCTGTGTCCTCTCAGTCAGACCTACATAAAATATGCCAGTACCTCTGCTTTGAGTAACGCTTCTAACTGTTGGGGAAAAAAAAAAGTAATTTATTTAGGTTACATCTGCTATATAGATAGATCACATATCTTGCCACATGTTTCAGATGTCTTAACATTTGTACATTAGGTGAAACCTTAACATTTGTACATTAGGTGAAACCAGGCCAACATCTGTGAGTATTAGATCTTGCTAGACTTTGATTGCTGATGTACAGAGAGTAGGGTTTGCTCGTTGACCAGCTCTGTTCAGCCGGAAGCTGCTCAGAGACCCTTTCCAGAGCAAGGGGTACTGGTTTTGTGCCACTGGTTACTCACAGACCATGGTAAAGTTTCTCTTGAAATTATGTCCCAAAATATTTTAGTCAGTTCTTTATTCTATAGCTTGAAGAGAAAAGATGACAGATGGTGTTTTCTTTGCCTAACATGGAGGAGTTGTTTGTGCTGGCATAGGGTAAATGATATTTCATTACTTCTCAATGATTTTGTGTGGTTTTGAGTGAGAGCAGGAAAAAAAAGGGTGCTTCATGAGTTTCACTGCTCTCCATTAAAGTCTTCTTGCTCAGTCATACTGCAGTCATTTCAGTAAATTCCTGAGGAATTTTACTTTTTTTCTCCTCCTGCCTAAGATAATGACAACGGTAGCATTATGCTTGAGGTTAAATATGATGTCCTGGTTTAACCCTGACTATTCATTTAGCTTTTACTCTGAAGATTAAATAATTCTGTTGTGACAGGAGTCCTTGCTGTGGTCAGTGAGAGTTGTGGACAATATTGACACCAGTCTGAATAATACTAAACTGGTGCATCCTTCATGGCTCAAGACCAGGCATTCTTCACTGAGGACGTTAATGATCCTCTCAGCTTCTTTATGGTGTGCCACTTTGTCTGTTCCAAGGGCTAGTGCCGCTTGGATCTTTTACTCCCCACAGTTTAAAATTTCCCTGAAGTTCTGTACATTTCTTCATGTTGTCAGCCCTCTTTCAGAGATGGGGAAATGCTGCTATTGATGCAAGACCTCTCAGGAATCTTGGCCATTCACACAAATATACCCTGCAGTGCCGTGGTGCAGGAGGCAGCAGTACTGCCTCTGGGGAAGGAGCCCAAGAGTCCTTTGCAAGGGGGATGTGGGGAGACTGATTTGCAGTTATCATTGTAAATTGAAATGATAATAAAAGACAGTGAAAAACTCTCGGAGGACAGAAAAATGGAGAGGAAAGATGATGTGAGACCTTCAAGCAGTGAGTGCTTAAATCAGAGTAAAAACTCACCCAGTGTATTTTAATTCTCTGCAGTGCAGAGTATGGGTTTTCATTCCTAAACTGGCCAATACACTAATGTTTCTGCTAGGTATTTCTGTTTTATCACTGGCACTGCACCACAGACCTATAAGTTTTCCATATGAATCACTCTAAATCCAAATTCTTCCTTAATCAGTGGCCACTTTCCCCTTTTGAAATTTTTGTTACTGCTTCACACAAAGATTGTCTGGAATTCAGTGTTTGGGAGTTTTTAAATGTAATTCTTTCTGGTTATTCAGGACATCCATTCCTGTCCTTCAGCTTAATTCCAGAAGACTTCCCACTTTTTACCAAAAAAATGCAGTTTTGTCAGATGTGTACATGCTATGCTACACTGCCCTTCACCTCACGTGGAAGGTCAGAAGATATCAAGTTACCCTTGTGGAGAAGGCTTTTCAAAGACCCAAAGACAGTGGGCTTTCAGCTCTGCCTTGGAGACAGAGGAAATGAAGCAGCTTTCTACTTTGCCTGGGCTCTCAGAGGACCCTTCTGTTGTGGAGCTGCAGAAGGTCAGAGAACAACTGCTGCCAATCACTTCCACAACTGATGTGGAAGATTCCCTGGTACCCATCCATTAGGTGATTTATCACCTGCGGAAACAAGGAGCGATCCGCAGGGCCTGTTCATCCTTTACCAGTCCCATATGGCCAGTGTGAAAGTTTGAGGAAAAGGGAGACTAGCTGAATGAAGGGAGGCTAATGCCTGAATGAAGTCACACCATCATGGAGTGCTGCTGTGCTGGACACGCTGGAACTTCAGTATGAACTAGAGTCTGAGGCAGCCCAGTGGTTCCACAGTGGGTATCACTGATGTATTTTTGTCAATCCTTTCGAAAGCAGAGTGCAGGCCACAGTTTGCTTTCACTTGGGGCTCTGACCCCAACTCCCTTTTGATCACACATTAATGAACTGTGATGGAACCATAAGCACAGCAGTGATGGATTCAGAACTTCTTTCCACATGCAACATTCAAACACCACACACCTTCTCTCCTGCCTGAAAACCAGTTCTGACAGATGGAGCCCAGGGTCGTGCACTCAGTGAGCTGAGTGGGCTTTTATAGGGACAGTCCATAATTTAAGGGAATTTTATCTCTGTGTGTGTATATGTACCAAAAGAGAGGAAAGTGATGGGGTTTTGGGAAGTGGGACCTGGCATTATACAAATTATACGAAATATGGAGTGCCTACTCTCTTAGTTTCAGCTGGAATAAAGAGAATTTTCTTCCCAGCAGCTGTTAATGCTGCATTTTGGATTCAGTGTGGGAATAATACTGATAACACACTGATGTTTTTGTTGTTGCTGAGCAGTGCTTATCTTAAATTGAGGACTTTGCAGTGCCTTGTGGTCTGCCAGTAAGGAGCTGTTGCAAAAAACTGGGAGGGGGCATTGAGATGGGTAACCCAGTATGGCCAAAGGGATATTCTATACCATGGAAGGTCATGCCCAGTAGGTAAACTGGGGGAGCTGGCTGGTAGGAAACAATTGCTGCCTGGGCATCAGTCAATGTGTGGTGAGCAACTCTATTGTGCATCACTTGTCTCCCTTGTGTTTTAGTTCTCTTTCTCACCTCTCGTTTCTATTGTATTACTATTTATTTTCTTTATTTCAGCTATTAATCTGTTCTTATCTCAGGCCATGTGTTTTTTGCGATTCACCTCCCAGTCTCACCAGGGGTGGGAGTGAGCCAGCAGCTGTGTGTATTTAGTTGCTGGCTGGCATTGAACCAAAACACCTTATCATTTTTGGAGTTTACAAATAACAGTTGTTGACTTGCACAAATCACTGGATCTTGTATACACAGAGTATCCATGGATACACTGTAAATACAAGAAAGAATTTCTTATTACTGTGGATGCAAATTACAGAATCACAGAATCACAGAGTAAGCTGAGCTGGAAGGGGCCCCACAAGGATTATCAGGTCCAGCTCCCAGCCCTGCACAGCACCATTCCCAAGAATCACGCCATGAGACTGTTGTCCAAAAGCTTCTTGAGCTCTGCCAGGCTTGGTGCTGCAATGGCTGCCCCAGGGAGCCTGTTCAGTGCCCAGACACCCTTGGAGGAAAGAACATTTTCCTGATGTCCAAGGTAAAGCTTCCTGGACATAAATTTAGGCCATTCCCTCCAGTCCTGTCACTGGTCACCCCAGAGCAGAGATCAGTGTCTGCTCCTCCTCTTCCCCTCACAAGGAAGTTGCAACCCCCAGTGAGGTCTCTCCTCAGTCCCCTCTTCTCCTTCTCACATGGCTTCCCCTCAAGGCCCTTCATAATTTTCACTGTCCTCCTTTGGACACTCTCTAATAGTTTAATAAGTTTCCTTTGTTGTGGTACCCCAAACTGCACACAATTTCTAAGGTGGCTGCACTAGTGCAGGGCACAGCTGGACAATCACATTTACATAACATGTTCATGCCTTGGTTTAGTTGTCAGTGAGTCCTGAAGATTCACTTACCTTGAAGGTATACTTGCTTCAAGTTACTTCAACAACAGCTTTCTGCAGACAATAGCAGAAAGTTCCCAGATTATGAAAGGGACAGAGAACCTGCACTGTGAGAGGCAACTAAAGGAGTTCAGTCTTTTCACCCTAGAGAAGAGAAAGCTTAGGGGCCATGTTATTACAGTTTCTCAATTTTTAAAGGCTAGCTACAGAGAGGACAGAGCTTGTCTCTTCACAAGGACAAGACAAGGGACGATGAGTACAAGTTGCACCAGGAGGGATTTCAGATTGTAAGGAAAAAAAGAAAATTTTCATGGTAAGAGCAATTTTCACTGGGACAGAGTCCAATTTACTGCAATATCTTTAATAAGCTGGATAATTAATTAAACAGAGAGCACATGGAATGGTTATTCTGAAATATTCAGAGATGGTAAACACACGCTCTTCAAAACATTTTTCTGCTTCTCTGTGTTCTTCTCCCCAATTCACTTGTTTATTGACCTGACCCTTTTCCAGGTAATAATCAATTTACTTGCCTACTCAATTACATGCTAAGACAGTGAAATCTTTCATGCATTTTCCCAGAAATGTGGTAAAAGGACTACTAGAAACCTAACTCTTCTTTCTCTACCTTTTATTTATTTATGTTCCCATTCTTTTAAGAGGTTTAAGTTTTTTTCACATGTGATTGTGACTCTGACAAACAGCAGTAATTACGTTGATATGTACTTTATAATGTTTCTTCCTAGCCTAAGTGTTTGCTGTTTTCTAGGTTGAACTCCTCCAATGTGAAGAGGTCCTCACTGTAGTTTAGAAAACACTTGGCTCATCTTGATGCTACCTAATGGCTTTAAAAAGCACTAACATTCATTGAGTAATTTTCTCATGTCTGATTTTGACTGTTGGTGATTTGAATCCACTTATATACTGAGTATGCAAACTGGCTTAACAGGAAACAACAATGTTTTCTACATACTATCAGTGAAGGTTGGTCTTTCAGACCATTAAAACACCATCCAAGAAAGGGCAGAACATCACAAAATCCTTATTAATTTCTTTTTTTCATGCATTTTTGTAAGAAGAACAGCAACTCTTGGTATTTTGTAGAGGTTTGGTAAGGGCTCTGTGCGTGTGTTTTCATATCCTCAGAACAAGATACTGTTTTACCTCTTTCATACAGTTCAAATGTGGCTCCCTTTGTACCAAATGCTTAGTTTTCACTCCCATCCTCCCATTTAAAGGGGGCATAAATAGACTGAATATGTGTATTTCTTCATAAAGCACTTTGATGTTAACATCCGCAGGCTTGAACTTTGCATAGCAAGTCTTGTAGACCCTAGTAAAAACCTTTGGATTTATTTGGGTTCCCATAGCTATGCCAAAGAAGAGATGCAAAACCCAGGAAAATATTCTTCATCTGAAAAAAAACCAAAACAAAACAAAAAAAAAACCCCAAAAAAATACCCCAGAAAAACTTACTACATTGAAAAACCTAAGTTTGCTAATTACTATCTAGGTAACTCATTCTTGAAGGGAGGCCCTGCATGGAATTTTTGGGAGAAAGACAAAGATGTGGTACTTGTAACACATTCTTTACTTATCAAGTTCTTATTCTTCAACAACCAAATTAACTACAGCTTTTAAATAGTATTATCACCCCAACATTTCATCTGTTTTTTTCTAGTTTCTTACATTGCCATTTCACCATAATGGAAAGATTCATTTGCCATGAGCATAAGGATATAACAAGGTACTGAGAAAAAACTGTGTGCAGCTCACCTGTGGTGGCAGCAGCACACAAGCCTGATGTTCAAAGGCTCTTTGGTGCCTAAAGAGTGTCTGCATGGCAGTCATGTGTGACTGCAGGCATATGGAGCTCTACCAAAATAGCAGAGGCCTGGTTTCTTTGATTCCAGTAAGAGATAAGAATTATTAGCCAGGTTTGGGTGCATGAAGCTTGCACAGGGCAAGGATAGCCAGCCCAGGCCAAAGCACTGGCAATGCTGGTGATGCAGGCTTTAAGTAGATTAAAGTTGGCAAAATTTTTCCTGTTCTCTGTGTTTTTACACTTCTGCTTTAGATTGTGGGCATCTTCAATGCCCTGCATGTGTGTGTACAAATATATGCATGACCCCAGTGTCACTTCCAATATCCCCACTGCCAGGTTGACGGTCATTAATTTGGTAATGTTATAATAACTGCAGCACTGAAAATGATGGCAGGATTTATGGTAATTTTGATTCCTGTTTCATTATGCTGTGTCTTTAGATGATTATTTATATGTTCTTACTGCTTTCAGAAATTTTTGCACATCATTATGCAAGCTGATGGTGGTTCTCTTAACTAAATTTAAAATTTCCTATGTGGAGGTCTTAAAAATTTTTAAAAGGATCATTTACTTATTAACTAGTGTAAAAGGGAAAATACTGAAAGTAGGCAGAATGTTCTGGATTGAACTGATGGATAAATGGGAAATCAAAAGACTAAAACTATTCATGGGTTACAGATGAAGTTTCCTGTACTCAATAGTATAAGAAAGCCAGGGATGATGGGGTAAGGAGATAAGCATTAAAATTCCTGATAGGAAGAAAATGAGGTCACCATTGTAGCAATAGAACTGGAGCCCTGGGGGAGGAAGGCAGGTGTGCAGACAGCAAGGTTGCTCCTGCTGGAGCACTGATCTCCAAGGAAATTGTGCCCTGGGGACCTTGGGGACAAGCAATGCCAGGTGGACTGGAGCTCTGCAACATGGTGACAGTGAGTATCAGATCCACCCAATGTAGAATCCTCCTTCTACATTGATATTTTTCAGGGGACTAGAACTGTAACACAAAACGATTGCCACCCACTTCAGTGTGTGTCTTTCACTGCGGGTACAGAAATCCAGACAGAAGTCCTCCCACATCTACTCAGGACACAGGCTAATTGAGGTGGGGGTGATAGTACATCCTTCTGCTATTTTCTGCATGAATGGGTTTGTCATTTTTATCACTATAGGATTGACTAAATGTCTAGGCCATGAGATTCTACAGTGAGAGCATTTCCTGCTGTTCAACTCCTTTGGAGCAAAAATTGAAAAAGCCAGGAAAAAAATTAAGCTGAATGAAAATTCAATCTGCACTTGTGATTATGACATTTCAGTGAGAGTTCAGATGAGAGGGAACCTCTTTTTTCTCTCTGTGCTCCAAAGACTGCTCTCAATTGCTATAGGAGCCTGTGATCACTTTGCACACAGCTGAGCCTGTAGGCCCAGCTCTGCCTGTGCCAGCCCAGTAGGAATGGAGATTGCTCTTCAGAGGAGAGTTTGTTGGTTAGACTGTGCTGTACAATAGCTGAGACCATGGCTCCTTTGGTCCTTTTTAGAGGAGGGTTTTATTTCTGGAATCGGGCTTGGCTTCCCACAGGCCTCAGAGCTGTTGACACCTTTGCAACCAGATGTTTGATGATAAATGTTTGAGGAACAGCAAAATGCAGACATTATATTAAATATCAAAACTAGTTGTTCACACGTCTTACTCTCAGGAGCTGCAATCAGAAAGGACATTGGAGCAGTTGACAACTTCGGTCCTAACCACACTCTTTTTTCCTCTGCTATTCTAGGTCTTCTCAATGAGACAGTTCTATAGGTAAAGAGTGAAAGAGCTTTTCTGGCATGATGTATGTGAGCAACACTTCAAGCTGTCTCATTGTAACTTGGCTTTCTTCCCTGGCTGTTCCTGCATCAGATTTTTTCTTAATTTCACTTGGTAGAGACAGTGGAAGGCCTGTGCCATACATAATGAAATGCTTCTGCCAATGCCAGCAAGAATGTGAGCGTGCCACTGTGAGCAGCACCGAGGCCTTGAAGACACCATACCCACCTGTACTGCTCCTGCAGGTCTGCAGGTGGTGGCAGTGTGTTCAAACAGCTTCTCATGAACAGCAGAGGTAGCAGATACTGCCTCAAGTCAAAGCTTTTATTTTTCCTTTCAGCCTCCTCCAAAGACTCGTGTTTGACTGAGGGCAGTTCTAAGTCAGGATTTATCAGGGAGGTCAAGATGGCAAGTAAGAAGGTAATTATAATAACAATGCAAAAGATAGCCAGAAAGCCATCAGATCATAAGTCAAATACATAATGTGTGCATTAGTCTTCCGTCTAATCAACTCATTGTGGAAAAGAATTATCCAGTGCCTTTTCTGAAAGAATTAGTGCAGAGACTAATTAGCTGTTGTAGTGTGTAACCATCACACATGGTGGAAAAATTATTTCATCTCACCAAGTCAAATATTCTGCACTTGCTTCATAGTACTATGTGATGTGTTCTCCATGATAAAGACAGAAACTGTACAATAAATTTGCTTTGTGTAGCCTTGTAACATTTCTCCTTTGTCTTCACCCTCAAATTTAATGTTCTAATTAGTAGAAAACAGATAGGTACAGAAAAGCACAAACCTTGCAATGCTAAGCAGTGACTTTGACTTTGATCAGATTATGAGCTTCAAGAACACATGTAGGACCTTCACAAATCCAATTATACAGTTTATGCCAAGAGGAAAAATTTGTTCCCAGCACAACCCTTGCAGTCATGAATTCTGACATGAACCATAAATCTATTCTGTATTAACTCTAATTCTGGTTAATTTAACAGCAAATAACATCTCATTTATGAATAACATGTTAGATATTTTTAATTACTTTTTATCCATTTAACCTATTTTCCTTGTTTTTCTGATAGAATGAGATAGTAGGTACTCTGTTTATTATTTAGTTCAGCATGTAATTAAATTTCTTCTCCTGATTCTAAATTGTTTATTTCTGTTTCTTCAGTGGAAGGTCCTTTTCTTCTTGTCTTATGGAAACTGAACGGGAGACCCTTGGCTGACCCTCTGATACTGACTGTTACAGGGTTTTTCTATTTGCTGTGCAGTTTTTGAGTTAGGACATGTCTAGTGGCCAAAGAAAAAAGCATTGCAAAAAGCTGTTAGATGCTGCCAAATAATTATGTCCCTGAAAGGTCATAATCCTGTCAGTCTTGGTCTGATCTTGAGCTAAGGAGCCTTGCTCCAAGGTCTAATGAGATTAGGTGTTGCAGCCTACTGACATGGGATTCCAGATCCAACCTCATATTTTATTTTACAGTTCTGGGACATCTCCCATGGGTGAACAAGCTTTGAGTTCCACCATTCCAGTGAAATTCACCAGTATACAAAGGAGAATTACTCTCTTCCATGTGTAGGACCCTGCCTTCTGCACCTGAGGCCTTGCTGCTCAAGTCCACTTGTGTTTTTGGCTTCATGTTTGACCAAGCTAATACTTGTTGCTTGGTTCAGCAGGTGACAGCTACACACATGTGTCTGCTCCTGGATGCCAGTCAGAGGACGTCCTGTCTAAGTGCACAGTGAAGATCTTGAAGCTGGGTGCAGATAGGGCCAGCCCTATCCACAGTGACCACATGGAGTTTCCTCAGACAGCACAGGCTGGACATGTTGGACAGTGACAGGACAGTGAATATGCCACCACTGCCCCTGTAGTAAAGCTACCAGAGCTAATTGCTGCACACTCCCTACTGCATGGGGAGAATTTGAAATACAAAGATTTTCTCTCCACTTTTGGGGAGAAGTTGAAATACAAAGATTTTTAGCATTGGCCTCTTCCTGTCTCTCCCTTCTACAGTGGCACTACAAAAGAGAAGACACAAACACTTAGTCTGGTTGCAAAAAAGCTGTTTATCCGGGATAATTTTGTTTGGTCCACAAGAAGGTGCTCAGTAGCAGTCAGTGCCATGGTGCTGTAACTATGCTGCAGTGACTGTGCTGCTCTCAAACCTGGCTTGCTTTCTTGACCTTCCTCAACCTTCCTCAGGTCAATCTGTGCTGCTCTTTGGGCTGCTTTTGTCCAGTACAAAAAGTGAAAACAGTCCTGGGAGATCCCAGAACCTCCTCAACCCTGCTAAATTGTTTCTATCACTAGGCTGCTCTCACTTTCTACTTGGTCTTTCTATGGGATTATTAGCCTATGGCAGAGGAGGGAAGGAAGGGAAGTTTAACAAGGTCTTTGTGTAGATGTGAGAGGATTCTTGCTGGGAACTGAGACATGAGGTCCTACAGATTGTATCTCATGATCTGGAGCAATGTCTTATCCTTAACTGACCCAGCAGCTGAGTACTTTCCAAGTCTATATGCAAGTTAAAGGATGGCAAAGCAAAGCACAAGAGAATGGCTTTAGTCATCAAGGAACTGAAACAAATGAATTTTCAGGTGCCTTTGGAAGTGACAGGGTTTTTTCTGAGGCTTTAGCACTTACACTACCAATTTAGGCAGACTAAGGTCACAGCAGTGTGTTTGCTTGTGCAGCTCTTGATCTGTCTTGTCAGACAAATTACCTTTGTGGATTGTCCTTCATGATCTCACCATTGGCTTGAAGGGAGTGTGACCCCAACCCCTTGAATTGCCTTGTTGGTTAAAGGATTTACAGTGTCTGTTTTGGAGGTGCCTTCCAGAAGCTGAAATCTTAGACTTCTCCTAGTTCTCAGAAAGAAGAATATTTGCGAAAAAAAACCAAAACAAAATGCCAAAAATCCCCAAACCCACAAAACAAAACAAAAAAGATTGCAAAATACTAATTTGTAGAAAACACAAAAATGGGGCAAATGTTTTGCTCCAACTTAAGCAATACCTCAGGGTTAAAACTGGGGATATTTCTTAGTGCTAATATCAGATAAGAAATAAATCAGCCTACATTTGGCCCAAGTGTATCAGCAGTAGTTACTGGATAATCAGTTCAAACCTTGCCATGTTAGTAAGCAGAAATATTCTCTTCACTCTCTAGTGCATTTTAAGCCAGATACTACTCAGATAACACTTAATATTTTGCAATATCGTATTGACCTGAAAAGCAGATTTTTATTGTTTACCTGAAAACAGGTGCTGCATTCTTTTTTTTTCCAAAACTTCAAGATAATAGATTATATTTCAGCACAACTTAACTGATACAGAACTGACCTTGAAATATTTTCTGTGTTTATTTTAGTTGATCCTCTGTATTTTTCACCAGCTGAGTATTTGTCCTAAATAGGACTTCAGGCAAATTTTAAGATTTGAATAATGCCTCTCAGAAGCCTTATTTTCCTGAAAAGAGGGGTTCTTTCAGTCTTATTCACACTGTGTATCACAAGTAAGAATGTGGCCCTCAGCTATGGACACAACCTGAAATGTTTAAAATTGTCTACCTGGAGAAGTTTCTTTCAGCCATAACATTGTGTATTTGCCTTTATAAACTCCATATATACAATTGCAACAACACCAATAGAAATTGTCTGTTTAAATAAAAACTTTAGAAAACCAGAATGGGTAACTAATGCTATGCATAAATTTCAGCACCTTCTCCATCTGCATTGGTGTATAAACACCTTACTTTCTGCAATGATATAAAATATATTTTAATAATAGTAGAGAATACTTTTCAACTGGTTAAAATTACAGGTTAGGTAACAAGTTATCTTAGCATATGGCCAGTAAGTGTCATAATTGCTCTAGCTTAACACTTCTGATTTATGTCTGGCTGAAACCAGAACACAAAAAGTTTATACAGAAGCCCTTTGAACTAGTAAAATATTCAATAAAAGTGATGTCAGCAGGATGAGTGAGACTCAAGTCTGTTCCTATTTTGTGTGTTGTTTATTAGGCTGCCTGTACTGACTGGAAAATTCATTGACCATTAACTTTATTTTCCGCCTTTTCACCTCAATATCAAGTGTGGGCTGTGTGGCAGATGGAGATGTTCCTTCTTGCATTGCCTGTCCTGTACATGTTAAATAAAGTTACTGTTTCTAATGATGGTACTTCTGATTGTTTTTACATTTTGTGTGTTTAATATGATTTTGTGGAGTTTGGCTTTCTTAGCCTTGAGGTGTTGGAGCAAGAGTCAATAAAACAAGTTGCAGCAGTGATCACTCTACAGAAAATGGTTAATTTATAGTTTTATTGTCTTCCCTCACTTACAATATCAATACCGTTTGTCTGCTAGGAGCTGCGTAATGTACACGCAAGATTTGCCCAGGTGTTCTGGGAATCTGTAGCGTGTGCTCCAACCAGACAGTCTGATCTCCCACCCAGAAGAACAAAACCCACTCTTGTCCCTAGGCACGCCTTCCAAGCATGAAAAATCACATATGCAAAGACATGTTGAAAATGTGGTGGACCTAGATGCACTTTTTGGATTATTAGTTATTTAGGTAGATAACAAAGCTTCAGGTTGCAACATTATTTTCCCCCTTTTATTTTCTCTTTGACCTAAGGTCTGTTTGCTACAGGGAAAACTACCTGAAGCCAATTTTTCCATAGATGGGACCTTTCTCTGGCAAACATTACTGCAGCAGAGCTGAACTACCTGACTTTCTGCAAGTGAACAGTCTGCAGTGGAACAGGTTATTTTAAATGGAAGAGGTGAGCCAGTGCTTCACTGGACTCAGACCAGGATACCTGAAGCTTTGCAGAATTCAGCCCCTGTTCTCTCTGGTTTGATATTTTGTCAAATTCAAAAACATGTCAGCTGTGCAGCAGGTTTGTAGTACAATTGCTACACAAGAAGAAGCAACCAATAGCTGTCTTGTATCTTCATGAGAGTTTTTCAAGAACTGATTGAGATCTTTGGGTGGAAACGTGCCTAAATTTCAAATAAGATATTAAAAAATCCCATGTTCTTTTGACCAATTGTGGTCATCTTAAACATATTATAATTAGTTTGTTTTTAGAAGTGGGAAAAAAAAAATCTTTCTTTCTGATAGCAAAACTTCTATTTTTAAAAATATGTACTAACATAACTGTCTGTGGTATTTTTGATGTGGAAAAATACTATCAACCAGAATGCCCTGAAGTATTGGGGTCCTTTGCTAGCACAGTGCTTGGAATGCAGCCACCTCTAAACCACATTTAGGACAGTAGGTAGGAGAATCTGAAAACAAACTAAACTTGAAATGAGCCGTACATACGTGTTTTGGAACATTAAGAGAACAAGGAGGGTTCTAAATCCTCAAACTACATATTTTTGCAGTCATCTACTTTTGTTTTCCCATCATAAATCAAGAAGATTTTTAAAAATCTAGGAAAAAACATCTCTGTGGCTAGGAAAACATGCCAGAAGTTCGACAAAAAGCTGGAGCAATTCTTCCAACTCTATTATTCAAAACTTCTGACTTTTCTTAGCTTTCATTTCAGGACTTGTTAATGAATACTGGTAGAGGAGGAGCTAATACTTGTCTCTGATTTACCAAGTAGAAACTTGCAGATAGATACTATACTCTTGAGGCTGGCAAATGAGATTGGACTTTGGCATCTCTTTCTCACATGCTTGCCAAGCTGGACCACTTCCTACACAACTGCTGCCTTATTTGGAAAATGCTTAAACTATTTCTTGGAAAGTGTTTGAAGGTCAGGCAGAGAGGTTTTTTCTGTGTTTTACAGTATTTATTATTACATAAGAAGGTTGTGTCCTACTTGTCATAGAGATCTGGCTAAGGACTACGGATGTGATGGAGGCACGCTTACTGACACAATAGAAGCTGTGTTGAAGACAGTGAAAGGCAGTAATACCTACATGTCCCTCTACCTGCTACACATCCGTATTTACATCTAGAATTGTCTTTCAAATCTCTCAAATGTTTATGCACTGCACAAATTTTGGGCCTCAAAATGAGGTCTCTGATAACACTGTTTTGGAATCATCCTACTCTGTGGCAGAGATCCTCAAGAGGTCTCTCCCTTTGAGACACCTCAGACATTCTCAAAAGGTGGCAGAAAATTATGGTAGAGGCCGTGACGAAATAGGCAGAGGGAGTAACAGGAGGCTGAGGGTGAAAGCACAAATCCTAACTGGTTAGCAGACACAACAAACAGGAAATATGTATACCAGATGTAGAAATCCCATATGTACAGGAGAAAACAGGGAAGTCTCAAGAATTCTCACAACCCCTAGAAGAATAGAAACACAGAGAAAGGGGAAAAGAATGGGAACCAAAAAAAAAAGAGAGGAATTGCTCCACTTTTGTCCTCTTCCACTAAGGAGGACACCACTGCTCTTTCATCTCATCAAGTTCCCATCATCCTAAAAAGATAACAAGGGCTGGTTTCTGTTTTGCTAGTCAGTATACTTTGCCTGTGTGAAGTGTCTCTATTATCTCACTGTACAATGTAAGTTTGGCCCCTACAGAGCCCTGTGTGCATGTGTGTGTACACATGTGCATGTGTGTCTGTGTGTGCTTCCCACCCCAGCCTGCCCACACAGCAAAGTGATTGATCCGCAGCACTGAGCTGAATTTAAGCTCAGAGGCAAAAACTCACTTGAATGAATTTGAGAATTTTAAACCTCCTCTCCACTCCCTCCCACAGCTTCTTTGATCTCTTTTTCAAAATCTCAGACTGTCAAAACATGAGTGCATATATGCATTTATGCACATGAATAGTCTCAGCAAAGGCAAGGGAACAGGATTCTGCCTACTCTCCCATTAGCACATTTGATGGAAGACAAACCTCTCCTTTCCTCTGCACTTCTATTCTTGCCTTACCTGACCACTGGATTTGTTCTTTGCTGGCTGCTTTCTGTCCCACGCATTTCTTCTGTGCATTGCATAGAAGAGTGCATTTAATTATAATTAATTAAACCCAGTTAATTATAATTAATTGAATTGCAAGAAAAGTGTGTGATTCAAAGACCAGTGGTCCTGCTGTGCATAAAAAGAACAAAATAAAATAAGGAATAAAAAGTTCTAGGATAGGTATTGGTATTTCCTTTATGTTTTCTCTTTTAAGGTTAGGGTTGTTCTTGTTTTGTTCAGTGGAGACTTAGATTTCTGGGTGGAAGAGAAACTGTTTATAAAACAGTGTCCCGATACTGTGGTGTTCTTAGGTTTTGGCAAAATGTCTCCAAATTATTTGAAGTGTTAGTTTAAAAGGTGCTGAGATTTGGATTGAAAATGGAAAGATAATAATTAGAAAAGTTCCAACTTGAAATTTTGAGTATTCTGGCAAAAAAACCCCAAAACCCAAAACCAAACGAACAAAAAAACCCAAATAAAATAAAAACAAACCAAACAAAAAAAAAAAAAAAAAAAAAAAAAAAAACCAAAAAACCCTCTTTAGTTCACCTCATGGCTTTGAGAAGGTACTCTGTGCTTGCACACTAACTGTTCTCCTACATCACCACAGTGCCACAGAATTACAGTGCTGCTGTTCTGAGGCTGTCCCCATAATTTCACTTTTGTTTACCTATGGTACAAGTTTAAAGCTGGCTTTGCTTTTCCCTGAACTCAGACAGGAAAGACAGTCGATAAACTGCCTAAAGTTTGTGGGCTAGAGCCCAGGTTGCCACATTAATTCCAAATTATCTCCCTGGCAGACTACAAACATGATTTTCAATCTAGTGGAACAGTATCACCAGATTGGTGCTTCTCAGCTGAAGGAGGCTTTCCTCATCCTATTAAAATTGTCATTGCTAACAGTGGTGTAGGGGAGATGTGAGACCACATAAATATGGAGGCAACGTGTAGCACAGACATTCAGTTAAAAACAAAAAATAATTAATATGTGCAAATCGCTCCCTGGGAAAATGATTGTTTTTTGAAGTATGTAGGCCAGGCCCTGTGAATGACACAATCTGATAAATTGTCACACATGCCATATGTTATAGCCTTGCTTCAGAAGCTCCCCACAGGCAAGTTATGTGAGACAGACCACTTCAGGACTGGATGAATCTCCCTCTTTCCAGTTCTTCATGACTTCTCAGCAGACTCAAAATTATTTGCAGAAGAGGATCAAATTTGGTAGTGTCCTTAGAATAAAAGCACTCCCACAAACCCAACTAAGGAGCAAGAAGCTATTACAATATAAATTACACAAGTTATAATTGACCTTTGCCTTTGCCATCTTGCTGAACAATTGCACATTTAGTCTGAGATAGCTTTAAACACCAGGCTAATTATATTCCTAGGATGAGCAGCATGCAGAAGTTAAAGAAAGGTCTGTTAGAAATTCAAGACAGATCTACTTCCTCCATACCTTGCTCACTTTGTCTCTCAAATGTCTCTCTTTCAAACTCTTTCAATCTTTACACTATTCTCTGTAAGCACACTGGCATTGAACAAAGTGAGGAATATCATCTATTAATTGCAGAAATGAAAATAATATTCATTTTGTCCTTTGCTGTGACCGGGGTGTGATTGCTGGGAAAATATGAAGTTGAGAGGTTCTAAACTGATGTTGGCTACAACAGAGTAGAAGGTGATTCAAGTTGCAGGTGGAGGAAACCTGTCAGACATTCTGTCAGTTCTTGTCAGTTTAGATTTAATTCAAGGAATTGTACTAAACCCCAATATATTATTACTATCTATTACAAAGGAAATACTAAGTGGAATGTTTCTCTTATAACCTTATTTTGTATTCCATACTGTTGGGATAAAATACCTTCAGGCTATTGGAGCATTCATGAAATTGAATCCTATGAGAATTTAAAGAATTCCCTTCATAATTACACATTGCTTTTTTTTAGCAATTCATTCACATTGCTGCAGAAGCCTGTAAGTTTAGTTTGATGTTAATGTGCAGGTAGTAAAACATATCTGAGGCCTAATCAGTTTAGTTCATAGAGTTCACTCCATCTCATAGAGTGGCAGGATGCAGAAGCATTTAGTAGCTGAAAAGCTGGCTAGTAGGAAGAAATTTTTGTGCTAATTTTTGTGTGGTCTTTCCTTTTATCTTCAGAAGCAAAGTAACTGAAATAATTAAGTAAAAATTAAAGAGACACTGTTTGATGGTGGTCCTCTTATCTGCATGAAAGTCACCTCTGTAAACCTTCCTAAAGTCTTGGTTTCACCTCTGAAAAAGAGTGGGTACAAAGCTTTCTTTAATGAAATTTAGTAACAGCTGTGTTGATTCAAAAATGAGGAAAAATGCACAAAGTAATCTAAGCATCTCAAAATTCACAAAATGGCAAAAAAGTTAAGTAATTGACATAAATTGATGTCATGTAATATAAATAAAAAATTTTAATTTAAAAATAATAATATTTTTAAAATGCTGTCATGTAATATACACAAGTAATTCTTCATGTCAAATTTTCCTTAGAGGTAGTTTGCAAAAAACCAAAAAATTCTCTCTATTTCTTAACTAGTATAAAGAACATATTTTATTTAATTTCATTGTACAATTGTACATTTGAGTATACAATTTCACATCTATTTACTGTCTGGTTCTGACAAACCCCAAAAACTTAGTATGGTATCAGTCCTTAGGATTAAGCTAGAGTCAGTCCCAGAAACAACTTTCCACTTCTATATTCAGTACAACACATAATGAATTTTTGCCTTTTAAAGGTACATGAAGTACATCATAATCCTCCTGAGGGTAATGACGTTACGCAAATGATGTGCCAGAGTAAATGGGCAGAATACAGGGTTACAGACACAATTCTGAGGGCAGACCTAATGCTAACATGAAATCAAAACTTGCTTTTGGACAGATAATTATCCTGATGGTTATGTGTGCCTAGACAAAGCTTGAGGCAGCTTGGATGTTACCAGATGAGCCCAGAGAAACAGGCCTTAACCCATGAAGTGTCATGTTGTGTGTTAGGAGCAGGTTTGCAGATACAATCTGCTCCTGCATATCCTCCTCAAGGGGGCTGCTGCACTAGGCAGCTTGCTCAGCAGTTTATGTCCAGCCTGTGCTACCTGGTAGATTTCAGAAAGGTGAAGTCTACTTCACTTCCAGGAGTCAAGTAGATTAGACCTCTAGCTGCAATAGAAGCAATAGTTTTTATGCATAAATTGCACACGTCTGGATTGTCAGTGTCTAAAGGTTGGTCTAGTAGAGGTTTTGGCAGCTGGTGGGGACAACCTGAGTTGTCCGTGGGACCCCTCAGCAGCCTCACAGCAGAAAACCACACAGTGATCCATCCACTGGGGTCACAAACACCCAGCCCATGCCCAAGCAGCCCCTGCCCATGTCAGTAGCCCAAGCTACTGCATTGCCTCATGAGGCAGAAATAATTAGAAATACATTAAAATCTGGAAATCTGGCTTTCTATAGGCACCTATGTAAGCTGGTGGAAGCAGGGTGGACTAGAGAGCACCTAGAGCAGGTGCTCTTGCTCTGCTCAATCCAGCACCATGTGCTGCAGTTGGTCATGCTCATCTCTCTTGGAAGCAGCACCTGGTGGTCCTGGTTGAAGGGTGAAGGTGGGGAACTGCCTGCTCTTCTTAGCACCACATCAGTGGGATGGAAGATTTGAGGGGGAAAACTTATTATCTGAGCAGCTGTCTGAAAAGAAACCAATCTCCTTGGTTTTAATTGTTTTCTTAAGGCAGTGAGATAAACTGAAAATTTGAAATAATTGTTGAAACAACATAGATATAGGTGGAAGACATAATAGAAACTGGATGAAGTGAAACTTGTGTTTGACTCCCTGTTTGTCTTCCTCCTCACATTTTCTGTGGTAGGTACATCATATATTCAATTAAAGCATAGGGTCATTAGGCCAGGGGCTACAGACTGCAACTGCTGCTTCTGCTGGTTATTAGATTACATGCAGCCATGAAACCAGTAGTTTAAGCACAGCCTCATCAGAGTGTGACAAGAGGGCAGTCAAGGTTCAGAGTTTTATGTATTGGTCTGCTTACACACACGGAAACCAGCACACTTAAACATACATTAAATGGTTTGAGCGGGGTACAGAAAGAGAGAAAGGAAAGGATAAAAATAGTGGAAGTACAAAGCACTGAAGCAATAGTTTTTATGCATAAATTGCACATGTTTATTAAGATGATCTTGCATTCCTGATTTAGGTATTGGGAGATTGCTATTGCAACCAGCCTGCAAGACCTGGTTTGAGACAACAAAGGCAAGGGGGAGCAGGCATCAAAGGCAGCAGCTTTTGTGGGACAGGACATTTCCACCAGATCCAGAGGAACAGCACCATCACCCTCAGAACAGCTTTACATGTCTCTTCCTGGCCAGGCTTGCCTGGAAAGGTCTCTAAGATCTTCAGCCTTTGTCAGCAGTATGAACTACCTGCTTTACTGTGAAGTTTTTCACAGCTTGGAAAAAATTGTGCACTTTTCTAAGATGCTCTGCAGCAGAAGCCAAGTGTTGAAGTGAGGGGAGAACGACCATCCTACAATGCATCGAACTCATGTTTATTGATCGATCAGCCAGTTTAAATAATAGTGTTAACGAGCTTCATGCATATTCCAAAATCCAGGTTCATGATAGGCTAACAGAGAAAACTCTAACCACTCCTTTTGTTTTACAATACCATTGATTGTTTACACAAAATAAAACCAGTGTTCCCACTGTGATATGAAAGGTTCCCAAAACTTCCATATCTGTTCCCAGGGTGCCATCTTTTCCCAGAGAGGGTGTTTCGCTTGTTATGGGAAGACTGCCTGAGAGCCTTATCGTTTATAAAGTGATGCCTGAGAGAGTCTAATTGTTTATAGAAATCAGGCTGGGAACTGCTTTTGGAACTGCTTCGCAACTACCTTTTACTTTTCTCTAATTGCATGGCTTCATGGCCTTTTTCTTTAAGCCATGCTTGAACTAAACTCTCCACAGCCAAGCTGTTAGGAGACCACTTTCAAACATTAAACCCAATGCTTCCTACCAGAATTTAGGCTCTTTGCATTCTCCTCTGACACTCATTGACCAAGAAAAAAAATTTTTCCTCTTCCCCTTTGCAGGTGCCCTTTTTGTTGTGCTTCCCTCATGTTAGATTAAACAGTACAGTTCCATGCAATCTTTCCTTGCTGAGCACATCTTCTAGACCCTTGGCTGCTCTCACTGCTCTCTCCTGGGCATCCTCCAGCTTCTCCCAATCTTGCTGGAAGTGTCTTGCCCAAAACCAGATACACAGCTGCTCATCTGAAGCTTAGCAAATGCTGACAGGAGTGAAATGAGTTCTGCATGAGCAGTGTAGATCAATGCTTCTGTTTGTATAATCCGGCTGAGTGTTAACTTTTCTAGCCACAGCAGCAGATTCACTCCTCCTACCTACAGACTCATTGTGACCCCCAGATAGTTTTCCACAGAAGTATTACCCAAAACTTTGGCTGTCTAAGCACTGGGTGACATTGCCCTCCTCTTAAGTAACGCTCTCTTAAGAAGAAAAAAATGTCAGTTTGTCATGAAAATTTCAAGTGTTCCTGGTTTTCTGCACTGGCACTGACTGTACTTTTACCTCAGTGACTGAATTTCAGTTGAATTTCTTCCTAGTTCATTATCCTAGTTGCTGGAAATATTGATTTGGAAAAAAGATAAGGACTTAATTCACAACTGTGTTTTTGTAGTATCGCTGGGCATTTTTCTGGTATGTTTCTCCAGTTTTATTCCCACATGAATGTATTTCATCCAGTCTTGGTTTGCCTAATTTATTTATAAAAAGATCACATCAGCCAATATCAAGAACGTAATGGAAGACAAGATTTATGGCTTCTATTGTTTATTCACAAGCCTTTACCTCATTATAACCTTTCATAAAGGAAATGGGATTGGTTGGACGCAATTTCGTTCTCATCAAATCCTTGCTGACTGCTAAAAAAATTGTTTGTATAATATTAATTTTGTTTCAGACTTTCCAACCTTTGATATTTTGTCTTAAAACCTTTGTGATCAATGAATTTAATTGTCTAAGGCCAACTTCTCTTATCTTGAAGGGATGAAAGTACAGGCCTATGCACAATACCTCACGGTATAGAGAAAGATGGAAATTTGGAAATTTCTGTTGCAAGGCATTGCTAACTCTAGAGGAGAATGAGACTCTCCAAATGATTTTAAGGAATATATTCCTAGGCATAGGATAATATAATGGCCAAATCCCATACCTTATGATCAGCAATGAGTAGACCTTTATAGCCTTAGCAAGCAACTCATCCAAGGTGAATAACAAGGGCTTAGAAAACCTTGGTTACTTTAGTCAGTGTAATTTGAGTTATGAATATCAACAGTGATTATTGTTATTAAAAGGCATGACAGAATTTTTGGAAAGCCATGAGTAACTTTAAAACTTCAAAAACTTACATCAGGAGTAGATTCAAATAAACAACAAAACCCCAAATGGATACAGCAAACATGTAAATGTTCCTCACAAGTAAACAGGGCTGAATATACAGTGAGAAATAACAACTATTGTGAAGCCCAAATAATATTGCTGCTAGAGTACAGGAATATAGCTGAGGGAAAGCCTGAGGGTTGAGGCAGGTTAGCTATAGCAGGTATTTCATATTTGTAGAGTACTGAAGTGTCAGCAATCTGTCATTTGAGCCAGTGTTTAGAAAGAAATAATGACAACCACTGCATGTAGCTTTCCTACTTCCTTGTATCAGACTGCCACGCTTTTAGTATTTCAGAGTGACTGGGCCGTCCCTGCAGCACCGCTGGGAAGGAAGCAGGCTGTGTTTTATAGAGGAGTGCTGATGAAAATGGGCAAGGAAGTGGGGATAGATTACACAACTGGAATGCCAAAAGTACACTCCAACATGGAACCCATAGTTGGTTTATTTTGTTTTTCTCTTCTTGCTGTTTTTGGTTTTATTGTTATTATGGTTTGTGGTTTTTGAATTTTTTTAGATGTGACACAGAGTGACTTGCAGTAGTTGGCATAAGAAATCAGTGAACACGACTAGTTTCTCATATTTTTTTTGGTGTCACACTCTGGTCTTTGGGCTATTTTTAATGCACACTTTTAACTTGCTCTCAGGGATTTATGCACCGTCTCACATTCCAAAACCTAATCATCAGTATCATTTTCTCTTACACTCTTTCTTTACATTAAAAAGAAGCCAGGGATAACATAAAATTACTTTTTCAAAAGCAGCTGGTGTATCAGGAGCTGGGGCTTAGAAGGACTAAAAGATATCACCTCTGTAAGGACTGCAGTTGTTCCTCGGGGAGCCTCCTGCTGCTCCAGGGCTTCCTGCATGCATCCTCCTGGCTCTCCTGCATCCAGCAGCACAGGCGTGCTGGCCCTGGGGAGCAGGCTTTTCTGGTGCCGACATTAACCTTCATCCCTCGGGGATTTCAGCTCTCCTTTTACAACTGCGTGCTTTTATTAGAGTTGATAAGTTTTGTGAGTGCTCAGAGAGTGCTGTGTGGGTTGGTATCAAGTTGGGACATACAGCACATCCACTGTTAGATTTTCTCTCTACTTTTTCTTATGAGTGCCAGGGAATCAGCAGTAAATCAAGAAAATAGCACAGCACAGACATCCATGACTGTTTAAACTGACATTGTGAGGTGTATACTCCTGCAAATGCCGTGGCCCAAGACATTGATATATGTATTTTTGTTTCCTGGCAGGGAAAGAAAAATATTTTTAGCAACTAGTAGAAGACAAGCAAGTAATGAGCATTGGATAAAGATAAAGTCATTTCCCCGACCTTCTGCTTTCTTTTTATTTGCTTTCTTTTCAGTAACACCCACATATCATTCTGAAAACACAAATTAAATAGAAAATCTGTCAATGGCACGGGCTCGGCATGGAAGCTGTGTACTTTGAGGAAATACTAGTTGAGACCTGCCAGCTCAAAGGTGAGTGGTGCAGTCCCAATTAGCCATGAACACACAACTCCAAAATGTTGTAAGGAGCTGATTGCTGCCCAGAGTCAGTTCTCAGGCTCAGAGAAAAGACACCTATTCTGGTCTTGAGTTACTTTGACACACTGACATACTGAGTGCACTCAGTTTGTGCCCTCTAGGATGCCAAACTAGCCAAATGCATCTGTTCTATGGTACAGGAGTTGCTTTGTGATGCAGAGGAAGTGGGGAGATGTGCCATTCACTTATCTGCCCACTCCCAGGGGGACAGCAACTATTCCTGTCCTACTCCTTTGCTTCCTACCTGTACTGTAAAAGCAACCTCCTGGCTCAGAAATGGGCAACATGAGGCCCCTAATCTGTTTTCCTCTTCCACACTGAACTTGCATAATCCACAAGAGAGCCAGGAAAAATCTGGTTATTTATAATCCAGCAAAACTTGGGCCTGTTGTCTCCATTGCTGCAGAGGGGGTTTCCTGAAATGCTGGTATGATGTTCACCAGCCTAGTTCTAGCAGTTTGCTTTAAAAATACTGGTGCTACAAATTATCTACATAAAATGTAGCAATATGACCTAATTTAAATATTTATTATGTTTTCAGATGTACCTACCACCCTGAGTATAGATAGTTTTGTTCATTATAGAGTCAAAAACTCTAATGTAGGTTAACAGTACTGAAATGAGATGCTCTGAAGTTATAATTTCTGCCTATCCCTTATAGTTTGTTATTGCTGTGAAGCCTATGGAGAACTATTTCTCTTGGTTTTGCATGATATTCCTAATATAACTCATTACATAATGTTTTCTAGGGTTCAAGACTTTAAGGTTAACCAGAAAACATTATGTTCTTCTTCAAAGGGAAAAAAATAAAGGACATGGGTAATTATTCTCTCAGCCTTCAAAAATCCATTTCCTTAACAGCACTCTATCCTCTCAAAAGAGAGTTTATGCTTATGGGGATGGTTTGCTGATGGGCTCTGCGGGAACAGGTTCAGTACTTCATGTGTGATTCCAAGAAGCACAAGAAGGACAGCTTTCTGAAGTGGGTCCACCTGTACCAGTCTGAAATAAGCATAAAGTCATATGGTTTTCAGAAGTAGGAACAAACCTTGCCTTACCTGCCACTGGACAGAACATTACTGCACTATCCACAAACAAGACGTTTGTTCCATCACAATCTATAATTTGAATAGTTGTTCACATTTCTGATATGAGTGTTTACACAGCCAATAGGTGGGGGCATAAAATAAAAGTGTATTGGCTTTGCAGTAAAGGAATTGATGCAAGGGAAGAGAGTTGTGTGCAACTTGTGCCTTCTTTATGGCCATGCAGGACAAGAACTGTTCTTGATGCCGGTCCCAGGTTGTCTTTATCTTTCAAGCACATTAGAGCAATGCACAGCCCATTAGAGCATCTGGAGAAATCTGAGTTTTCAGGGGACCTGTGTTCTGAATCCTTCCTGAGGCCTGTAGTACCTAAAGCAGTACAAAATTATTAACTACCAAAAAAATGCCTTATAGCTGATTAAGTGTTGTTTAGGCAGGTCCTAAAGCTTCCCAGTAGAAACTGAGCTCTGGCTTATGTCAGTTCAATCTAGTTCAGTCTGTCAGGAGGGAACATCACAACACAATCACCTTGGTAATAAAGGAAACCCATTCACAATTAGAGTGGTGGACTTAAAATGCATGAAGAGCTTCAGTTTCTGATCAGTAGCAGCCAAGCATCCCTGAAAGGAGAGAACGTCTGAGGTTTGCCTTTCAGCACCCCAGGGTGGGTAGAAAGGCAGGGTGGTGTGCATGGGCAAAGCCCACCTGAGGGAGATTTGTCTACCCCAAGCAGAGTTATGCCCTCTTGCTCAAACTCTGCCTGTCTGTAAGGCAATGTCAGTGACACTGTCTGGGCTATGAGAGCTGAGGTCTGCAGTTTTCTTTACCCAGCGGGAATGTCTGCCTCACAAGTGCATCAAAAGTTTTGGGTCATCCCCGTGAACCTGGTTTTGATCTTGTTTATTCAGCCTGGTAATTCCAGTGGAATAGCTCAGCATTTACCACTGTGTGAGATCAGATGGATGGCTTACTGTTTTAAAATCCCTGGGTTTGGCATGTGATTTAGGCATGCAGGGTCCTTGGATTCTCCTTAATTTATTGGAAATTAGGATAGATACCACTAATCATAGAAAAGGCTTTGATCAAGATACCTCTTTTCTATCACAGTGAGTCATTCCTTACTTTCTAGATCTTTGACCATCTTGCTTTCCAGGACTGGGATAGTCCATCCCCCTCCTCTCATTTCTCTTCAGCAAGCTTCTCCCCAGCCTCTGGACACGTGTCCATGGGTTATCAAATACACCTGGCGGCTGTAGATAGGTTTCATGACTCACAGCAGATAGGCTTGGGCTTTTCTGGCTGAAACTTGCTTCTTTGGGACCCTTTGGGCAAAGGAAAATGGAGCAGAGACCTGCAGAGAGCGCTGGGGCTCTGGCAAGGTGGGAGGCGGGGTGCCCAGCTTTGCACCCTCTTGCCAGTGTCCAGCTCCTCTCTTCTGGTTTCAGAGGTTCAGGTCCTTCAGTGACAGGATAATGCCCAGCAGATGAAACTTGGGGAACAATGCCCAGTTTCTTTCCTCTGCTCTCATGTGTGATCTGCCAAGGCTGTGAGCTTTAACAGTCACAGCAAATTGCAAGTCTGCTAACTTGAGGTTCCCCACTACCTCAAATTGCTCATATTGAAAAGAGCTACCTCAAGTTGCTCATATTGATGTATTTCAGAGTGAAAAGCATGAAATGCATCTTTTCTCCCTTTGTTGATCAAAGTACACTTTTAAATAGTAGCAGTTTTGCACTTTACGTAACAATTTCCTGCCATGGCTGGCTTTCCAGAATCTGACAGAACTGTTTCCTGCTGCTACAGTTAAGTTACTGATAACTTACTGCTGTTTATTTACAAACACAGTGTTCAGACATCCTTTTTTGTACCCTCCCTCCCCTTTCTTTTTTCTTTTCTCTCTCTTTTTTTTTTTTTTTTTTTAAGGGTGTTTTTGCCACCTGCAGCCCTGTCCTCATGCAACCTTCCTGTGAGCAGCGCTGCCAGCTTGGGTGGGCTACCAAGGAAACACCGAGAATTTGTTGGACTTGAAAAGAAAGCAAAGGGCCTGTGAATTTGTTAGAGGCTGCAGGTGGTTTTGATCGGCTGAACCGAGTCTGTGCCGGAAACATTCCGGCTCCTGGGCCTCCCAGGGGCCCTCAGCAGACAGGGCTCCACAGCCACGCCGATGACTCACGGGCAGGAACTCACCTCCGAGCGAGCGGCACTGGTGGGGAAAAAGTGACCAAGCCAAAATGACTCACAGGGGAGCCAAGGCTGCAGAGCAGGGCTGTCCTGGCAGCCTGCTGACACAACTCCAGCAGCAGCACTTCAGCCAGCAAGCAGAATGATTGCATAACCGGTGGGAAAGCAAATCTAGATGTAGCTGTAAAACCTGTGGCAGCCTGGTTGAGAACACAGCAGCCTTTAGGGCTTGCTGTCCAGTAATTTGGTGGAAGAAAGCTGGATAGCCTGTGGTAGGTCTTGAATGGACAGGTACAGAGAGTTTTATTAGGAACACACAGTAAAATTTGCAGCTGAGAAAAATAGCTTTGGGGAAGATGCAGTGTTGAATGGAGAAATTATATCACAAAGATCTTTCTGCACTCTTATATTTATCAGTTGAAGTCTGTTGAGATCAACTAGAGATTTGAGACTGCAAAAAAAACGACCTGAGAGTACAGGAAAATAATGCACAAGAAACATGTACAGCCCTTTCATCTTGAGGCTGTGTCCTAGAAAAGAGAAGTCCCAGGTGCTGTGACTTTTTGGAACCTCTGGGATCTGTTTTAAGTTACACAAAATAAAATTCCCAGTAAAACGATTTTCTGTCTGGACAGATTCATGGGTTTGACTTTGGACACGTGCAATATGAATTTGAAACAGTGCTGTGCAAACAGGATACTCTTTCTTTGTATAAAACATCAGCTCTTGGGTCACATCTCTTCCTCTGGAATCACCAGCTGGAAAATATTACGAGTCACAAGAATCTGAGAGCTCTGAAAAGCAGCACACACCAAGTGACATACAGGGTGAAAGCTTTAAACCCACAACTTAAAACACCAAATCAGAGCCCTCAGAGCAGGAATAGAGTTAAGCTGCTCTGAAATGTTACAAATAGATTGATGAGATCAAGCTAAGGCACCCAGGCAGCATCAGGAATGACAAGATAGAAATGAATACACAAAGAGCATGAGCATCCTTTTCTGACTATTTTTCTCCCCAGGCAGTGCTGATTTTGCAGTTACTCTGCTTCCTGAGATAATTTACACCAGCCTACACAGCACTTTGTGCTCTGGCCATACCCTGACAGACAGATGGTAGTTCTGGATGCACTTACAAAATAGTTCAGATGGGTAGGTGTAGGCCAGCAGGATTGTCACTGTGCTAGTAGGATACCTGAAGATTCTGGGTTATGTTTACATAGCAGTTGAACTATAAATGCAGGATGTATTTTCTTCCTTTTTTTCTTTTTTTTTTTTCTTCTTTCTTTCTTTTTATTTTCCCCTGAAGCATGAGCAGGTAGCATTTGAATATCCAAATACAGGCTCTTTCTTCAGGCTGATACAAACTGCAGTGTGTCTGCTCTGTTATACCATGTTCCCCTACTTAGTCCAGGACTAGGACACAGGCTCTGAGTGTGGGGGCCACTGTCTCAACTTTGCCAGGCATGTCTCTGGGCAGAAAAAGTGCTAGAGTCTCAAGATGCAAGCTGGGATATGCCTGCACCCTACCCCTGGCACCACTGGCCAAGACTGTCTTGTCCTGCTATGTTTTTTTTGGGGGGCTGATACCAGCCTGCCACCTCTCTGGCAGCTCCTCACTCACAAAACTTCATGGGGAAAAAAAACCCATTAACAACTGTCTCATAAAGCCAGGGTTTATTCCTGCTTATTTTCAACAGGGCGTTTCACAGGTCTGTATCTGTGAAGGAAAATAGCCGTTCCAAACTGGAATGTGACACTTGCGTTTTCTCTCTGCGAACCTTGCACCTCTGGAGCTCCAGTTCAGACAGGCTCCAGACAGGCTCAAGTTCTGATTTTCTTATTTCTCCTTAATTGCTTGCTGTATTTCTCTCCATGTTTATTTCTTTTTCCCCCCCTTTTTCCTCCTCCTGGTCTTTGTTTTCTCTGCAGTAGAATGTAAGTTACTCATGTTTTCATGGCTGCAGCAGCAAAGCCCAAAGCTCCTCCATTTCTCCTCTTACTTCACCAGAGCTCGAGATGAACTTTAGTGCACACGGATGTGAAGGGCCACAAAAAGGGATCTTTAGCTTTAGCACATAGATCATGGGCTATTGCTTACACCATTACCTCACTTGGCTTGCTCATGTTATACTCATGTTCTTTTTTACACTCACAAGAACATAATGCTGATGAGACAGATCTGGGTTCATTCCATTCTATTTAAATTTTCTTCCTCTGTTTGAACTTCTTATGTAGAATATTAATTTTATTTTTTATATTTGTAATATGGTAGCACAGCTTTAACACTAGAAATGTAATTAGAGTCTGGGACTAAAGTACTATTGAATGAAATTTTTTATGATTGTTTCCATATGTTTTATATGCTTGCAGACAGAATTTAGCTAACTTCCAATGAATAAAATTTTTAATACGAATCAGATTTTTTAATACACATCCTCAGGATGCTGTTAGTGGCACAAACTCTTAAGTGTAATGATTAATGTATTCAGCATTTGGTAATTAATGATGGAGCTTTTTTAATATTGGAATTTAATTGATAACACATAACATTATGGCCTACTCTTCATTTAAAATATGATGCTCAATGGTAAAAAACAGTTAGTTCCTAATCAGTGATTTTGTCAGTGTAGCTTAAAATGCTTTATGAAAGCAAGGATTCAATACTATTTCTATATTTCAGAATTCAGGGTTTTGTTTTTTGCTTGATTTGCTGAGGGACAAATACTGATTTGCTAGATTCTCCATGATATGTTATAGAAAGGTCTGAAGTTGGAACCAGTGTTTCCGGATCAATTTGTTTGACCATAATGATTTCAAAATACTCCACTAGTCTATTTCAGAAATTATTATTTAATGAGGTAGGTAAAAAAGTAGCTGGTCATGGTGTTCTGCAACAACTGACTGTGAGACATGCACACTGTGCTTTTCCCCCCAATAATTCCATTTATATAATTTTATACTTCATCCCAAATGTGAAAATAAATGTATTCAATCTGAGGGGCATTCTTTAAAATGGCCATATGATTTTTTTCTTTTTTAATGCCTAATAACTATAACTTTTTTTCCTTTTTTTCAAGCCTTATGAATCTGATATTATGTGTATACCACAGCCACTATTGCAGATGCAGAAGTGTATGCCATCTGTGCTTATTCTGCAAGCTTCTATTAATCACAGTGTTTATTATATAATCTTTGTCTCTACTATATCTATACTATTATGAAACCAATATATGCTCTAAATCTCAGCAATGTGTGTGTTACTTTTCCAACAATTAAAAAAAAAAATAAGAACTGTGTTTAAGAGAGGACTGTATCAACACTATTTTAAACCAAATTACCACACAAGGGAAATAATCTTTTAATTCAGTTTTCCAGAAGTAGAAAATGAAACATGTTGTATTTGCCATGCACAGTCCCAGAGTGTCCTCCTGGGGCTACTAAAAATGGCATTGAGTGTCACATCTGACCCAGCCACTCAGCACTGTGGGAAGCCACTGCCATTGTCCAGCAAGCTATCATTTCCTAGATCCAGGTCTGGCATTCAAGTTATCTTGATAGCTATTGTTTAGCAAGTAACAAAAGGAATTACCTTTTACTTCACCAGATATTCCTGAAACAAACCTCAGGATTCAGGAAAAGAACAGGTGAAAACAATTGGTAACAGGAACCTTGCCCTTATTGTAATAAGGAAAGAGACACATCACAGCTACCCTTAGAGCTTGCATATTTATTGAACAAATCCTACTAAAATAGCTAAAATACATTGGGTACTTGCATTATTAAAGATCACATTGTTACAAAAGCCTGCATTTTCAGCAGTACACAACTGCAACTATACATAAATGCCACAACTGCTGAATATTACTTCTTGCTCTATGTACAGCACAGCAGACTTATCTATTCTATTGGAAAATAAAGTGAGTGCACAAGGAAAGGGATACAGAAGGTAGGGAAAGGAAAGAAATCTAGAAGTGCAGTGCATGCATTGGTATTTAACAGTCAGAAGCTAAGACAGTTCAGAACAAGGCCTGCCCTGTAAAAGGAATAGCTAAAAGACAGAATCATATAAAAAATTAAGGTGGGCTTTCAGACTGTGTCTAACACAACAACACTCCATGAGTAGATGATACTGCTTAGTTTTGTGGTTTGTGTTATTTTGTATTTATAGTAGTTTGGGAGCAAGAACAAAAATGTAAATTCCACATGTTGACAGTACTGTGGAAATGTACTCTTTCCCCTTTAGGACTTCTCTTCCCAGAAATTTGCTGTATTTTTCTTACTATATCCCCTAGTTTATGGATTTGAAGAGGACATTAAAACTTGTCCCTTCTTTAAAAAAGGCTTGTAAGAAAAAAAGACAAAAATCAAGAGATTTTGAGAAGTTGGTGGAAAATTATTGCTCATCTTTCTCCATAAGGTGGTTAGGAGTCAGAAGGGAGATTTTACGAAAATTACAGTTTTGTGATTGCTCCCACTATAACTGCATGTTTGTGAGTGGACACTGATAGGAAATCAGTTCCTCACTTGTACACTATAAGTAGTTACTCACCTACAGCACTGAATAAGAAAGCCACACTGAAGACACAAGTAAACAAGTCAGTCCAGTCTAAAGAACAACATTCAGAAAAACAAAGTACCAACACCCTCTCAGAACATGGAAATAAAAAATAACTCCATCAGAGCTACCTTGCCAAGGAGCATATTTAAAGTCCAAAATAGCACCATTCATCAGTGTCTCAAATCCCGTGGCAGCATCACGATCACTTACCACAAGGAAACCATGAGTTTCATACTACTTCTATACATCAAAAGAGTACATGGATAAAATATAGATATACAGACAATCGATGAAAATAAACTACTAGGCTTGTTACATCTAAATGAAAAAAAAGGGGGACTCTCAGCCTCTGCAAGAAGCAGTTTGGGTTGGTGGAAATGGAGAGAGTGGTTTACCGGTTGTGTGTGAGCTGTGGAGTTTGAGTAGTGAAAGACATTGCTGTGGTAGAACCAGGCCTGAGGGCCCACCTGTAATGTTTGTAAACATGGATTCACAGTGTGAAATTCTGAGAGCTTTCGCTTGAGTTAGAATGTTAAAAAATAGTTTTTATGGTACACGTTTGTCCACTGTTATTCTCTAAAGCAAGGCTCAGAGTCCCATAGTTTCTTCTTACACTTGATGATTTACACAGAAACAATTTCCAATATATGACACCATGACCTCATCAAACCCATACATCATATGTAATACGAATGGAGAAATTATGTTTAAAAAGAGTAGAGGTAATTGATTTTGGTGAAATGTTGTCCATAGCCACTTGCTGGAGCCAGGCACACCCCCTCCTCCTCACTTTTCTTGCGATTCACTTCCTTTGAGATGGGGAGATTTCCCTGTGGAGAGGAAAAAGTGATGTTAGCTGTGCTTTGTTTGGTGGCATGCTCCCTTCTCTCATCCTAAAGTTTCCCTAGCTCCCTAGCTTTAGTTCAGCTACTAAACATGACTGAAGCACCTGATGCCACAGAGAACAAAGGGATGTTTGAAAACCAGGAAGTTCTTGCAGCGTCTAAGAAAAACATTTCACGTGGGCATGAACGAATGTGTCCTAGCAGCAAAAAATGCAGAAGATCCAACATGAAAGTACATTTTATTTACGAAATATCATCTTAATATTATGAGAACTTTTTCCAGGTTAGACCTCTCATTTTTAAAAAACTTTACTAATTAAGCAACCAACATACACTACTAAGTCACTTCTCTATAATAATCCACCAGAAAGAGCACACTAAAAAAACTGCAGTGTTTTCTTGTTCTGAGCTGGTAAGGAAGTGGTGTGCCATATGAGCCAGCTGCCTCAGATCTTTGTAACCACACATTTTAATAGAGTCTATTCAGCAAAGTTTTTAAACAGCATTTAAAAATATGCTTCATTTTAAGCCTCAGAATGAAGTCTAAAGGCTAAGAACATGCCTAAAGTACTTCGCTGATTATATGTCACTATGGGATCTGAAACAAAAATAATTTGTTTAGCTTAAGATAAAGAAAAAGAAAATCTGTGGCTTTTGTGTTTAAGTGGTAAGAATAGTAAAGGTGTTTTATTGCTCATATTGTTTAGGATGTGTTTGTCACATAAGCTCAATATCTCTCTTTGTTAAGGAAATTAAAGTTATCTTCTCCAAGTTCACTTTTTTTCTGATGTGCATTTCTGAATTAGGAATTAAACACATTGCAGTTTCCCAATCATCAATAAAGTGCAATTTTCAGCAATTTTCCTTTCTTCAAACCCAGAATCTTCACTGGGATGTTCATACTTGCTACATTTACTTGTGCTGGGAATGAAGCCATCCCATGGCTCTCCCTCTCTTTATCACAGTGTACAGGATAACTTTTGGTTTTAGGTAGATGAACTCCCCATGGAGTTCTGCACTACACACAGGAGCAGTTTTCAGGCTGAGCACAGAGCAAAATCCCTTTCTGGAGACAGCTGGTAACCTGTTCCTTTGGGGCACCAAGAAACAGAGTAAAGGCGCAGAATTTGGTCAGTACATGCGCAGAAGGGTAAGGAGTTGTAACGCATATTTGCTAGACCAATATAGGTATTTTGCAAGAATTTCAAAATGAGAAAATAACATTTAAATTTTAGTGACTGCACAAATAGGTTTCCTCAAAGTACTCTAGAAAATTCCATCCTCATGATAATATTTTTAGTTATTTTTGCTTTGCTAAATTTGTTACTTGTGTATCATTACAGGATACAAAGGGAAAACTAGAAACTTACACATGCAAACAGGCACACCACACAGACCAAAGGTCTGGGCAAATTTCCAAAAGCATTGTGTTGGGCAGTTCCTTTTCAGCTGTGAAAACAATCTCAGTCCTGAAATCCTGCCATACAATCATGAGATATAAAGTCCCATGTGACCCTTCTACGTCTGGAAATAAACTGTCATTAAGAACTGAAGCCTTTTATGTTTGTTTGTTGCATGAAAATAAAATTAAAAACAAAAACAAAAACAAACCCCCCCCACTTTTATCTCAAATAATAGTTATTAAAAATCTATGTATTTTACTTTATATTTTCAGAAGTTCAAGCTATTTAGCATTGAGTAGATAAAAGCGCTCATCTAAAGGACTCAAAACTTTCTGCAGTTTTTTTCACCAATTTATCCTAATTAATTTTATAGTACAAATGAAAAAAATTCCAAATATGCACAGTTTCTGTTAAAGATGATTCTCTGCTGGAATCTGGACTATGTGCAATCAATATTGAAATTGCATTTGAATGTCAATTGTGAAATAAAATTTGGAGCTAGTTCTAAAAACTGGCTGTTGTACTAGCACATGCCAAATATCTTCTGAAGAATTACATAAAGGCTAGGAAAAAAATTGTATTTTAAAAGCAGGAATCCAGTAACTTTAAAAGGGAAAAAGATTTATAATATGTTTTGGCTAGTTGAGAAACCATTATCCTTTCTGAGAACATTTTATTTTAAACTATGTACAGCCTAAACCCACAGCTATTCATAAATCCAATATAATGCAGCATTGTTGCTATGCTGCACATACTGCACAGTTTCATTCCTGTGCTTTAGAAGAAACTTTGTTTAATGATGATTGACAACTTACTGAAAGCTTCTAACTTAACATTTTGAATAAAAATCATCTAGTTAAGACACAGCTGATTCACAAAATTAGCAAATTCATTTGATGTAAGATTGACCCTACAGAGCACATTAATCAGGCTCTGGCACTGGTACCAGCCTTCTCAGCTGAACTTCTGGAATACTGTGAATGCTAAGAATCACAGTACTGCCATTAATGCTAGTTTAAAGACTGGCAGGCTGGCACATGAGGCTGCAAATATCCCACCTATAAACTTTAGAAGTTCCCTTGTAGAGGAAAAAGAGTAGAGGAAAATATAGTGTTATCCATATGGAACAATAGCAGAGTTTTGTTAACAATGAGCAGAAGCCTAGTTATTAACTGAAACGTAATCAAAACAATTTTCCATGTGTTCTCTTCTTACTTACCTGCTTGAGCCAGTAATTGAAAGGGAATATGAAAATAAAACACGTACATCATGCACATGGTTCTGCATAATCTTTATCTTTCACTACTGAAATTTCATGTCCAGTTCCATTTTTAAACCAGTAATGGTAACACAATAAAATCTTATTAATGCTGTCTGATGAGCCACATCTTCTGCCTTTGTATGTGGTACTTCTTGTCAAACTCAGATGAAAATTTTCAGGCTTGTATGCTTGTTACTCAAGCCAGGTAATCCACAAGCAAGATGCTTAATAAAAGATAAGCAACACCATCCAGTTCCTCCTGCTGCATTATCATTGACTTTTTCATCTGCATTGCTAGGAAAGCATTGCCAAAATAAAGCATTCAAAACTCAGATGTCAAGCTTGTAAAATCAAGAGACAGGCTTAAGAAATATGAGCCTTTGAAAATTAGTATGTTTTCCTTCTGGTATGCAGCCAACAAGAGTCCATGTTTTCTGCAAGCCTGAAGGCTAAAAACATAATTATAAAATGAAAACCGAGCTCTTCAGGTAACTGCATGGTGCAAGGGGCCAAGGCTTTAGGAAAAACAGAGCAACATGAGACTCGTGATGAAATCAGGAGTGCCGGCTACTTTCTTCAAGTGGTTGTAAAATAAAATCCATTGAACTTTCCATTTTAATTTTTTTTTCCCAAAAACTTTCATCTTAGCAAACTATTTCTTATATGAAAGAAATTACATAAATAACTTTACCTTTGGAAATCCCCCATCCCCACGGCAGGTTGGAAAGATCATCTGGCTCATCCAAATCATTGAACCTGGCTGATAAACCTGTAATGACATAAATATATACAAGATCTTACTAACAAAGAGAGATTCATTAAATGCAGTGGTGTTCATGTGACAGACCACGTCACTAAAACAAGTCTAATGTCAGCACAGTTTGGCCCAGGGTGTTTAATGTTTAGTACATATATTTTGTACCCATGACAACATCTGTCTCTAGAGCATTCCAACTACATTGTTTTATGTTTGCCCACATTCAACAGATACTTTAAAAAAATAATTAAAAGAGTATAGAATGTGGTTTTTAAAATATCTTTAATAAATTCTTTATAGAGGATGTCTGTATTAATGAACTTGCTGAGGATATTGTAAGAAAACCTGTCCATTCCCTTTTCCACAGGTCACTGGCAAAGGGCTGCTTAATGAAGTTCATTATCTTTGCTGATGACTGTAGGTGACAAGAGCACCACACCTTTGATATCCTTTCACAATGACTGGTAAACTAGAATGCATAACTTGAAAAAGTTAGAATTCCGTGTTAGCTCCCTGCATTTTCCACATTAAAGAAATTCCAATCCATTGTAAAACACATACAATAAAGTAGCTGGCAGCAGGATTCAACAGTTAAGGTGCCGTCCTACAAGGTGCTGTCCACAGGAAAATTTTTCAATGTAAAATGGGCAAGATCCAAAGCTGGGCACTGACTACAGTAGAGGTTAAAGTGAACAAATAACAAGATGAATATCTCAGGCTCAAGATGATCTTAATCTTCAAGATGAAAATCAGAATATCTCTTCATCTCAGTCTCAAAAACACCAAGTTTTCAGGTACAAGTTACATACAATGCTGAAATTCTTAAATTTATTTTCTTGCTGGGTCATTCTCCTGGGCTCTTGGAGTTGGGAGAATTGAATTCTTTCTGCATGATGCCAGCATGTCAAACTATCAGTGTTTTGAGCTAGCCATTATAAATTACACCATTCAGATTTCTTTCCACTTTAGAAATCAAAAGTTTCATAGTCAGTTAAGTAAGTGCTGGGCCAGTTTTACCCATTCTCTTGCTCCTGTGCATATATTGAAACATGAGAAAAGTTTTCATTCCTGGGGAGGTGTATGTTGACAATTAGCTGTCACAACTGCACTAGTTCTATCCTGGAGAAAATATTGGAAGAGTATTTAAATCCTCTTCCCAATAGAAAATACTGAACTCTTCTATAATGCAGAGGAAAAAAATACAGAGGAGAGAAATTTAAAACAAAAAACTCAAGGCAGTGCCTGCTTTATACATTCTCCTGTGCTTTTCTGCAGTACAAACAGTACTTTCTACGGATTAAAGCAACAGATTTTTTTCATATCTGATGTCTCAGACAAGTCAGTTCAGCTCTCTGGGTGTGTTTGACATAAAATAACCAATGTGTGGCACAGGGCACTCTGTGAGTTCAGTTAATGCTCACTCTGAATATTTGAACACTTGTATGAAAGATATCAAGTAACCTCTGAGCTTTTCTGTCGCTATTTATAATCACTTGTTATTCATTCTGCAATTATGTCTTGATTTTATTGTGTAGTCATACTTTCTGTGGTGGGAAATAGCAGTAGGAGTTCAGCTCTACCGCAGGACATGCTGTTCACACCAGCAAAGTATACAAAATCTATATGGGAGGATCACATAAGCATCAGAATGCTGAATTAGTCATTATCATGAATACAAACTTGTATATTTTCCATGGAGTCTGAGATGTATTTAGGTTAGACTATGGGCTGTGTTATCCCTACTAACAACCTAATAGGAATAAAATAAGCACCAGAAGTTAGATGAAAAAGAAAGGATTCTTTAAATTAAATTCATAAAAGCTTGAAGGAGTTGCAGTTTGTGGGTGGATTTTGGGAATGAGGCAGGAGGGAAAAGGTGTAAAGTGTAAGATGAGCTTGCAACTATGCTCCAGGGTTTAAAAAAAACAAACACCAAAACCTATCACCTGCAGAATACCCCCATAATCCCCAAACAATCTTTCATAGTAATTCTCTGTTAAAAAAACAAAAAATCAATAATATCCTTTTTTCTTCTTCAAAAACAAATACTGTGGCCCATATTGGTAGATAATAATCACATGGACCTATTTCATATGAAGTTACTGTTCTGCTAGGACTGTACCAGAGCCCTGAATGGACAAAGGACATTGGGAGCAATGCTGAAAGGCTGGAGAATCATGGCTTGGAATCTGTCCAAGTGGAGGAAGATTCTGGAATGCAAAAAAAAGATGCTGGTGTAGAGAAGTCCACTTTAGATTTACTGTAATTCACCAGAAGGAGAAAAAGAAAAAAAGATATAAAACAAACCATGACATCTTGCTGTGCTTTATAAATGCAGAAGCTACTTAGAAGTTCAAATATACTGAAAACTAGGCTATTAGAAAAACACATAGAACATTAATTCAGTTACAGCAGCTCAAAAGTACTGATATAAATGTTGCAAGATGAGCTATGACAGAGGAAAGCAATGCTCCATTACAGAGTAGTATGCAAGAGTTACAACATTCCAGCTGTTAGCATGAAGCAAACACTTCTAAATAAATGCTTCCATTGAAACACACCAAATTTTCATTTCTTAGTACTTCCTGTCTGAATGTTATGCAAGTGCAGGCTTGGCTTAAATAACCAAAGTATCAGGACTCAAAACGGAATTAGTGAGCTTTAGGGTGGATTGAAAAGTACAGTTTCTGCAAGTCTGCATAATGCTGACTCACACTGATAGCCTCACTGTTTGATCCTCATTAGCCAGACAGTCAAGCCAGGAAGCTTCATTCATGAACCATCAGATGTGGGAAGAGCTACCTGAGACACAATAACATGCAATTCTGCCTTAAACATTGAGGCCAGTTTGAAAACTGGGAATTATGGGTTGTCTATGTGTTCAATTTTGTAGCCTCCAGTCTCCTGAAAAGATACAAATAATGCATTTTAATATTACAGAAGAGCAAAAGTGGAGGCAAATAAATGCCTGGTCTGTTTACCAGGTCTCTCAGATTCCAGAAGTACTGATAGTTTTTTGGGTTGTTTCAACTTGCGTTTTTTCAAACCAGGAGGGTTAAAAACCAGCAGAGTCCATTTTAGTCCTTTGGCCAACAGACTGAGAAACTCTTTTGCTCTTGCTCTGTTTTACCGACATTTCAAAATTCTAATTCCTGGATTTTTTTCCATTTTAAGCCATGCTTTCTTAAAGAACAGTGGTAAGGGAGTACAGTCTTTTGCCAAGCCTTAAAACAGATACATAAAATAATTTGAACAGAGCTGAACTTAACATACACTAAAAGTCACATCAAAATGCTAAAATTGATTTGGTACCCACTCTTCATTCCTATTCACTAAGAGCATCTTTCAAACATTCACATAAATTGATCAACAGCAAAAAACCCCAGATTTATGGCATGTTAACTTATTAAAATGAGTATACTCCTGTTAAGCATTCCCGAAGTTTTTATAGTTAAGAAACAATTGAGAAAACCTTTGTAATTATTATTTCTAAATTTTTTTTTCCTTTTTTCCCCCATGTGAACCTCAACTGAATTCTTGCAATCAAGTCTTATTCAGGATGTAGAGTGGTATTCAACTGCACTCTTGATTTCTTAACTAAAAGTTAATTGAAGAGCAACTGCTCTGAGGAAATCAGCAACAACCTTTTAGAGAAGCTTCAGGTAACCCCGTTGTCTTATAAACCAATTGTGAGACAGGGGGAAGTGAAAACAAAAAGGAAGTGATGACAAGTGCTGTAGATCCTAATTCCAAATAAAAAGTGACCATGTCCAATAATTCTGCCTAGGAAAGGAAAAGAAAAAAAGAAAAATATTTACTATATGGATTAGCAGTGTAATAGCAAACACAGATGGCCACATGCTGAGGAACATAGGAGTGGAATAATAGGAGGTGTGTGGGAAAAAGAAGGAAAGAAAGAGGTATGCATGTTCTCTCTGCAGCAGTGAGCAGCTGTGAGGACTGAGTGCCCTCTGCACCTAATCCAGAACAGAAAAGGGAGAGAGGCCACCCTCCTCCTGAGAGTGGGCTGCATAAGCAAAAAGAAGCACTGCTTCTCATTTCTGTACCCACATTTCTTTAAAATTTCTTAGTTACCAGCTAGTTTGAGCTGTAGATGTATGTTTCACAGCACATCCTACCATGTACTTTTTAATTCCCCCAAATGACTCCCACTGCAGTAAAACATTTTCTTTCTAACCAACATCCAACAATCACAATCCAAATGCATACACAATCTTACTGCACCACTACTCAAACACTAAATAAATAATTTTGTGAATGAAAACCTCACTAATTCTTTTTTAAACCAAACTGAAGGGAAAGCTTGTGCTAGGATCAAAGCTTTTGCCTCAGTGCAAGGGATAAACTAATGCTCCCATCCTCAGCAATTTATTTTTAAGACTATGAGTGAAACATTATGAAAGTACAAAATACAAATATCCGCCGTGTTCCTAACCTAGCACACAGGATTTAATAAATACAGCAACTGTCTGCTGAATGGTTGCTACTTTTGGAGAGTTTAGTTGGACAGAAGTATTCTATCAGTCAAAGCTTTTATTTTCTAGACCTTCTGGAGAGGGCTAGGACAAAGCTACATCAAGAGTACTCATCATTACTCCTTATTTCAGTGAGTCCTTAAAGTTTTGATGAGCCTCTGTTATGTTTAAGAAGCTGTACTCATGATGAAATGGGAGGCTGCTGTTGTGATAGCCTGATACTGTAACAGGCTCACTGAGGAAGATTTCCCTACAGAAACAGCAGAAACCAAACCTGCCCAAGTTAAAGTGCAACTTCATTACCTTAGCTTAATAATTTTAAAATGCTGTGAATGTGTGATTTAGCAGATGTGAGGCTTAACAATTTTGTGAACTTGTTTGCATTTTTGAGTATCTCTGCACCACGAGTCTGAGCCTCTGCCTGAGATGCAGCGACAGTCATCCCAAATAACCTGACGTCATGATTTCAGTATCCTGTCAGGGCAGCAGATTTTTTGTCATTCCTGGTTTTCACATCAGTGCCATGATTATCAAAAGAAAAAAAAAAACCAGTGGGGAAAATCAATAATTTACATTTATTTCGCTTGGGTTAGTTCCACAAAGTAAAGGTTAGATAAATGTTTTGAGAGAACTGATGAAGAATTACATCATGATTCTGCAGCTGGGATTGCTCCAAGTAGCACACCTCTGTGAGACTTTATCTGCCATTGCAATGATAATTAATACTTGGCAGTATATCAGCAGAACATGGCAAGACAGCTGTACACCTGAATTTGCCTTTGACTTCTCTACATCAGCATCTTTTGATGTATTTGCCTTTTCTTGGGGAAGATATTACTGCTGCTTTTTATTCCTCCCCATCTGATGACTCAAACTCACAACCACATAGAGATGAAAAGGCCTAAATGAGACAAGTATGCTTTTCCTTGCATCCCCCTCTCCACACTGCAAATGAATTACAAAGTTTATTTATTAGGTATTTGATGATTTTTGTAGTCCTTTTGCATCTCTTCTGCAATTTCTGTAAATTTCACAGAAGAGGATGTCATTTGCTCCTTCCCTACACAGCATAAGGAATTGACCTTGTAAAGCTTCTCCTATAAACCCCTTGTCATCTGTTTTCCTTTACTGTTCTTGAGGTTACACTGAAGCATCTCCTCCTATGCAGTCTCCTATCCTGGCTTATCTGCATCAGCTTCTTCAAGGGACTCATTCCTGTCCTCATCCATATACAGGCTGCATGTTTTATATGTGTATTTAAAAATAAGACTGCTGCACACTTCCTTACCCAGTAAGAACCCCTCTACAGAAACTTTAGCTGTATTCTAACATAGGTGATTGAATGAGGTTAGTTCTAGTAAACACTTCCCAACTTTCCCTGGGGAGGAATCCACTCCACACCACCTGAATGTGATGCAATTTTTAGGAATAAATTTTCACTTTTCTGCACCAGTAAGGATCAATCAATCCTACTTGTGTGCTACAAGTGTCATGCTGCTTTTTTACTTCGTTAATGCAAAAAAAAATTGCAAAACATTGTTAATATTTACCATGCATACAAAGACTAAGAGAAAAAAAATTAAGCAGTAACAAGTCATAAGTAATAAGTGAACACAATCATAAATGCTCCTCCAACTTCTTACTGAATTAATGAATTTTACTAAGAGTAAACTATTACCAGAGTACTGCACTCCTCGAAAGGGAAAGAATATATTTATTTCAGAAAAAATAAAAAAACAAATGCATACTATGTGGAAAGTTCCATCAAGTAATAAAATGGCTGCAAATTACTTTGTTCCTCCAGTAAATTTCTATGTTCTCCAAAACTGCAAAACATCAGAGAAATCAAAATAAGCAAATCAGCCATCCAGAAAACCTAACTCAGAACCCAGTACAACCCCAGTACAACATATTTATTTTGTTTGCCTCTGTACCACAGTAATTTTTTTTGTTTTACTTAACATGCAACATACAGAAAAACAACAACAACAAGGCTGAGAATTGAAATATTACTCTAGCTCTCAGTTAATTACAGAGGAGTTTGTAATTTGCTCTTCAAGTGCAATAAGCTAGAGGTTAATTAGTAACTATTTGCACCTACATCTAATAGTAACTGCAGAAAAAGATGCATAAGCAAGTCTTTTGTTACAAACTGAGGTGGATGCACAACAAAAATTCTGACCCAAAGGATGCATAGTACTTTTTCAGTAGTTTCATACATAACATGGACAAATTACTTGAGCGACAGAGGAAGAAGAAAAGGAGCATGGTCAGAGGCTGACCAAAGAGTCTATTTAGTCCAATGTCCTCATTTTATCAAGTTTTGATCTTAAGGGGAAATCCAGCAAGAACAGTGGCCTGTAGTAAACTGTTAAGAATAGGGACAGAGATAGACCAGAATAATACCTCTCCTGTGTGCCCTCCCAAACCTGGCCCTCCACTCTTGGGGTACACAAAATGTATACATCAAGCAGTCTCCCAAAATAAGTGTTTATTTCTTCAAATTTCCTATATGTTTTCTAAATAATGCCCTGAATGCTGTAACTTACCAAAGGCTCAAGCGACTGCTTTGGACTGCAAGAGCTTTTCTCCCAAATACCAAAAAGATGAGCAGAAATCCAACCAGGGATGCAGTTCCCCAAGTGCAGAGCCCTTCTTTCCCCTCAGGAGGTGCCAGCCCCTTGCCCAAGTAGCATTTTGCAGGCAAGTATTGAAAAGCCCCAGCCATACTCTTGGAAATAGGAGAGAGAACAACGTTGTAGAGCCAGTCCTCGCTTACCTCATTAAAAGAGGTGTAATGAGGGCATCTGACTGTTAACAAGCGCTTGAAAGCACTGTGGTACATTTACCTGAAGCCTCCCTATTACCAGCCTCTACTGGACAGATAGTAATGCAGCTAAGTGCCACTCCGGACACAAAAGCACAAAATGTATCATGGATGTTCTGGAGGCTAAAAGTAATAAAAAAATCTGTGGGTTCTGGGACTCATCTCAGGAGCTGTGTAAACTCATACTCTATTGTGATGGAGATTTATCACAGATACACAGTCATTTTAAAGCAAAGAAGAAGATTTGCTCCTCTCTAACCTGACCTTTCTGAGGTAGCTATGAGGAGTCAATGTGTGCCTTCTAAACATCAGTGCTGGAAGAGGCCAGGGGTTCTTTCTGATAATGTATGTATTAAGCCAAGGCTTTTACCACCTCCAGCGAGGACACACAGATTTCTTAGAACATTTTTTAACTTGCTCCCACCCAAGTATGCCAAGCCAGTAGAGATAATTAGGTTACTGTTTACAAAATTATTCCAGAGACACTTCTTCCTGCAGGATAAGAAAATCCTATTTATTCTGAGGGTGGGTTGTTTTTACTTGTTTGTTTGTTCATTTTGATGCAGTATTTACAAAAGGAAACATCAGGAATCCTCCCAGCAACAGGTACACAAGGATTCATTCAGTACTGCTACTATGAATTTGCCAGACCAGAAGTCCAAACAGAATTGCATGTAACACTCAAACAGTGATTCATACTATCATTCTACATTAAACATTTGGAAATAATATCTTTTTCATCTTTGAAGATTGTGCCCTCAATTAATATGGTTTAATGAGGTGAATAGATATTTGAAATAAAACCAAAATACAGATAGATAAAACTATTTTATTAAAATACCCTGTCCCTGTCAATGATGCCAGCTGAATTATGCATATAAAATTGTTCTAGAACTATTAAGTGTCCTCCTTTCCCCATCCCTTCAGCATATACAAGGATCAGAATTCAGTTATGAAGCAGCAGTATAGCAAAGTCAGAAAAAAAGTAAAAATATTGTTAGTGATGGCATTAGATCCCAAGCCTTAAAAAACCAATGTTATATCTATAGTGTTATTAGATGTATATTCTTATTTCTGATTCTCTGAAATTTCATCCTTTGAGAAAAAAATTATAAAGATTTTCCCTGGACTTAGTATTACATAAGCCTCCCATTCCATGTGTCAACACAGTTTGGTTCAGATAGAGTATGCTGGGGCAAAGTAGCAAAATTTTAGCATCCAGAGCATGTTTCTGACTGAGTAGAAACAAGTATATAAAAAGCTTTTGTCTTTTCATGTGCATATGAGCTCTACCACTGAAATATCCACAGTATCTATAGCTTTGTGCAAAAATTGTTTTTTTAAAAAACCTGCCTTTTCTACCCATAATCAAGTAAAGGTTTGTTTTTTGCTCAGCTGAACAGGTGGCTTGACAGAAGTATTGCAGAAACTGGTTTGTATTTCTGCTTACAAACTTTGAAAGCTGGAAAAGCATTAATTCTCCCTGAGTTTTCAGCAATCAAGTAGCACTGTGCAAACTATACACAATGTATAGCATGTGCATTACATAAGCATAATAAAAAAGCACAATATAAGTGTTCAGATGGCCAAAACTATTCAGCTTTCATCCCTCAGAATAAATTCTCTTGACCAAATTATGGCCATGCTATATGTGAGCAGAAGGGGGTCAGACAGTCCTGCAGGTTCTGTGTGGCTCTGACTTACCATAAAGGAGACTCCAATTCCAGTTCCAGTACCAGGCTTGGTAATAATCAACCAGGTATGAGTTTTCTCATGCCAGACCAAGAGCTGCTTTTGTCCAATGTGCATCTAGTAATAGGCTGGGCATAATGCCTTATTTCATCACCTTGCTCTTTTTTTTTTTCTTTTTGCATTTTTTTCCTTTTTTTTTTTTTTTTTTTTATTTTCCTCAGAGCATATAAAAGCTTCCAAATAATGCCTGCCTCTGCCAGACCAATTCTAGACTCCATTCTCCACAAATAATCCTAAAATTATGAAAAGCTGTTCCAGCCCAGGGGCACAGAAAATTACAGAATGTTTAAAGACACCTGCATGTAACTCCCTGGAAAGAGGTTAGTTAAACTGGTATGAAATTTTAAACGCTAAATTTTCTTCAGAAATATCTTCACCTAATGTAAATGATATTATAAATTTCTCTACAAACTAGAAGAAGAAAACCCACACAAACAAAAAACTAAATGGGATGGTGATTCTTTTCTCTTCAACCAAATGCAGGCTGTCTTTTCTTTCCTTCTAACTTAAAAAAAAGGGCTTTTCTCCAAACTGTTCTCACCCCTAAAGGTCATCATCCCTTATTTCCCTTTTCCTCCAAGTAAGACTATAAAATGCAGGGAATGTAAATGACAAAATATGAGATAATAACCTCAGAAGTGATGCAGTTCAGGCAAGGATGCAGGACAGGAAGCATTCAGCCCAAGTGACCTACTTCCAGAGCATTTCTGCTCTGCGATGACACAGCTATACTGTACAACAGCCAGCCCAGAGACTCCCCACCAGCCAGAAATGCTGACAAGAAAGCCATCTCATTGTGGTAAGTCAGGAGAAAATTTATGATTGGCTCTACATTATCTTCCGTTTACTTTCAGAAAAGTCAAAATTAAAGTCTTAAGGATCTGTTTACTGATATACACATTTATTAGCTTTGTTAGTTTAAATTCTTTAAGCACCATCACTGTGAGGCCCCAGAACTTAAAATCCACAAGAAGGAGAAAAGGACACACCTGAGTGCTTTGAAAGCAAATAAACAGACTACTTCTCTAACTATCTAAAATGATGATCTGATTTCTTCGTTTAAAAGCTAATATTTACCATAACAAAAACAAACAACACAAAACCCAACCCTTTCCTGGTTTTGGTAGGAGCCTTCTTTGAGATCACAGAAAACTGGAATTGGGACTTCCTTACTCCCACTCTTCTAACATGTTTTTTATTTAAATTATTAAATCACTTTCAATGATTGAAAGTGGCAGAAAAAAATTTAAAACAAATTCCTTTTTTAAAATTCTTTTTTAGTTAGAAGTTTTTTCCCCCTTGTTAGCCAAAATTTTAGTTAATATTACGTAAAATTTTAGTTTATATTTCATAACACTCAGCACTTGCCACAAAGGCAGTATATAGAAGTTTTAGCATTTCAAATTAAAAGACCACTTAAGTGACCCCAGGTTTTATACATTGTACATATATATAAAAGGTTCTTTCCTCCTTCAGGTAGACACTTAAAGGAAATGCATTATGCAGAAGTAAGGACAGATCTTCAAATGGCAAATGTTCTTGTGTAAAATGGCTTAAAATGACCATGAGTTAAAATTATAAGAATAATAGGAAGTGCACTCTTCTGCTTTTCTGTTCCTCTTAAAATTGAGGATATTAATATAAAACAGGTGCAAGAAAGAATGATTAATTAATCAGGTAATTCTTATTTCAAGTCCAGGAAAAGGAGAAGTAGCATTGAAAACTAATGTGTTAAATAACTTGCCTTTACTGTTTAAAATGTTTAGGAAACATTTTATGAGAAAAGAAAATTAAGAAAGTAAGAGGGCAAGACAGTGAAGTTAAACTAAGAACTCATTTGTTCTCACTGAACAAGTTTATTCTAGTCTTTTCAAATCTTACTTTAAGCTTGGCTAAATAATTAATGAACTTTCAGACTGGCAAAGGAATAAGAAGGCTATTTTCCCCCATTTTTAAACATCTATCTGAGTCTACTGAAACACAATAGCTAAATTTTAACTGACCAGTGAGAGCAGGGTAGAGCCTTTGCATATACTGTGATATCAAAACAAAGTAAGCACTTTCATCATGTATTTCAGTGTGTAGAAAGTGTTGATATGCAAAGAAGAATATTTCCTGTAAATTAGAATGGTTAGAGAGATACTCGCAGTTAATACGAGAAGAAATATGCCAAAGACAAATGTGTCCACTACTGCAAGGAAAGTATGTCACTGGTCTGACTTAGAATTACATTTGGTGTTAGTGTGCCAGAATGAAAAACAGGGGGAGGAAGGGTGGTGGTAGGAGAAGAGATTCTGCCAAGTATCACATCTTAAACATCCTTGCAAGTTGGGGTAAAACCTAATAGTGCATTTTAATTTTTATCACAAAAAAGAAGGGGAACTTTTAAAAACAGCTAAATGAGGTCTGTATTTATGTTACACTGCAAAGTACACAATGGGACTAGACAGGTGGGTACGTTTTATTTTTTGCATTTGGATAGCTTTAAGTTGTATTTTATGTTCTGGCCCAGAGACTGGCTCTATAAAACTGACTACTACAGGAACCTTGCTAGATTTATAGAACCATCTGCTGGAAGAAATCAGTGGCTATTTTATGCCTTACTAAACTTAAAATAATCTTTTGTTCCATAATAGGCACACATTGCACAGAGCAGCCTGCATAACATCTAAAATGTGGGCTGATTGTCACCTTGGTGTTGGTAGGAAAACAGTTGCCTTGTCCAATATTCCACAGTTGTGTGAACAACATGTATTTTAGCATTATTTCTATTCACAGTTTAAGTGAATCATTTCCCTTTTAATTCCCCACCCCCATCTATTCACTTATACACAGATGAGCAAAGCACTTTGATGAAAGTAGGTTCCAGAATAGACTAAAACTCCAGAAATTTGCAAGTTTATTTTTGCAGATAGGAATGATAAAAACAAGGAGCCAAAAACAAAAACAAAGCCTTTATAACAGAGTACGTATTTGCTTATTTTAATAATTCTTTGATCATCACTCCTCCCCCATATCAAAACAATCCCAAAGAACCAGAAAGGGATAATATTAATGCAATTAGCCCAATCTTCATAAGAGTATGTCCCTCGGAACCTCACACTGGGAAAAAATATTATGTGCTAATGTACATCCTATGCAATGCTACTTAAAGCATTGCTCAATACTAATTAACATTAACATCATTTATCATTATTTTTTCCTGTAGCATCCAAAATGTATGACTTTTTTGCCAATACATGTATTTAATTTATATATGATTCTGACATAGCTGCATTCTCAACTAAGAAGGCTATAGGATGAAAAACTGTCTGAACAAAATCTGACTACTTTGAGCATTTTTCTGAAAAAATACAGTTACCTTTGTCCTCCTGAGTCTGAGACAGTCCTTCTCAGAGAATACCATTTTTACATGCATATCCTTAAAATCAGGAGTTTGTCAGCAGTGGTATCTCAGAATATAAAAATGGTCTTTAATCAATAAAAACAGAAACACAATTAGCACTGAAGGAAAGAGGTTGTTGTTCATTAAACACACTACAAACAAGTGCCTGTAAGTTCAGTCAGGTTTTAGGCCTAAACACTTTTTTCTAGAACAGATATGTGTCACAAAGAATGGTGGTGTTTTCAGAAGGTTAACCTAATAAGAAAATTTAGGTTGCACCTTATGAACTTCCCGGACAGACTAACATTAAATCTTTTTCACTTACAAAGTGCAATGACCTATTTTTTCTTTTTGGGAGAAAGGTGTCAGTGTTGGCATTACTGGATATTGTTTTGTCTGCATGTGTTGCTACATATGTTATGATGTGTATTTTTCACAATAACTTAAATATTTCTTGTTTCAATTAAATAAGCCTTACTGCACAGAGACGGATTTCAGATTTTTATTAAAAAATGCAAGAAAATAAAAGATCCAAAATAAGGAGCTTTTCAGATTACATCAGTTATTGTATGGCAAGTCCCCATAGCCTCAAAAACTGTCATATAAAGGTCCTATTTATAAATGAGTATTGGGAACAGGGAAATAAGGTTTGTAATGACACAAAAAATTATTGATACTCTGCTAAAGCAACTAATTCTTACCATTTTTATGTTCTGTTAAGTCTTGGGATTGCAGTTTCTCTCAAGTAGCACAAGGAGAACAATCTGAAAACAATTTAAAAAAAATTAAAAATGAAAAAAAAAAGTAATTCCAACAGTCGCAATAGTTAAAAGGTTTTTCTTGCCAGCATAACAGTGGGTGAACCAAGTATAAGCTTCAGTGGTTAAGATTAAAGTCATGCAAATTATTCTAACCACACATATGCTTATATATCATGCATCTCTGCACTTCAGTGGTCTGTAGGCTTAAATATAGGACAAAGGAATCCCTGGTACCTGGATTTGCAGAACCCTATGCTATTCTTAGCACTGGGTATATTTCTGAAGAGCCCCATATGTAATGGTTAACACAAGTAAAAATCAGTCAAGAGGACAAAAACCTGTCAGTCTATGTTTACTGTAATTTGTGGTCCATTGTTCCCAGGCATACTACTAAGTGTGGGTTTTTGCAATCAAGGAACAAGTATAACACAATGTAACAGCCCAGAGAGTAGGTATTTTTGGAAATGGCACTGCATTACATAACCTCCAGTTTTCTCCCTCTCTCTATTCCACACACACCCCCTATTTTAAACAGGGAGAGAAAAAAAAGAAGAGTAGGTCCTACCTCATTTACCTTAAATTATCACGGTCTTAATGGACTGAATTTGTAGCATATCTCCTTTATCAGCTTTCTTTATAGAAACAAAAATTAAAATTCTCTTCTATTGATTACATATTTCTTACCTATAGCATGTATGTACGAAATATAATTAGGAATGAGTCATATGTTTACACAAACACACACATACATATTGGATTTAAAACTGCAAATTCATATATCCATAAATATACACAGAAATGTTTGAAAAAAGAAAAAGTAGCATGTACATGTACAGCAAAACATGGTTTGTTTTGGCTTTGTTATTTTGTTGCCTTTTTTTTTCTCAAAAGAACCACCCAAAATTTAACTGCTGCACATGCAAAAATGCAGAAGGCTGTTGCAAGAATGACTGCTTTCTAAAAATAAACCCCAGCAGCCTGAGAGGAATCCAGTGTCAGGGCAGAGAAGAGGGAGATTCGTTTTACAAGGGAGAAGAAAGGAGATGATAAACCTGTCCTAGAGCCTTGCACGCATGCTAACAAAGCCAAGTGCATTGGGTTCAAAAACATATTTTGGTGTTTGCGTAGTGCAAAACCCAGAAAAAGGAAAACATTTTAGAAAATCACTTCTCATCTCCCCTTGCATGTGTGCAGAAAAATCCTCAGCCTAGAAATCCAGCCTTAAAGCACAAAGACAAAGAGTTAGACACACACACTGCACGTTTTCTCATTTTCCTTTAAAAAGCCTGTTTGGAAATGTGCACCGAGAGGGGAAAGCCAAGCTGCAGCAAAGTCCAGCTAAGGACAAAAAGAAATCTAAAAGAAATTAAAAGAAACAGAGAAACACAGAGAGAAGAAAGCAGAAAGGGGAGAAAGGGAGGGAGAGAGAGAGAAAGGGGATTAACTAAAAAAAATTAAATTCTGTGGATTGGAATTGTATATACTTACAGACAAAAGCCCCCGCTCCCTGCTCACTTTCTGTCCTTTCTACATGATCTGAAACACAAATGTGGATTACAAAAGGGCAGCATGCTACAGAAGGGAATTTATAGTTGGGGGAGTGGAGAGAGAGGGTAGGGGGTGTGGGTAAGAATGACTGCACCTCTTCCAAAGTGCAGCCTCGGAGAAAAAAAAAGAAAAAAGGGGTGGGGGTGGCTGGGGGAAAGTCTCTCTCTCTCTCCCCCCCGCCCCCCCTGCTGCCCGTTCCCTCTCTCGGGCTGGGTTTTCTTGCCAGCGCTGGTTATATTGAACAATGAGCTAATTCTGATGGTAGCTGGCCAGCTGCCAGCTCCATCCCCCTTTTACACTCACACACACACACACGCGCGCACACACACACACACACAGGCACAGGCACACGCTCTCTCCCTGCCCGCCCGCCTCCCCCCGCACGATGCTGCAGCGCCAGACTGCTTAGTCTGCAATAATCCGCAGCCCCGCGTTCCCCCCGCTGTCTGGGAGCCCCAGGGCAGCGCCCGCCCCGCTGCCGGCCGAGCCCGCCGGGGCAGCGCGGCTGCGGGGAGCGGGGCGATGCTGCGGGGAGCGGGGCGTGCTGGCTCCGGGCCGCGGGGATCCCGCACCCCTGGGCGGCGGCCAGCCCGGCCGGGCGGGGAGCGCGGCCAGCGCGCTGCGCAGCGCGGAGGGGCGGGCGGCGGGGGGGCAGACGGAGCGCAGCCACGAACTGTAATAATAACCCTGCAAAGGGCATCTGAGGAGAAGGGAGGGAGGCGGAGGCAGCCGCCCGCCCGCCGCTTCGCATCGGCCGTGCCCGTCTGGGAGGGGAGAAGGCGGTGGGCGGGGAGGCCGCGGAGCGCCGGGAGCGTGCGGGCAGCGCGGGCCGGGGCCGCGGGCAGTGCCCGCAGCTGCGGGAGGGCGGGGCTGCCACCCGGGCTATCTCTGGGGCCGCCACCCGGGCTATCTCCGGGGCTATCTCCGGGGCCGTCACTGGGGCTGCCGCCGAAGGGTCGCACCGCGCTTGCAGCAGCGGGGTCGCGCCTTGAGGCAGAGCGTGCGCAGCGCTGCCAGGGATAGGCGACAGCGACAGACGAGCGACAGCGCGACACAAAGACTCTGCCAAGGCTCCCGCTGTGCGGGCACCGGGTAGAGGGTGCGGGGAAGGGACAGCGGATCCATGGAGGGACACAGGGCGGTGCGGTGCTCCACGGGGCCTCTCCCTCAAATGGTGTACAGGGGTATACAGCCAAAAAATCTGAGGAACGCGTGGAAAGAAGCAGATTCCCTGTTACCCCGCAGCGTGTGAAGGTATCTTCCTCAAAGTTAATGCCCTGGCAAGAGAGATTAAAATGGTATGAAGTCATTCGTGGTGCAGGCTAATAGAAGCTTCCTCTGTCAGGCCTAGGTTATAAGGAACTAACCTTGTTTTTCAAACCCACCGGTATTTAACTCCCCGTAAAACTGCATTGTTCCGTGGTCCATTTAGGATTTCCATTTTGTTGAGTGGAAGCAGTTGGATAGCATGTCTCTGCTCCTTCCTGAGCAGCTACTACATGTCTGTGAATCCTTTGCAGGCCTGCTAGCTTCAGGAAAATTCAGCAGCTGGAAGGGAGAAACATGGGACATAAACAGCCCCTGATATTTAAACCCCTGGTAAGCTGTGGTAATAATTCTAAGTTTAGTGCATTAGGATCAGATCATTTGCCTTAAAAATACAGTTACTACTGCTCATGTCTGTTCAGCTGCCTACCTCCTCCACAGATTTCACCCATCAGCTGTTAAGACTGAAACACATCAGAGCTTGAATGTTAAAACTTTATCTGGAGAGAATGATTTAATTGTTGGCAGGGGGGAGGTTCTGAATAACAAATATGGGTCCAGTGCAGGTAGCAGGCCCTCATGGCACATGCCCAGGTGTGAGCAAGGGGTTCCTTTTTCCTTTGGTGCATCTTCTAACCTGTAGACTATATGTCCTAGCTAGTGAAATATCAGGGATTCACCACTTGTAGAGATTTGGCACCGTGGAATGAAGCTAGGCACCAAAGATCCGACTGTGGAAGGTGGGAAGCTTGTGCTGATGAAGCCCCCAAGAGGCTGAAGTGGACAATGCTGTTCTACAACACGGAGGAGGGGATGAACAGATTCTTTCAGGGATCCATGGCAGAATAATGGTTGCACTAAGTCAGAGTTGCAACTGAAGGTTTTTATTCTCAGAAGAATAAACATCCTATATTATGACTCTCATAGCAGAAAACTTATTGCAATCAATAAGTCATGTAATACAAAATTTCTAATACAGCTTAACTTAATTTTTTTCATCATCTAGGTTCTAATTTAACTTGTAATTTCTATTCACCTGGACCCTCTGCAGATAGTTTCCTGTAAAGGTGTGGAGAAGAGAGATATAAACTCCCAGCTAGAGCTGTCATGTCTTTCTCCATTCCCTGCTACCTCAAAACCACATGGGCCTAGTTTCCACAGTCTGTCTGTAGTCCATCCTCTGCAACCCGTTTGAGAATCTATTCACATCCTAAAATTCCTTCTGGAACCACCAAGAATGGCTGTGGATAGGTGTAAACATCCTTCTGAGCCCTTTTGGCTTAAATCTCCTTTCCAATGACCTGGTTTTGTATCATGAGTTAGCAACCTGCTTTGCTGTGCTCTGTGTATGTGACTGCCTGTGAAAAGTTATACCTGTCTGCTGCCTGTAACAAGCTATGCTGATAGGATCTGCTCCAAGTCTGCACTCTCTAGTTTGGCTTTAGTGTCTGCAGTTTCCTTTTTCTTAGCCAGCTTCCCTCAGCAGCTCTGATGGAAACTGGAAGCAAAGGTTTAGCTGTTAAGAGGAGTCAGAGGGCAAGAGCCTGCGTGGGAGAACAGAAGGGGGCAGTTTGGCCTCATTGAGAGGCAGGAAGGGTTTTGGAAATGCAATTACACTTCCAGATTTATGAACACAGAAGCCTAACATGGACTCCAGACAATGAGGTAGAAACAGAGAGATTAAGAACCAATTCAAGCAAACTGCTAATATTGAACTAAAATATCTTTGAAAAAGAAAAAAACTTTACTGAAATTATTAGTCAAGAAGTAAGTTTTTTATATTCGGTCTTTGTCAAAGCGGCAAGAGCATTAGGATGCTGAGAAACACCCAATAGGTGAGCAGCCTATTAGGGGAAAGCGTTGCCCTTTCTAAAATGCTCTGTTGCAATGTAGTGGAAATCTTTTTGCACCTGCAGTTCTGGCCTTCAGCCTGGGTGGGAATCCAATACCAACATTCCAATGCTCTTTTAGTCTTTAATCACTCCTCTAAAATTTCATTATTACACATGTGACACTCAGGTAGATTGTCCTGCTGTCCTCAGGAAAATAGGTTTAACCTCAAGCCTGATTGTTACACCATGTGGTTACCAAAACCAGTCTGACTTTGTTCTGCAGTCAATTATAGATATAGGGAAAAAGTTTGCCCCTTTTACTGCCTCTCATCTTTGACAATTCCCTTTGATTCCTTTTCTCTTTATTTCTATCTTTGTTCTGATTTATAATCCCTAAAATTGATAGAGTCCTGACCTACAAAGTATTACTGTTATACAAATAACCTAAAATGGGCCTGCAAAGTGGACAGAGCAGAACAGGCCGTTGTGGCTGAGGAAAAGGTAAAAGCAGCAGAACAAAAATTTATTTTTATAAAGCAGCTGAGAAACTCCATGGCTTGCAATGAATAGACCTAAAAAAATCACCAGAAAATCACTCTGAAGTTGTCCTTTCCAATTCTGACAGGAACCAGAGAAACTGTGGGCTGCAATTCCCAGTCTTCTCACCTCTGTCCTTCAGCCATCCAATTCCAACACTGGGCACAGCACACAACAATGGCAAGACTGTGGTCTGGAAATCCATCAGACTCAAGCCTTCTAGAGGTGGTTGAGAGCTGCCTGGTCCTGTGATGAATTGGTTTGGAATTGCCTGGAGCACTTGAAGAAGGAAGGGGGTTAGAAGGCGCACGAGATTCTGGGTACAGGTGACATCTTAGCAACTGGAGCCAGATCATGCACACAACTCATTGTAAACACATCCAAACCCCAAAATTCAGTTATATTTGCTTGTGGCTTTTGTGAATATGCAGTTTCTGTTAATGGTATCTGCATGACTCAATTACTTACGTGGATAAGTCCTAAAAGCATCACAAAGAAACTCACCACATGGGTGAAAAGATAAAACATATATTGACAGTTTTCCTTTCCTTCAAATTCTTCAGTCACTTGTGCTTTTTCTATTCTTAAGTTCTATTCATTAGCATAGAGGGGGCAATGCCCATAAAGGGGGCAATGGATTTTAAGTGGATTATTACTAGGTATGAGAAATGATGTGTGATGTTTTTTGTGGCAACAAGATGGAAGAGTGGGACACTGTTAGCTGATGCTTTAAGAAGACACAAACTGTGGGTTGTATTTTCAGCTTAGTTTTCTGGGAGCTGGATTCAGTGGATTAGTTTTTCATGTATAACCTCCAAATTTATGAGAGTTTTGTTTTCATTTATTTTTATTAATAAACAAAATGAGGTATGCATAAATAACAGAAGAAACCAAGTTTTCTGGAAAATTTCCAAATAAGGGCAGCTTGGAATGGAAGGACCACACATCAGCTGCCATACAAACAGGTTCACTTTTCCAGAGTGAATTCTTGGTTTTACCTGTTGTAGTTCCTCTGCAATGATGACTGACACAGGACACTTGACAGCAAGATGTGATCTGAAATATGCAGAACACTTAGACAGTATAGCAAAGGAAGGGAAATCATGGCAAGGCCTGGACAGTTGGACTCATTTCCTTTAGTACATTGAAGCTACCTACATGTATAGAGTTAAGTACCCTGCAAAGGTTAAGCATACACAAATTAAAGTGAAATTCTATATTTACTAAAATTCAAGGGAACTTTGTTATGGACTGAAATGAAGAGAGTTTTTCTCTTAGACCAGACAGAAAAATAATTTAAGAATATTATAGGACAAAAAGCTGTATGATTCAGGGTTTTTAGAGGGAAAAAAACTGAGCAAATTTCTGTCCTGAGAAACAGTGAAGTGAGTAGAGCTCCAGAAGTGACAGTAAATGGCTCAAAGAGCTGCTGTTGAAGGGAGGGAAAAGACACTGGTGCTGACTGTCTTTATTTTGTCCCAGTCCATACTAGCTTATGATGCCCATCTTTGCAGTTGTGCACATGGAAAAAGCAGCCATAGTACCACTAAGTGCCTAACAGTTCAGGTGAAGTCGTTCTTTGGACTTGCAAAAGAAGAAGCAGAAAAGAATAGCTATATTGTCTTGCTTGCTGGATACTCTTACCCTTCCTGTGCTCTTCCTGGATCTTAATTCCATTGTGGTCAATTGATCACTGTCTCTTAAAAATTTTGTCAGTTTTTACTATAGGGAGAAAAATGCTTTGTCTCATTTTATACAGCCTCCCTGACAAATCAATTTATTATCTCCTAATTCTTATGTTGGAGTAAAACAGAGCAATGATTCTCCAATCAGGGTTCCCCTGGGTTTTACAGGAAGTTAGGGTTTCTTTTGTAGAGCCAGACCCAGAAAGCAGGAATGGGTCTGAAGTTATCTGAATTAGTGAATCATTTAACTAAACCCAGAACCTGTTGGTCTCTCTAACTTAGCCTTTCAGAGCATGTGCATGTTACTTCCAGGACACGGATCTAGTTGGTATCAGTTCCAATAATACCAAGTATTTGTACCAAAATACTAAGCACTAGTAGATAAAAAATGCTATAGATAAAAAGTGTTTTACATTTTGAAGAAACCTTGCATATTAACCAACAATTGCATAACTAAATGTTTAGGACTTGGCTTGACCTTGACCTTGTATTTTTCTATAAACTAAATAAGTCTTTCAGGTTGTGCTGCCTGATTGCCAGAATATTTAAAGCAGTATCTGCGTGTAGAGAACAGGGAATCTCCTGAAGTCCTGAGTTCCCTGAAGACCCCAAAGGGTGGTCAGTCTTCAAGAACAGGGCTTGCTTTGTTGCATGACATTGCCACTCTCGTGCCTGAGTGTTACAGAGACACCATTAACTGAAGTTTGCTGGAGCGTGGAGCAATGCCTAATTTTCTTGTAAGAAAGTGATGGTAAATTACTTAAAGAAGACAGATAGATTCAGAAACTTGGGTGGGGAAGTACAGTATGGGCTAGACTCCTTGCAAACTCAGGTACTTTGGTCTGGAAAACAGTGGGAAAACATTTCTTTCTGACTAAGAGTGACTCATTTTGCCATCTGGGATAAAGAATTGGCAGGTGCTCCCTGGAGAGAGAGAGATGGAAAACAGACAGAGGAGAAAGCCTGAGGCATTATCAAACTTAAGAAGGAAAGTTAAAATACAGATGAAAGGATTTTTTGTTGATAACTACCAACCAAAATTACACCCAAAACAGGTGTGTACTTTGCTCAAACCAACATGAGACCTCTCCTAATTACACTGGCAGATTTTGTGAATGTCATTCTGATTTATATATGAGTGTATGTGTGTGTGTGTGTGTGTGTGTGTGTGTGTGTGTATACAAGAGCACACACACACATACAATGCTGCCATGCTTGGGATGTTTAAGAGACATGAGTGTCAGGGCAACCCTTAAACCTTCACTTCTGATGTAGCATTTACTCACACTAGTGACTGCACAAATGTGTTAATTGCTGTTCCAAGCAATAGTTCAAGAGACTAGCCCTTCAATTCAAGTAGATTAACTAAATGCAGTATGCTTAATTTAAATTAATGAGAATTTGTTTAATTGAAAGTGCACACTACAGTTTTTATATTATGGGCCATGCATTTGATTATTCTCTGCAATCCAGTGAAAACCTGCTACATTACCTTAGTCAACACTTCATGAATTTAAGTCAAACTTAAGTTTGGCCATAAAGCAGAGTTTAAGGTTACATTTAATTTCGCTGAGATGCAAGACCAGAGGATGAATTTTTGCTAGTTCACCACTTCTGGAAAATCAGGAATAGAAGATAGCAGTTTGATTTAAATCAATTGTGTCAGCTTATTTTCAAATGTCTGGATTTTGATGATTTTTTTTTCACCACAATGTTAAGTAAATAAATTCAATCAAGGAAAATTCATTCTAGATTGGGTGCAAAGCCACTCAGGTTCACACTGCCAATGATGCTGAAAGTGTTGATGATCTGGGTACACTATATTACAACAATTGTGATTGTATTAGAAAACAAATATCTCTTAAATTTCTTCATTCAGACCTGGACCCAGCAGGGTTCTTGAAAGTAATCATAAAAGGGACAGAGTTTGGGTCAGACAGGAACATAAATACTTGTATTTGGGGAACACATAGAGGAGAAAAGAATCAGTTAATATACCCTACTATATCTTGGGAAAAAGTTAAATTGTCACAGCTCAGGGACCCCTTAATGCTGTATAATATGTTTAGCATTTCCTTTAGAGTGTTTCAGGACAAGTACTACAAAAATAGGAAATTGTGGAAATGATGGGTACAGAATTAATTGCAAATTTTTTGCTAGCTTCATAGGCTTAAAACCAAAAACACCCCACCAAACTTTCCCTTTAACCAAAATGACTTATTAATTCCTCACTATGGAAAGACGTGGTCAGAATCTTCTTGCCTCAAAATTCTTCTTTTTTCCGTTTTTTTCAAAGCATTGCACTATGGTGTCTCTCACAAATTGTATTATCATGTACTTGTCCTCTTTCTGCCTGCAGGGTACATCTGAAAAAGGTCATGACTGTTCACCAACACATCTTCCATTCATTTGGAAGAGACTAAGCTTCAGTCCTTTATCCTTCATCCAATAACTCTCTATTTTTCCTGGTATTTATCATAACAGTGGCCAAAGAACAGGCAGTAAAAGATTAAAGCTAGAAGAAAGTTAAAAGCTCCCTTTTAGATGGTGAACAGAACTTCTTTCTTATAGACATGTGTGTGTGTGTGTGTGTGTGTGTTCACAGAACACTTTGTATTTTACCACTTATGCTGAAGCCCGCAATCCAGCAACTCCAGCATGAAAAAGTAATTGTGCAATTAAAAAAAAAACAAATTAAAAAGAGATCCAAATTACAGACTCCTTCCTAGATTTAGCAGATTACTTTAGTTTTGCTGTATCTTATACAGATTAATGAAAATCCAGTTCTTGGCTGGAGAGGTAGTTACCCCACTTCATACCTGCCAGATATTCCATGTAAAATGTCAGACATGCTTTTCTTGTACAGTCATTGTAATCCCAAACTAGTTTGGGTTCAATGGAGTTTTGTTCTGGGACCAAAAGCCTGCAATCAGTCTTTCATTCCTAGGTTATAACACAGCCATAAGCATACAGTGTCTGCTTCCTTCAGTCTACTGCCTTGTTTATAACTTGTTTTTAATGACACTTGGGTTTTTGATTTCTTTCTTTCTTTTTTTTTTTTTTTTTTCCCAGGGAAATTGTGGTTAGTTCTTAAAACTAGAAATTCCGTCTATTCAAACCATGGGCAGATGGAAGACTGAGCAGCTGCATGTTACAATCCAGAGAGTACTCACCTCTGCAGATGGCAACGGTTGCTTGCTGTTAGCAAGTCAATAATGCATTTTAAGTGGCTTTTAGTGGAAGCTTTCTTGGTTTGTATCTGCCACTATTTAAAAAGAGCCTTGTTCATGATTGTCCTCTTGGTGTTGCCTTTCTAACCCACAAGTATGCTTCGCCATTTTGTAGGGCCGTTCCAGAAGCAGATCTAGAGCTCTGATGAGTGCTCACACTTCATTGATCACCACTATAAAACACACAGCTGAGGGGAAATTCTACCTTAAAAAAAACCCCAAAACACCTTTATAAGAAAGTTTGGGGCAGAAATGCAAAGGGACAGATGCAGAACTGTGGAATAATATTTGACAAGCAGTAGGGAAGATTCAAGTTAAATGATCTATGTTAATGATGTTAAATTTCCTCCTTTGGCCCCTGCTCAATCATTCACATGAAGCATGTCTGACTAATGTTCTGTCCTTGTGAGCACTCTATGATCACATTACAGGGTTTGCATCATTTTCAGAAATGTGTACTCAGAGAACTCTCTCCAGCAGCAATAGTGCAGAGTTCCAGAATTTTAAAGTTATTCTGAGTGTTATTTTTATGAACAACTAATATGAAACAGATTTGAAAACTAAGCCCTTTTTAAAAAAAAAACTTAAAAAATATTCTACTTTCTCCCAAATGAAAAACATATTTCCCTTCAAAGTACTAAATCTCAAAAACATATTTTCAAGTTTATTTCCAACCTTTCTTGGGGAAATGTATCTTGGGTCAGAAACTGCACATGAGAATCAAGAACAAGGGTAGTGAAGTCAACATCAGGCCTGTCATGAAAAATAATTACTAATCCCCTCCAAGTTGTTGACTGCAGAATTTTCAGTGCACTTGTGGACTCCATGAAGCTATGCTTTCCTTCTGGTTTTGTAAATGTCTGGCTTAATCATAACTGATATTTTAAAAACAAAGGCAGAATCATAGAGATGCAAGCTGGCACTTAAGAATGGGAGTTCTTTGTTGAGGATTTTCCTGGGTTGTCTAAAGGCTCTTTCCTGATTCCTATGCTGCCAGTGAAGTACAGAGGCAGCACTCAGGGACATGGAGCAGCAGAGAGCTGCCAGAGGCAATGGGCATGGCTGTCACCAGCCTCTCCTTCAAGGATTGTGCAGAGCAGGACAAGCTCCTCCCCTAAGAGGGTTTGCATGGCCAGGGTTTCCTAGTGGGGTGCTACAGGGGTGGCTTCTGTGAGAAGATGCTGGAAGATGCCTCTGTGTCTGGCAGAGCCAGTGCCAGCTGGCTCCAGGATGGATCCGTCTCTGGTTGAGGCCAAACCCATCAGCAGTGATGGTTATACTACTGTGATAACATATTTAAGACTAAGAAAAATAGAAGTTATGATGCAGATGTAGTTGAAGCCAGAGAGAGGGGTGAGAGCATGTGAGAGGAGCTGCTCTGCTGACACCCAGGGCAGTGGAGCAGGAGGGGCAGGGCCGAGATTGCCCCGCAGCCATGGTGAGGGCTGGGGAGAAGCCTCTGGGGCAGCCCAGGGGTGCTGGAGCAGGGGGAGGCCTGAGGGAAGGCTGCCAACCTGTGGGAAAACTGTGCCAGAGCAGGCTCCTGGCAGAGAGCTGCAGGCCTGTGGAAAGGATTCCATGCTGGAGTAGGTTTCCTGGTAGGAGCTGTGGCTCCATGAGGGACCTGCTCTGGAGCAGGCTGTGCCTGAAGGACTGCGCCTTCAGGAAGGGTGACCCAGGTTGCAGAGAACAGTTTCCTGTGGAAGGGACCTCAGTTTGGCATCTCACTAAGGCATATAAACACCTGCAGGGAGGCTGCAAGGATCATTCCAGGGGCACCCAGTGACAGGATCATGGAGAATGGGCACTGGCAGAAACACAGGAGGTTGCTCCTCAGCAATTCAGTACAGGTGGATAAAAACATACTTGTATGCTTTCTCTTAGCTTAGAAGAAATTAACTGCTTATCTGCATTTGGTTATGTTTTATCTAAGGCAGAAAAAGACATATTTTAAAGGAAATTCCTTGCTTCTGGGGGGAAAAAGGAAAAAAAAAAAGGGCATTTGAAAGGCAAGGAACTTAAAGAAAGAGAGAAGAGAGGGAAAAAAATCAACCAAGCAGCAACGTTAATTATACATTATGGAGGGCTTCAGTAGGTTACTCTTCTTGAATCTATCCAGACTATCATCTGACACAAGGTTAACCACTGTGTGTGAAAGACTTGGTTGATCAGCTTAGTTCATAATTAATTTCATAATTAATATTATTTCACCCAATGCTTGCGCTCAGGGATAACTGGCATTCTCATTTCCTGACACAGTAATAAGACGGTGGACTAAAAATCACTGCAGAAAAATTGAGAAAGTCCCTTCAGGTCAGTGCTGTGACACTGGGACAGCAGCTGTTTGGAGACACATTAATCCTGTGCCTTTTGCCTTTGGATTGTCTTTCAATAAGTGTCCTTACGGTCTTTTTGTCCTTGTCTGTTAATCCAGTATATATCATGAAATATTTTATTCTCACAATAAAGGACTTTAAATTAAGCGGAGAATGCATTTCTTTTCACGTTGTGGCTAATATTTTTTTTTAAATAAATGCTCTCCACAGCTGTTCAGATTCTGCTGCTTGGTCCTTTAGTAAAGTCATAACTCAGAATTTGCGTATCAGAGTCTGCTGCCCTGTAAATTGCTAATGGTGAAGTTCAGAATTTGTACTCCCACACAATAGCAATTTAAAGATAGATTGTATAAATTAAAATCTCATTTTGTGTGTTTAACAACCATGTCAAACATCTTCAGGATGACCAAGAGAAATAGCATGTTAAGTCACATATTTATAAGGAACACTAAAACTTCAAACCTATTCCAATATAAAAATTACAATTTATTTAGTTCAGATCCCAAGTTAAAAGTGAGTTGCAATCTGTGTGTTTTCCATATTCTTGAAAGTAGTAACAGTATAGTTACATTTTTATGAGAGACATGTTCTTTTTAGGATTGCTAAGAACTTCTGGGTAATATTTTTAAAAGTTGTAAAATTGTACTTAAAAACATCAACCAAATAAACAAACTCCCAAATGTCAATTTTTATTTGTGGTATTGCACATCTGAAAAAAAAGAAACAGTAAGGAATATCTTAATACTTTTATTTTTAAACAAATTAACTCAGCTTTTCCATCTAATTTTTCTCCTTACAGGTTGTAACCATAGAAGATAAGACATCATAAGAACATATTTGTACCAAAACACATCAAAGCTTATACTGACCAAGTACAGACTAATTTATCACAGATATTTCCCTCACATTCCTCATTTAATCTGGATTTAAATACATGGCTGTGAGAAAAGCACTGAGTGGTTTGACCTACACTACTTTTCATTATAGAAGCACCCATGATGCAGCCCAATTCAGCATCAGCTGAAGTAAAAGCTGGGGCTTTTAATGAAGCCTTTAGCAAGAAGGCCTTCAGCAAAAAAATAACTGGAGGTGTCTCTCCCTCCAGCTGCCTGAGAATGGCAGGAGCTCAGCTGCAAATTCACACTGTTCACACATTTGCTAAGATCAAATTCACACTATGTGCAGTGGAAGTCCTGCTACCTGAAAGGTGGAGTGGTATCTCTGTGCCCAGCTAGTGAATGGCTCATTACTCTTGTCTCAGAGTGGTTTGAAGGATTTTACTGGAAGAGTAACTATACATTGAACTTGAGGGCAGCCATGGTGGCACTCTGTGATTCACAGTATTTATGAGCCAAGTGACTGCCTTATCCAGAAATGGTCACCTTGGTGCTCTTCTGCAGCTCTGGCTCATTGAACTCCAATTTGTTTGGCCATTTGTTTGGTTTTGAAAACACCTGAAAGCTTCAGACACTATTTACCACAGCAGTTAACCTCTTACCTGGAGTGAACTTCTGGCTTTCTCCGCTCCTTAGATTTGGTGGTCTGTATTTCCACCTCCAAATTATAATTCACAAATCCAAGTTTCAACAAGGTCTGACTTTCTGCAAGTTTTCATTTCTGCAGAAACTTTCCTTGCCTCCGTGTTTCTTAGAATGATGATGAAGGCATGTTTGTACTCACAAGGATATTGTGTGTCTGTTTGTGACAGAATAGTCATGTTCTGCAAAGTGTTTTACTTCACATCTGGATCAAACCTCCATAACCTGTCCATCAGGTATGTGAGGTACCTCTAATTAAATATTTGTCTTGCCAGCCTGGCAGGGAGAGGGGATGTGTTTGCTGGCAGCAAATGACTCCTTCATATTGATGAAATTGTGGCAACCTCTCTCACTATTTTTGTATCTGATCACATAAATGCAAAATAATTCAGGCTGGAAAGGATATCAGGAGATCTCTATTCCATCCTTTTGCTCAAAGAAGCATCAACATCTGAGGTCAGATAGGTTTGCAAAGGACTTTTTCCAGTCAGGGCTTGAAACTGCAAGGACAGAACTGCAACCACCTAGCTTCTGCATAAGGTCTGCCACTGATTTACTGCCCTCATAGGGAAACTTTTTTTAAAATTCAGTCTGAACCACACATTTCAACTCATGTCCATTATCTTTGATCCTCTTCCCATATACCACTAAGTGTATGGGAACTTCTTACTTGATTGTTTACTCAGCCCTAAGACATCATTATACATTTCACGATGGGCAAAGGAAACCAGCCGTGTCAGAATCATCATTCCAGTGTGGCAGCAGCAGGAGAACTCGCTCTTCTATCAACTGAAAAATGAAAAAATATTTTTCAAGCATATTACAACATGCCATAAATTTTATTACTCAGTTTATTCTAACTCATGTTATCTGAAAGCTATGTGATTTGTAGGCATTTTTAGTCGACTTGAGGACTTTCAGTTATTTGTGTTGTTCTAAGACTGTGGACTTCAACAACAAAACCACCACACTGCTGAAGAGTCAGACTCTGGTTTTAATGTCAAAAGAGAGAACTGATCTTTCTGGACCTTGTCGAGATGAAAACTTCAAACTGTGCTAAATTAACAACAGATAGCTTTGGTCACCTCTAAAAAGGAGGAATAGAAAGACAATTTTCAGAGTTGTTTATACAGACTGAATATGTTTTTGGAAATGCTCAGTGTTATTACTCCAGAGACTAAGTAGCTACAAGTGGGACATACATCATGAAGTTACCTACCTGGGCTTTTGCAGTTCAGTAGGAGCACTAACAATAATTTATTTACACACTCCTGAGAAAAAATGTCCTTAACTTCCTACTTTGCCTAACCGTGCTGCAGTGTGTCTGAGCAGGATTGCTGAGTCTCCGTTCTTTCTGCAACTCCAGTTTTGAGATGTGGGCCAAAGCAGCAAGCCTTAGCCAGGTCATTTCCTCAGTAAGGAGCCCTGGAAAACACTCACACCTCACCAGCAGTGCTGTGGCAACAGAAGGGCTTCATACATTCAGCTGTCCTGTTGCAAAAGTTCTTGCAGGGATACAAATTGTACTCCTTAGGAACCTGATTTAGGGTATGCTAGCAAAAATGCTGTCTGTATTAACATCAGGTACCCTACTTTCTACACAGCACACTCTACCTACAAGCCAACTGATGGATAGAAAAAGTAATCTCTAATGGAATCACAGAATCATACAGAAACCTATCATCATCAAGTCAAGCCATTCATTTACTATGTTATTCACCCCAGTTAGCAACCAGACATTAATGAAACTAGATTTGTGACTGGAAAATTTATGGGGTTATATAATTTTGTACTAATAAGCATCTTTTATTTTACTATTTTTGCTATTTTTAAATCTTTTAGCTATAAAATATTTTTAAACAAAATTATGAATAAATGGTCTAGCCCAGTCAATTTGTCAGTCTGTTCCCTGGAATTTTCAGATGATTTATGACCCCTGTGATTCCTCTTTTGAAGTGAGCCTTCTAGAAATTATTCACCTCCTTTTGAAGTAAACACGCAGCATTGCAGTCAAGCATAGACCAAGCAGAAAAGTTTATGACACCTGGGTTTGTGAGTCTTTTTGCTCACAGAAATCTTTGAGCCTGCATCTGCCTATCTTTGAAATGGAGAAAAGTTACATTATATGAATGAAAAATTTGGATGAAAAACTGAGAATAAGTGTGATAATTTAATATTTGTTTCAGGTTATTCTATTAGAAATATACTTTCTCCACATCTTACAGCTCACAGGTTTGTGTACATTAAGACATATATTAAAATATACATCTTGGCTGTATCTAATAGTCTGATATAAAAACTATGCGGAAGGGATGAGGGAAAAATGACTCATAATCATGCCATAATACCATCTGAAATGCCTCTTCCTTGCTTTATTACCTCTGAGTACAATTCTGCTGCCGTACTTTTCAATTAAACATATTTCAGGAGCATCAGAAGAAAATAAAGCCACTTTTTTAACAGGCCACATGAGCACAGTTCTTGGCTTCCTCTACAACCAAGAAGGGTTTATAATGGGCCCCATGCCGCCATGCGTGGAGCAGGAGGGGCTGTGAGCCATGGGGGCTGCTGCAGAGCTGTGTCCCAGGCACCGCCGTGGCAGGGGCAGCTGGGCTGTGGCAGTGAGAGCTGTCACCGTGTGCTGCTGCTCTAAGGACACCTCCCCTTCCTCCTGGCAGCCCTCAGGTGGCAACTGAGGAAGCTGTGCAGAAGGAGATCTGTGGTGAGCACGGAGCTGTGTTGGGGTAGCTCAGGTGACCTGAGTGCTGCAGTGGGTGGCTGCAATCCCTTCAGAGGGGACAGGCAAGGAGGAGAGGCACTGGGAAGCCCTGTGTGTGAGGGAGTGTTTTGACTGCCAAGAGCTTTGTGATGGTAGTGATTAAGGCTGAATTCTTATGGGTGAGATTTAGGGGAAAGGCCAACAAGGCATATATCCCAAGAGCCTGTTAAAGACCACCCAACCTGGATGAAGAGGCAGGTGAAATACTTGACAGGCAGCTCAGGAGTACATGTAGGTGCTGGCTCTTGTTCTCTGGGGAAACAAGAGAGCCCTGTAGTCCAGGAGGAAACAGTCAGTGCCCTTCTGCTCCACTTCAACATGCCAAGTGGTACTAAGGGAGCTTGTGGAAGTGCTGTTTGAGCCACTTTCCATTATTCTCCGTCAGTCTAGCTAACCAGAGAGTCCCCAGGGAACTGGAAGTGAGCAGTGTCTCTGGAAGTTTTCAAGAACATGTCTAAATGTGGTAATTAGAGATACGGTTTAACAGTGGACTTGGAGTGCTGGGTTAATGGTTGGATCTGATGAACTTCAAGGTCTTCTCCAACCTCAATCACATAATCACAGAACCATTAAGGTTGAACAAGACCTGCAAGATCATCATGTCCAACCTTTGACCTAATACCACTATCCCCAGTAAATGAAGTGAGAGGTGGTTTTGACTTTGTATTATACAATACAGGTAAAAAGAGAAAAGTTTTTTCCTTTGAATCTTTGTAGCAGTGAAAAAAATCTTGTGGTTTCTCCCTGAGCCTGTCTTAGCAATTTCCTGGCAACACTGCTTCAGTGAGAAATGTTGCAAAAACTAGAAAGAATTTTCTGGGCCCCTCTAACACTGGAAAACTTCCACCTGTTAAGCTAAAACTTCAGCATGAACTTCAAATGTTAAAGTTAAAGCACTGTATGATAGAAAGTTATGCTTTTTATCAAACAAAAACTGAAATACTGCAAATGTTTAGTGACCTTTGTTGCATTCAGGAGCAGTTTTGAGGCTATTTTGAAACTCAATTTTTCACCTTCATAGTAAATATAAGAGTCCAGTCCTTAACCAGCACATCGCTTCCTATTTATTACTCTTTTGCTAATAGTTAACACAGAATTGTTTTCTCATGCTGCAATTTCACTGTGACATTGCCACTATATTGTGAAGAAAGTATGAATCTCCTGCCACCTAATTTTCAGCTACAAAACCGTATTTGTTCATTGCTATGGCAACGGCTGCCCCAGCCCAGCCTAATAGGGTGCTTGTCTAGACAGCATTAAACATATCTGTGCTTATGTGTGTCTGGTTTTAGCAGCCAGGTGTGCAGAAGGCGGGGTGAAAGGAAGAGAGGCAAGTGAAAAGAAGTAAAAGAGTAAAGGCACCTCAGAAGTGACCACATTTTACGTGAGAATTCTTAGCTCTGGAGGCCTTTCCTGGGATGTGGTATTAAAATGTGTTCCTCACTCAGGGCACACACATTTATAGATTTGCGTGAAAGAACTTCAAACTGATTTCTGATTGAACTGAGTAAGGGGCCAGCACCACCCACAGGCTACTCCAGAACGAAGGCATTTCTCCAGGGCAGAAAGCCATTTCACATTCCCTACGGAGAAGAGTGATGTGTCTGAGTCTGATTCAGGTCAGCAGGTCTTAGCAAGGACCTGAGGAAAGCCCTGGATCTGTGATTCAGATCTGCTGGTTGGATCCTGGGGGAAACAGAGTAGAGCACCCCAGCACTGTCCATCTCCCTGTCATGGGAGGCCCCTTGGAAAAGGAGAGTCACCACAGGGACAGTGGAGCAACTGAGCCTGGGTAGACCAAGAGAGCCATTTCATTCATGCAATAAAAGGAATGCCTATTTTCAGCATTTTTAATTCACACTGATAAATCCATATTTCACAGTGGAAGAGCATGTAAACAGGGATTCTTCCCCCTTTCCTGTGTATGATAGAAGCAGATACTCCCAAAGCCATTTCAAAATAACACTTAGATGTTCTTCTGGAAGACAGTCATCAACCTTCCAGCTGGCACCAAGTGACAAAGAAATACAGAGATGTTCAGACTCAATTCAAGGACAAGGTCTGATGGCAAACAAGCTCTTAGCCTGTTTGAGAAAAGCCAGAAATGAATTTTACAGGTGCTTGTAGTGCCGACACCCTGCTTCTGTGTTGTGGGGATGATTTGTTGCCAGAACTGCTCAGAAAAAGAACATCTCTTGTAGAAGAGAGACAGCTAGAGATTGTTGGTAGAGATACGTATTCAGCTTATTCTGAGTACCACCTTGTCTAGACAAAGAGTTACTGAATCCATGGGAAAATATGCTCCTTGTGGAAATATTACAGACAGCTCCCACTGTTGACTCCGTATTTTGTCTGTACAGGACAAGGGGAGGCAGTTTACACCTTCTGAAACATATTGAGTAGGTTGAGAGCAAGGACTGAAAGGGACAGTTTTTAACAAAAGCAGTATTTGCTGATCATATGTTCACTGCCTATTTTGCAGCCTTCCCAAACTCATGGTCACAACTAATATGGTGTTCATATGTTGCAACCCGGTATCCCAACCCAACATCAGCAGAGTTAGATTACACTCTTCCATGTTCTTGGCTCAGCACAATTCAAATTGGAGCATCTGATCGTTCCAAAAAGGGATATTCTTGTAGCACTTTCATTCATCTCATAAATAGGAGGAAATGGTAAGCAAAACACCTACATATTGTATTTTACAGTTGAAAAATAAAACTACAGTCTCAACTGTAGTCTGGCAAACAATGTCCCACTTTTCAAGGAGGACAAGAAGGAGGACCCTGGAAAATACAGGCCTGTCAGTCTCACTTCAGTACCTTGCAAAATTATGGAGAATATTATTTGGGGAGGTATTAAAAAACACCTGGAGGACAGCACAGTCACTGGTCACAGCCAGCACAGCTTCACGATAGGAAATTCCTGCTTATCCAACCTTATTTCTTTTCATACCAAGGTTACCCACATAGCTGATCAAGAGAAGGCAGTTGATGACATCATGCTGGATTTCAGTAAAGATTTTGGCCCTGTCTCTCACAGGATCCCTCTGGACAAAATGTCCAGCACACAGCTGAATATTTAATTTATATCAACCTATCCTACCCAGAAGATCCCCATTATTTGGATGCCAGATCACGACTATTCCAGCCTAGGTGTCAGTGAGGGTTGGACTTTGACCATCTGTTTATGGTACCGTACTAATAGTTGTAATTGTTTGGTCTTAGGAACATCTCTTATATACTTACTGCTCTTCAAAAGTCTTAAAAGTGTCCACATGATGCAAGTCACTCTCATGCAGCCAAATTAATTACTTGTAGCTCTTTGAAATGCTTTAATTGTCTAAAACCCAGTATTATTTGGGTTAGCAATTAAGCCCAAGCTAAGCTTAATGAGAGAAGTAGCTTATATGAGGGTACTGTTGCTAGGCTCCTGCTTAAACTCCTTGAGTTTCCTTTGTTTAAATGCTCTTGGGAAAACAAAATATCTTCCTGAGACATCAAGTGCCTAAGCTGAAGCATTACTTGTAAAAGCTTAATATTTTCCATCAGGAAGGCAGACTGCTGATGAATCCCAATGATTGATATAATGTAGAAGAGATTGTATATGAGTGAGGATTTTATCTCAGTGTTAGTATTGCCCCTAGGAAAATTACCATCTGTGTTCAAAAAAGGATGAAATTCACTGCTTGAATATTATTTTTGTGTTTAATGCTTAGCATCAGTTCTGTTTCTGAGGCAGACAACTATTCAGGATGCTCTTTGGTGAAAAGTGCAGATGAAGAAGCACAATTCAAATACCAGAAGAATGATGTCTATTATACAGAGAGATGCTCCAGAAAGTTTATTGTTTTTCTAAACAGAAATGATGTCCAGATGTCCAAAGTCTACTGTCAGCTGCTTCTCTCATGAGGCTGCCAGACATGCAGGAGAGCTGCCCCTGGCTGATTGCTGCCTGTGCTCTGATTCTGATGTCACTCTGTACTGGAACTGCTGGATCCAAACTGGATTGAACCATTTGCTTCAGAATATTAGGAGCACATCATTCTCAACTGGACTGATAAAGGAGTGCTAGAGAGTGTTTGTGTTTAACATCAATTAATAAATATATCTTTGTTTCATATGTCATGAAATGTGAATTGTAATAACTCCTGATCTCCATGAATAATAACAGCCGCTGCTATTATACATTTGATTGCACAGTAAGGTTGCAGGAATTGCAATCACTACACTCTTTAATGAGGAAATTATATTTGCTGAAGAGATGCAAAAGGACAAATAATTTGCATATTTAAAAGGAAACACAAGATCTTATTGAATTTTTTTCATTATAAATCAGGGAAATCAAACACGCTGCAGAGGTCTACAGCCACACAGTAGAACTTTTATTTTTCTTCAGTTCCCTGTCATAATTCCCAAAAAAACCTCAATGTTTTCAAAGCTCTACAATTTTTTTAAAAACCACCAAAATGAACAACCACTCTGCTTCAATACTTCTGATTATAAAAAGGTGATAACTTTTACTTCTACAGAATCTTTTTTTATCGTGTTCCTTGCCTTAGTGGACAAAGTTTTGTAATGTTTGCAAAGAATTTTCAAGCTAGCATCTTGTTTGTCTGTGCAGCTTTTCTGGCATGCAGTTGTACATTTGCTGTTATTATTCTTGATGCACTTACTGCTGCTTTCACATTGCCAGACCCTATCTAGAAAGAATCACTAAAACAGATGCTATGCTGAGTGACTTCATGAAGGAAGAAAGGAGTGTTGCATGCCTTGAAAATTTCTCTGGTGTACAGCTTTATCAAGTAAGTATTTATAAAGTTATCTTGATAAAAGTCAGAGGTGCTTTTTTTATTAGTATACTAGGAGTTTATTTCAGTGGGACAAGGATTTGGCCCACCTGTGTATTTTTACTGACAGTCTTGAGCATGAACACAAAGTATTTAAAGTAGTTTTTTTGAGAATGATTTCTTACTTTAGTTAACTTTTTACAGTTTCTCATCTATGCATCTGTTGGGCTTAGCTTGACAAAACAATTCTCAGTTGTAAACTTAGCCATGAAAACTGTAAAAACACAACATGTCCTGCTTTTGCCAGCTGAAGTAGCACAACTGTGCTTGGTATGGATGCCATTAGAGTGTAACTAACTAGTAAACAGGAATAGTATCTGTTTCTGCCCTAAGGTGGAGACCTGCAAAACTTCCACAGAGCAAATCCTGGGGTCAGATTCTGGTTCCAGGTACAGACTGACAAATCCTAGGCAAGAGATCCAGGGGCTGTGCAGCTGAGAGCAGAAACCGGTTTTGTTCAGTATTTAACTGCAGCTGCCCCTGTAGCATGTCTGGATTTTTATGGTAAAGTTTATCTTACACATATGAACGCAGCAGTAGCTGCCTGTACCCAGTCTGAGGGCTGCCAAGAGCTGTGGCAAATCATAGTTCCAGAGTGTGCTGTAATACCACAGATGTCACACACAGGAACTGGTATGTGTGGCATTCTCACCTGCAAGCCAAATTCTGTCTCAGCCCTAATTGCATTAAATAAAGTACATGAAATACATACATAAGAAAATTGCTGCCTAAAGGCCAACAGCCAGAAAAGCCATCTGCAGCCTCCAGCCCCACCAGGAACACCATCGTCTGTGGGAAAGCCAAAATAGGCCTTCCCCTCCTGTTATCTCCTCATACTTCCACTGCAATATTCTCTGGAGAAGAATCAGCTGAAGTTTAAATATTCCTCCTTTGGACCCATAGGTTGAGAAACCCTTCTGGTGTGTTGCTTGCGAGGGTAAACTAAGCACTTGGGGTAGAATCTGGCTTTTATACTTCTATTTTAGTTTCAGCAGCAACATTAATAAAGCACGGCAGTTTGTCCTCATTCCAATTCAGTGGCAGCCTTGTTATACAATGTACTTTGATGTACAGTAATCTCTATCTGCTATCAGTCCGGGAGACAAAATCATGCTGCTACACAGAATCTGATAATTTATCTCACTCTGACTCAGCAGCATGAAGGTTGCATCTAAAATGTGGAATTTGGTCCTTACATAATTACCTTTTTATAGGATTTTTTAAAATTGCTATTTGAAATGTGCTGTGACGGATCTTTTTGTGTTTGTATGGATTTGTGTCTGCAGCATTGGTAGCAGTTTGGCCTTTCAGCACAGAATTTATGGAAGGAAGGGAGAACTGGCAAAGGGAAGATTCACTGAACCATGAGTAAAACATTAAAACAGAGTAAAATATTGAGTGATGGCTGGTGGATCTGACTGGGCTTCAGGAATGGAATCATAAGCACTCCCAGTTCCTCCTGGGTCATTATGTTTGCTGTTGTGGGTTGTTATGGGGTACCGTTTTATTTTCAATGTTCACAGAGAAATTGAAAACATTACCTGAGAAAGATGGAGTTCCTGGTTCACTAAGCTAGTTTTTCATGGGGGAAAATTAAGTATCCTTTAAACCAAAAATGATAAAAACATGTTCCTGAATAGTAAGATCTAATCAGTAGTTTTATTGTAGAGCAAGTAATTAACCACAAACTGGCTTTACTTTAGAAAGTGAAATATTTTATTCTTTAGTCTTTCTCTCTAGGAAGGAATTTGCGTGTCTCTGTCAGATTTGAATCTCCTTAACAATTGACCACAGAATAATGTGTATTAAAATTCAGACAGATTTATCATTTCAAGAAGATCTAAAATAACTCTAATGGGAAGAAATTAAAATAATAGGGACCTCTTTTTCTCTATTGTGCTAGCAGAATCAGCCAAAGATGAAACCAATAGGATCTTAGTGTTCCCAAAAGGAATAATATCGATAGAATGAAACCACCTTCAGATTTGCATGGGAAAAAAAAGTGCAGTGAACTCTTTGCCCTAGTATGATGCAAAGAAATTAAAATGCACTTTTTTCTTATTAAACTGCTCTTAAGACACAAAGAATGTCATTTATACGTTACTTTATTTCATGTATTTCTGCCATAGAGTAACAAAACTATTTGTGTTGGAAGAGACCTCTAAAGTTTATCCAGTCTAATCCCCCTTTCATGGGCAGGGACACCTTCGTCCAGAGCATGTGCCTTAATAGCCCGTTCAGCCTTGCTTTACAGTTCCCAGGGATGGGGCATCCATCCACAGATTCTTTGGGCAACCTCTGCCAGTGCCTCATCAACCTCACAGTAAAGAATTTCTTACTTATATCTAAAATAAGTCTACCCTGTTTTAGATTAAAACCATCACCCCTTGTTCTGTCCCTAGACACCCTGGTAAAACATTTTCTTTCTTTCTTATATGCTCCTCAGTGTTTCCAAAGGGCACATTAATGTCTTTCCAGAGCATTCCTTTCTCAGGTTGAACAACCCACTGTCTCAGCCTGTGTTCACAGCAGAGTTGTTTCAGACCTCTGATGACTTCTGTGTCCCTCCTCTGGAGCTGTTTGCACAGGTCTGTCTCTTCCTTGTACCAAAAACTGCAGAGCTGGATGCAGAGGGGAGAAATGCAAGTCAGAGAAGTGCTGTTCTGTAGTGTGCCCTCAGTACCCTGCAGCCCAGTAATGGCATTTCACCTGCTCTCTGGTCGGACTGCATGTTGTCTAATTTTAGTGAAAGGCATGGTTATCAGAGCTGAGATTAAATATGTAGGGAATCTTGAATATGTGAATTCAAGAGAGAGAGACAGAGAACAGATGACCTGGGAAAGGTGGGTGTCAAAGGTTGGTCAAGCAGCATTCTTCTCTTCCAGTCTTTTCTCCCTCTGCTACAAAAACTTCTGTGTATTTGATTTCCAGAAAGGGCACAAGCCATATTTCTCTGATCTTTTTTTTAGGGGGGCACAGTAGATGAAATGAATACAACACAGCAGTGTTTGCTGCCAAGTTTTACACCTTATTTTCTTGTAAAAAAGAAACAACTGAATTCATAACTTCAATCATAAAAAAGGACAAAAAAGGGCTAGACTGTGAACAAGCAAGCAGCTTGATGGAGATCTCCCTCTCTGGCCTGGAAGCAGCACCATCTTTCACCTCTGCAGCAAGAAATGCTAGCCCTGAAACTCCACAGACAGATCTGCACACCCTGAAAAACCACGAGGAGATGAAGTCCTGCATGTCTTTTTCTAAAGAACAGTTGCAGGGATTCTTGCAGCCAAAATTGCTACTGGAAAAACTTCTTTCACCTGAAACTTTAGCTGAGTGTTAATTCTCTCACTGGAATTCTGCCCTCTAAGTCTTGCAGACACGGGATCAGATTGTCTGTGGCATCCACCTCATACTGTCTTTTGGCAGAGTGGGGTGGCTGACAGGGAATTCATAACAGCACTCTCAGTCTTTCTATTTGGGGGCCAAGTGTGGGTTACACCACAGGGGATGCATGCCAGCTGCTGCACTGAGAAAAAAACCTCATTTTATTTGCTCCCCTCCCTGCACTCTTGGTTCTTTAGGGAAAAAAATCATACTCAAGCTATGACCTCTAAATACAGGGAGATTCTTTCCAACACAGAAACTAAGTAAAGCCTTGCCTACCTTTACTGAAATATACAGGAGCCTAAGAAAACATCCAAAGGTGGCTGCCACCCAGTTAGAAGACTTCTAGATGTCTTCAGGGACACTTTTATAACTTCCAGTAGTGTGAAACCATTTGCAAATTTCAGACAGTGGTTTTAACTGAAAAAATTGTGTTCTGGTGATAGATTGCAATGAAAAGTCCTAAAACTGAGCAATATGACAGAGAGAAAAATGCTTTTGATCTTGTTAGACCTAGGTTAGAGCCTTAAGTAGTACCTGAATGTAAAGCTCAGAGATATTCTTGTACCTTAGTATAAGGAACCACATTACACCAGACTGTTCAAAATTTCTCTGTCCTGAAGACACTGTTTCTTTGTCAGAGTGTCAAATGAACACACATTTACCATTGAACTTATCTTCCAGTAGATACAAGTACATAATTTTCTATGCTATATGCAACAGTTGTGCTGGGGATTTATCTCATTGTGCTGTACCAATTCTTGCTGCAAGTAAGAGGTTGTCAGAATTGCTCTCTGCTGCTGGGCCCCTTGTTCCTCACTTTTATTTCATCGTTATAACAAGCAGGAGGTACCAAGAGGGCTTATAACTTTCAAAGACTATTGTCCATGAGCTATATTTGACTTTTGTCTGTCAAATTCCTAATTCTGTAGCTTAATGTACATGGCCCCATACAGTCACCATGTGAATAGGCAGACCCAGGAGTGCAACACCAATTCTTGCTTGAACTAGTCTAGTGAGGTTGGGGGGGTTTTGTTTGGTTGGTTGGGTTTTTGTTTTTTGTTTTTTTTTTTTTTTTTTTTTTTAATTTTGTTTTGGTTTGGGTTTTGGGGAGGTTTTTGGTGGGTTTTTTGTCACAATCCATAAAATGAATTTGAGAAGAAAGGGAGCAGTGGTCTGTGAATTATATTGCAAGTACATGCTCTTATCTGCAATACTGACATGGTACTGCTTGATCCAGTATTTAGTGGAAAACAGTTTCTCAGCAAAGAGTTGCAGCTTGCAGTCAGGTTGTTGCCAGAGCAGAATGTCAGCTTAAGCAACAGAGCCTTGAATCCAGGGTGGCTGTCATGAGTCCTTGCTGGAGGACACCCCATTAGGCTTTAAATTTTCATGCACTGCAGAACTGCCAGCTTTTTCTTACTCAGCTTCAGTCATTCATTACTTTGTATGTCCCACTTTTTTAATCATGAGTCTCAGTAGAGAATTTATGAGCAACTCCCCACATCCATAAGAACATCCCTTACATTCTCCTCTTGAAGCTAATTTTGTAACCCTGTGTAAAACAAGCTGACAATGAGATCATCTGTAAGGGAGTTCTGGATCATTTCATTGTTACTGGAAACACAATCAAGAGAAGAAGAGACTATTTGGAGTATATTTTTGCCAATCTTCCATCATACAGTGGCACACAGTCACTGACATCTACATCCTTGCATAAATTCTGCTATTTCTTTCTTTCCCTATATTAAATGACATCCCAGGAAAAATTAGTGTCTGAACTTCTGTAGAACAGTAATATTTAATGTTAGTTTGTGGTACCATAACAATGGGGGGTTTCTCCCCTTTGGATAATAAGAAAAATGTGGCTTTCAGGAGCACAAGACTAGTGAGAGATAGAGAAGGTATGAATGCTTGCCTCTTGTTTTGCTGAAGAAAAAAGAGTCTTCACTCTCTCAGACCAGGTCAGAAAGCTAAGCTTATCAGAAGTCATGCATTCTGAACAAAGCTTTTTATCAATAGCTTTACCTAATAAAGATATTTGGAGAGGGGGCATTATGCTTTGGTTAGTTGGCAAACATAGGTCAGAACAGATCAGTTCAGCCAGTGGTTCAGATAGAGCCTCAGTAATCAAAACGTACATGGTGTTCAAGAAAATGGAGTGACAGGACCATGATGGTCTCAGCTTGGTGTAAATTTAACAGGACTAGGGGGCAGAGCTAGCCTAACTATCTTGAAGACAGGTAAATGCAGTGACTGTGAAATGTGCTGTCTGACACCCATTCCCTAAGGAGAAGCAGCGTACCTCTAAATCCCCAGGCAGAAACAATTCCCCAGGCAACAATAAACTTCAGCTTTTATTTAGCCAAATCATTCCCAGGTGTTCAGTTTTCTCTGTATTACTACTGATATTGTCAACAAGACTGGCCATTACTGCCAGTTGTTTAGCATCAACTGGACTTGTGAGGTCCAAAGGGAATTGGATCTTTTCTAGGGGAATCCTAGGTGTGACAGGATACAGCCTCAGGGAACAATTTTGATTCAGCTTTACAGAGAGGATAATTGCATTCAGGGAATTTAGATACTGGTAGAAAGTCTTGTGTTGAGTCCTGCCCTAACGCAGATGTCCAAGGACACAACTGCAAATAATGGATCACATTTCCAGTGACAGCCATATGGGATTTTTTCCCCTCTCAGATTTCTTTTGTTGTGGTTTAACCCCAGCCAGGAGCCAAGCCCCATGGAGATGCTCCTCCATGAGCAGGACTGGGAAGAGCATCAAAAAGGCAAAAACTACAAAACCCATTGGTTGAGATGAAGACAGTTTAATAGGGAAAGCAAAAACCACACATACAAGCAAAACAAAACAAGGAATAAATTCACTGCTTCCTGTGGCTGGGCAGGTGTTTCAGCCATCCCCAGGAAAGCAGGGCCCCATAATGTCACTTCAGAGACAAACCCCATCACTCCAAACATCCTCCCTCCCGCTTCCTCCTTCTTCTCCCCACTTTATACACTGAGCCTGATGTCACAAGGTCTGGAATATCCCTTTGGTCAGCTGGGGTCACCTGTCCTGGCTGTGTCTTTTCCCAGCTTCCCAGGCACCCCCAGCCCTTTCCCTAGTGAGGTGATGTGAAAAGCAGGAAAGGCCTTGGCTCTGTGCAAATCCCTGCTCAGCAATAACAAAAACATATTTGAATTATCAATTCTGTGTTCAGCACAAACATGAAACACAGCCCCATGCCTGCCACTAGGAAGAAAACTAACTCTACACCAGCCAAAACCATCACAGAACTTCAGAATCCGAGTTGAGTAAGATACAAAGAGAAGATCAAAAAGAAAAAGCTCTTTCCAAAAGTGCAGCAGCTCAGAGGCCACTATGCAAGATTGCGCTACCTTGTGATTGCACTGCCACTGCACTGCAGCTGTTCACTGGGAGTAAAGCAGAGGTACAGAATCTAAGTATGGGGATCATGGGTCTGTTCTTTCATCTCCAAGATACTCCTCACATTCCCAAATTAATATATAGTGCAATCACTGGTCTCTATCACACTGATTTCCCAGACATGCTTGAGAGATGGGGAATGTCAGATAAAGATAATAACACAGTAAAAGTTAATTGTTCCAACAGGATCAAAGCGAGAAATTTCCTGAGATTCCTTCAGATAGAAAGCATGAACTCATAGTATATAGCTGTAAAAATTACTCCCTTAGTAAAACAGCCACAGAGTACAGGCAAAGGTCTCTTCATTTTCTCCCAAAATCTCCAGATAAAAGTAGGAAGAAAAAAGAGTAATATAAAAGCAGCAAAATGCACTAAATGGAACAGTCCTTGTTCCAGGACTTCTTGTAAGTTATCACCCTAATACTAATGCTTTGGGTTGCCAAGGAGTCGGAGAAAAGCAGGCCTGTAAATGTATTGATTCCTCGCAATATTATTGCCAGCAGAACAAGCAGTACTAATATTTAGTCTTGTTCCTCTCCTTTCCCTCAGAGAAGATTGTGCAAGAAAAGCCTTGAAAATATGTTGCTGCCAGGTACATATCTGGAAAACAGACATTTTGTCTTGGAGATGGATGTGCATTTCTCTGGGAGGCTCTGTCAAGTGGTGAGAAACTTGATGGTGAACCAGTATATTGTGCTCCTTGACTTATTATGGACTTTGTTGTGGCCACAACTTTGACACAACTCTTGGTTATCTCCCATGTTTTGTAAAAATTGTATAAGCTCCTGCCACAGCACCATTGATTGGAACAAAAATCCAGAAAGCTTTTGCTGCTATTGTCCATAAAATAAAGGGCTCCCCAAGGCAAGTTTACAAGGAATTTATTAGACATCAGTGTGAATGTCTATTGTATAAAATATTATGTATTAATTATGCAGAAGATGAAGGTGTATACCTATTATAAGAAGATAAGCTTTACAGGAGAGAAAGCGTCTTTTACTAGGAAACTGATACAGTTTATAACAGTCAGGTAAGATCACACAATCCCTTCATCAAGCCAGACAGAAGCTCCAAGCTCCATGCCAAACAGATGCTGGAAATGATACCTGCCTACACCATTGTTCCTACTGCCACATGGGCAGTAATATGCCTTGCACTGGATTGTCAGTTGTTCCAAATAAACAGTGACATTTTGTACCACAATAATATTTTTTATAAAGCAGTACAGAAATTAACTGCATTAAGCATTCTCTTCTATACTGTTGTTATGTAATTCTAAATACAAAATACATGAACCATAGACTACATATCAGACCATGGTTCAGTTTGTCCATATAAATATCAAATAAAAGCAAATATTTAATTGAGAAAAAAATTATGTCTTCAGAATATGTGATATATCACAGTAGCCACAGAAAAGGAGAAAATACTCAGCACTTTGAAGGTTGAGTATTAAAAATATTACACCATGATTTTTATGATAAAGGAAGAAAGAGCTTTTTTTTCCAAACTAGAATAAAATTTGTACAAATGTTTCTAGACGTCAATATCTTTTAAACTCCTTAAGAAGAAAAACAACCTCATGAAAACACACAAGCATATTCTAGGAAGGAAACTGTCTTCTGTCTCTTGTAGTAAGCATTACAAAACTGCAAGAGAAAATCTCCTATTCAGTCTGTAATTTCTAAAACAGGTTTTCAGTACAGATCACACATTCAGGCATCTCAGCCCCACCAACAGCAGATGAAGTGTCTATACCACCTTTCCATCCTCATTGAGGAGGCAGGCAGGCAAGGCATATTGAGGGAGACATGAAAGAATAGGGACAGTGTTCTACCTGGAAGAACCTTGCCCTGGACATGTAGTCTCCTCAGAGTTTGGGAGTGGTTCTTCTCCACAAACCATCTGTAAGCAGCTGTTCTGTGCCTAGAGCAGTGGTTGTGCTTCCAGCCCCTGTTGTAACTTGTGTGAACTCGCCTGCAGAACTCATCAAGGCACCTGGTTGAGGTGGTAAAATGAAAGAAATTTCCATCATTTATTAGAAGACATAATTGTAAAACTGGTATTAAGGACTTGGAGGGATTATAGAAAATCCTCCAGGCGCTTGAAAAAAAACCCTGTTAGTCCATTAGAAAGGGCTGGAAAGATTGCTATTTCAGCTAGTTTTCCTGTACAACTCATAAATATTGCCTGTCAAATCCCAAACTCTTTACCCAGACAAACTCCTGCTGAGCAAATGGAATTGTGCCCGAGGAAGGACTGAATGAGGTTTTCTGCAGTTAACTCTCTGAGCCTGGCACTGAGGGACTCATTGTCATGAAAACCCAACCCATTATCAGTGAATCTGACAGGGTGGAGCACATCTTTAAACATTGTGCGTTTGTTCAGTCTGGGAATTCATTTGTCACCAAATATACACAATGCACTGGTGAAATTTGTGCTTGTCCCTCACACATCTATAATTAATGCATTGTTATTTTCCATCATTTTTGTGCCAGGTAAGGATACAAATACAAATTGAGTTTTTTTGTAACTGTCAAGCTTTCTTCAATTTGTGGTTCTCCTAAAGACAGAACCCTATCGATGATAGCTTTACTGTCCTTAACTGTCTTTTATGAATTCCTCAGAGGCATCCCTTAAGAGTTGCTGTATCAGAAAGCTGAAAAACATTGCTATCTAAAATTATTCCCTTTTTAGTACTAAAGCTGCAGACTCATGTAGTCCACAGACTAAGTAGTTTTTTAAACTTGACAACAAAAGGAAAGGTTCTGATGTTTTCACTTGCCCTTTGACAGAAAGATTTACAGTCTACTCCTGCAATGAAAGATTTACAAGGTCTATTCCTGCAATGAAGTAACATAAGGTAAATAAGAGCATTATTATGCAACTTGAAATTATGGCTCTTTATCAATACTGTGTGCAGTATTGGTACAAGAATCCATTGTAGTCTTGGAGCACTGCAGGACCTTGAAATTGTCCTGACCTGGATTTTGCTGGTAGTGGGTAACTTCCCATTATCATTCCTCATAAATGAATTACACAGATTGTGTTTACCCTCTGTTGGAGGCACAGCACTGTGTGTTATTGTTATGTCTAATGTCAGCATTTGCTCAGGGCAGAACCAGACAGAAAAAAATTGGCTGAGATTAACCTAACACACTTGAATTTCACAGGCCCACATGAATGCCAGAAGTAGTAAATTACGAAAGAAAGTAAATTTAAGTCTTTTGTACGCAAAAAGTTCAGCTGAAGTGCTCTGAGAGAACTCAGTTCCCAGTTCATCCATGAAAGAGGTGCCTTGGTCAGATGCCAATTCAGCTAAATGTATGGAAGTCCAATTCTTCTGTAAGACATGAATGAGCAGATACTACTTGGACGATCTAATATCATTTCAATGGGCTTGATGCAAATCCTGAGCAGACTGACACCTGAAGCCAAACATCTGAATCATGAGCACGAGATCTACTCCTCTTTTCTATGCAGTTAGAAGGCAGTGGGCTGTTTTCTGCACTGATCCAGTGCACTGAGGAGAACAGAAAAGCAGCTATGTCTGTTGAAATATAGTCACACTATTCTCTTTCAGTGGCATTTAAAAGGATCTGTTAATATTTCAAAATAGAAGGCCTGAAATTATACTGAGGAACACAAATGCTAAGTTAATTGAACACCTGAAAGTTCTTATCCAGCTGTTGTTACTAAGCACCCTAGAAAACAAACCCACTAATTTGTACAAACTAACTACACACGAGATACACAGAGGAATGTGTGTGGGCAAGAAGCCATCCTCTTACATCCGTTCTGTCTTTACCCACCAAAAGTGATGTATTAGAGAAGATGCAAGAAAAAGTTTGAACTCAATAAATTGCAGATGGAAGCACGAGCTCCACTTAACACAGATGACAGTCTGGATCCTGGATGCCTCTCACTTTATTCATAGAATTATAGAATAAGCTGAGATGGAAGGGACATATCAGGATCATTCAGTCCAACTCCTGGCCCTGCACAGAACACCCCAAGAGTCACATGATGTGCCTGAGGGTGTTGTCCTACTTGAACTCTGTCAGGCTAGTGCTGTGACCACTACCTTGGAGAGCCTATTTCATTGCCCTAACACTCTCTGGGAGAAAAATCTTTTCCTGATATCCAGCCTAAATCTCCCCCGGCAGAACTTCAGGCCACTCCCTTGGGTTCTGTCAATGGTCACCCCAGAGAAGAGACCAGGGTCTGCCCCTCCTCCTCCTCTCATGAGGAAGTTGCAGACCCAGTGAGTTCTGCTCTCAGTCTCCTTTTCTCCAGGCTGAACTGACCAAATGCCCTCAGCCACTTTTTGTATGGCTTCACATCAAGGTCCTTCACCATCCTCGTGGCCCCCTTTAGCCATTCTCTGATTGCTTAATACCTTTTTTATATTGTGATACTCAAAACTGCCCCCAGGACTGGAGGTGAGGTCACTCTAGTGCAGAGCAGATGGACAGTAAAGAACTAAATGTATTCTAGTGTGAGTAAATTCCAAAGGATCTGGCATATATTGCCTGTGCTTCTTTGCAGCATGCATGACAATGAGTTTGCAAAATGCCTGTAGAAGTTGATTTTATAACACACATGAGGTAACTAGAGTGGGGTTCATGGCTCGGTGTTTAGTCATAATTGATGCAGGTCTGTGAGCTGGGTATGCACATACCTGTGACAGTCAGTGAAGTCCTGGTCTGTAGAAAGGCTATAGAAAGCAATCAATCTCACCACAAAGAGGTGTGTGCTTTAGGATCAGATTAGTCAATTTCTCATCTGCATTGCTTAGGCAGATCCTACACACGAGGTAGGTATCACTTTCAAGGTTTTCCTTGAAAGCTTACACCCCATCTTCATTTACCAGAAATCTTTGTGAAAAGTCAGCCATCTTCTTGAAATCTCGTTTTGCCTCAATGTTTCTTCTCCCGTTTCACTTTGTAAGACTCTGATATTCTTGCAGGCCAATCCCCTTGTCTGACCTTCCACATTTCTCACAGTTTCAATACCATTCTATCTCCCTTGTTATCACATTTCTCACTCCTCTTGCTTGCAAATGCAAGCCTAAGAATCATCATACAAGTCACAGTGTTACCCCTTTAATCTGCAGCTGTCTCATTCTGGCCAATCCAAAAGTTCAGCAAGTTTCTCCCAGGGAATATCACCTTCAATCCAAGCTGGGTCTTGGCCCTTATGTTCAAGTCCTGATTAATGTCAAGGATATTCTTTTCAATAGTAAATGTATGGTATTACTGGACCCTGTTCCATGACACATGTACATATCAGGATTTTTTACTATAGCAGCACACAGGGAGAGCTCAGCCCTGATCCCCATTTTTAAACTAAAAGATAGTCCTACAAAAATGACAGAAGGCTAAATTTTCTTATCATGTCTTTTCCAGGAATGAACTTCATATGGAGAAATGTCACTTTTCCAAATGATTGCTGGCTACTCTAGAGAATAAATATGCAGCCTGCAGAAGGATGCAGAGCTTGTAAAAGTCTGTGCACATACCAGTATGTTTTTTTCAAGACACTTTTTCATTCAACATTTTTTTGGATATAGATAAGAGAATTCACCCTCATTTTAATGTGGTATGCATCTGGTTTTTTTTTCAACAAGAACTTGGAAGATACCCATTTCCACATTATTTTTGAGGGCTTTAGAAAAAATAGATCTGAATATATTCTTCTCACTCCTATTTCTGACTGAGTCCAGCATTTTTTGAGGGATGCTTTAATTACAAAACCAGGTTGTTTTACATCTACAGCTGAGGGTGGAAAGGGTGTTAAAATAATTCTCTCAGAATGCCCTATGGTCATAATTCTTAATTTTTCATTGTCTCTAATATTCTCCTTCTAAAGCCTGTTCTCACCAATGATGCTGTGGTGAAATGATTATGAGCCAAAACTGGGAAACAGCACATATTTCTCCAAGTCTTTTCCATTTCCTGCTTCCATCACAGTGATGTATGTGTCCAGAAGAGTGGTGGACGGGGAGGGGAAATTATTGAATCTGTTGGTCTCCTGCTAAAAATATTCCTGTTAATACAGTAGACAGTAAGAGCAGCAAAGGACATACTGACAAATCCATGAGCTCCTTCTTCTGTGGTGTCAGTACTTTCAGAGTGTACTTTCCATATTTTGATGAAGTGGTCAGATTTCTATACAATAATTTATAAAATGCTGTTCCAAGCAATATACCCTCTCATTTGAAATTTTACTAGAGTCCTGTTAGCTTCCTGATTATTGTGAGTTCTCACAAACACTCTCAACAATGGACCAAATTAAAATATTTGATATGGCAACTTCACTGTGAAACCCACAGATTCTGCGAGGCTTCCCTCAACTACCCTTAGGACTTGGCATCTTTGCCACAGAGTGCTTTTCATCTGCTTAATTGTCCTTGATGCAAAATGGAAAGCAAAGAATTACTGAACAAGGAAGGTTGTTGAAAAATGTTTTATTCTATTACCTCTCTGCTATCTAAAGTCCACATTTTCCATATACCTCTATTACACATTTGCTATATACACTGCCCTAAACATTACTTCAGTAATTTACTTCATCACTGTATTACAATTAAATTATTTCTGTAAATGTGTTGTAAACACATTTATTTTCACTCATGCCTATTTTAATTTCCATCTATTTTCACTTCAGAAATGTTAAATGAGAAGACTGAACAGTCAACGTGTCAATTTTAAATGTTAGAGAATCTTAATAAGTATAATTCAATTTTTAGGTGCTGTGACAATGTTTTCTTAGAGAAATATTCATAACTTTAAAAGGAGGGGCAAAATTAATTCCTGATTTATCTACTTCTGAAGACAGCAACTCAAAACAGTGAAATTCAATGGATGCAGAAGGAGAGGACCCTCAGTGCTGTGGATCAAACTATGTCCTTGCTCCAATCTCGATGACTGGGGAAGGACAAATGCTGTCAGCAGTGCCTTGCAGTGCCATCAGGCCATCTGCTTGCACACCTCAGGTGCAGGAGGACTGCTGCAAGGCATCTCATTTGCTGGGCAGCAAGGTAACATATGGAGCCCTCACGTCAACACCTGTCCAATATAAACCTGCAGCCACACCTCCCGTGCCACCTGGCACTTTTCTTGCCCTTTTTTCGGCAGGTGCAAGTGCAGGCACAGGATTGAGACGGGCTAAAGCAGAGCTTTTCAGAGCTCAGACCTCTCTGCATCAGACACTGTCTGCCAGGCCAAGCATCACCCTGTAGCACACAGCTGGGCTTTCTCTCACAGTTCTTACCCAGGGATGTTAGGAAACACTACAGGTGTGGTGGGATCAGCTGCAGGCTAAACTGGGATTATCCACTAGTCTCTGCTCTTGATCACTTAGGGATATCATGAGCAAAGAAAATGGATAGCAGGAATGGGTGCTGGTAGCACTTTCTCAGGTTCTCCAGGACTCTTATTTCAGTCACTGGCCTCTCCATATCAGGAAGAAACACCAGAGTGTTGTGAGAATACAAGGAGAGACAGGTGGCACAGAGATTAACCTGCAGAAAAAGTCTGTAAGCAAGTAGATTGCAAAATAACTGAAAGTAAATATTGGCTTAATGGCTATATAAACATGTGTTTCTCCCTTCTTTTCAGAGCCCTGAGGGAGAGACAGGTGGGTATGAAAGCAGTCTCCATGGCAGTGTGGCTGTGACACTGCCCTGGTGTCATTCAAACCCCTCATTGTTAATCAGTAGTAGAGATGGAAACGTTAACAGCAGAGAGAGAGGGAAACAGAGCTCAAACCGTAAACAGCACCTGCTTCCAACCGTCTAGTGGCTGCATCTTAAAAATCAGGAAGGGGTTGTCTAAATCCATTAAGGCACTTAGCATAAATATGTGTAGCAGACCTGTCATTTTGGGTTAGAGAGAAAAGAGAACAAGATACCCAACACACTGAGAAAATATATGAAATTACAAACAGTTTAAGTCAGACTGTGCAGTTCATGGCCTGTCAACTTTTCCATTTAACATCCATTTTCAAGACTCAACTGATAAATTTGCCCCAAGTGTTGCCGAACAAAGTTTTGGAAAAGGACAGGCAAGCAATTTTCCATTATTCCTTTCTTCACAAGCATTTGAAAACAATTGTGAAGTCATTTTAGACTTCAGTAGTATAAAGGGACATCTATTTTGCAGTAACTGGGTAAGGATTAACAAAGATAGGATGTAGACAACAATACCTACAGCAATGAAGCACTATGAAATGCAAGTAAGCATTTAGATTGGAGACTGCACTTCAACAACCAAAATAGACTTCTATATGCTGGAAAGGGTAACAGTGAAGATAATAAAAAAGTGAGCATAAATTAAAAATGTCGCCTGGTTTGTAGAGGAGGGGGCATTATTTGCTTTTAACTCTTAAAACAATTTCACTTTCAATGTAGGTCTTCAGAAAATGTTGTACGTTGTTCAGAAATTAATTTGGTCACTTGATATGCTGCTAAGCTTGCTCAGATAAACTGTTGCCCCTGTGGGTATTTGGGAAGCAATGAAAACTTGAGTTCAACAAGTTTTTCTGTGCAGCTCTGGAACAACTTGTGGTATTTTTTTTCAGACTGGTGTTTCAAGAATAGAGAAGGTCACTTCATGAATATGATCAAAAATAGGTAGTACCCCTTTTGCATGTGATAGTGAAAATGTTCTACTTAATTTATTAGATTACTATGGATTATGTACTTTACTGCCACTCCCAGGTCGGTGACCAAAGATTGGCAGTGCATGGTCACCAGTCAGCAGCCAATGTAATACAAACTACCAGGCTCAAAAAGCAAATGGAAATGAAAATGCTGTAGAAACATCTTTTCCTTGAAGAGCTACTGGTGCTTATCTAAGCTTTTGAGTGCTATGCCTGCAGGACCCCTTATTCCTCTGGGCTGAAACGATGAATTCCTTAAATGCATTCCCTTGTGAATCCAGACTTTCCACCCAAGGCTCTCAGCTGGTCTTACCACAGACCCATTGTAAAGGATTGCTTAGGCTAATGGGGATTGTGCTTAGGCATAAACACTCAAGCTCTGGGATGGCTTTTTCCCAGGGGCTGCAGGTCAGTGCTACCTGGGGCTGTTTGCAAGAGTAAAATAACCCCCCCAAAATCATACAAAGGAGCATAATCTGTCAAAGAGTAGTGAGAGATAAATAATGCTTCTACTCCTATTGGTAGTCTTTGGAAACAGAGGTGAAACAACCTCATTGATTCTGCTCAGCTGGAAAGAAAAGCCATCCAAGTTTTTACATCAGGACACAAAAATATCGTAGTTTAGGGAATGTGTGGTTTAAAGCATAGAGAACATTCTTTGCACATAAAACTTGATAGAAAAAACTGGAAAAGCTTGATGGGAAGTTAATGGTGGGCTAGAATGTAACCTGCACAGCTCCTAGTGGAAAACCACTGTTCTCTGATGCACTTTCAGTTTCCTTTTTAGGGTTTGTCAGGGCTCCTCTGCCTTCAGAGTTGTAATTCAATTTTCTCTCCAGTTTTCCTCTATGCTTCTTCAACAAAATCCCTGGCCACCCTAGGGTTTGAATCCTTTCATCCTGTCATTTACTAAGTCTCTCTTTCTTCCTACAATTTATCTTTCCTGCTCACTTTTCCTTCAAGCCATCACAATGGCACTAGTCCATAAAAACCCATACTTCCTCTTTCTTACCCTCTGTTGCCTCTCCATTAGAGCAGACTCTCCTGTTCAGTCAAATTGACTTTCTTAGTGTTCCATCATATTTACTGGAATTTTGGCCCTCACATGGAACTATGACTGGGCCATCCATAATAAACCCTGACATTAGCTGCCGTCTGGGTCTTTAAATAACATGTCAAGCATTTTTTTCTTCTTAGATTATTTGCTTTGCATTGATTTGAAGCCACTGGTGATCCACAAAAGAAGACCAGAGCAGGGTGAGGGTGACTGCAGTTCTTCAGTACAACAATTTGTACAGTAGATTAAGTGCTGTACTTCATCTGCAGCATGATTAACAGGATCAAAGGTGCTGGCAGATAGCTCTGGAGCTTGACCTTCTGTTTTGACAAAAGCTTTGTAGAGGCTTGCTACCAAATTATTGCTCAAATATGAAATGGGAGGTACACATATATTAATTTTTTTTCTGCCTGGAGAGCTGTGCACAGGCTGAGTGCTCTTTCCTGCTGAGAAAAATTTATGCAGTCATAGAATGGTTTGGGTTGGAGGGACTTTAAAGATCATCTTTAAGGGCAGGGACATCTTCCACTGGAACAGGTTACTCAGAGTTCTATCCAACCTGGGCTCGAGCACCTCTAGAGATGGGGAGTTCATGATCTGTCTGGGTAACCTGTTTCAGTGCCTGAACATCCCTATAGTAAAGAATTAGTTGCCCATAACTAATCTAAACCCCCAGTCTTCATATAGACCCACTTCATGCGCTAGAAGGGACTCTTAAGTTCTTCCTAGAGCCTTCTCCAGGCTGAACACCCCCAACTCTCTCAGCCTGCCTTCACAGGAGACATTATTATAAGAAAAAAATTGCCATTCTCCACCACAGTATAGCAGTGTCAACAAGTGGAGCAATAGTGACATGGTCCCTAAACTATTATTCCACAAGTCTCTGTTGACTAGCCTGCTTTATGTTGACAAAAGAAAAGCTGTTTCACAGCATTGCCTTCCTATTCACATCTGACTGCTCTTAAGCATCCCTTCTCTGTGTGTCCCTGTTGTCTGTGTGTGACATAAGGGTGGTAAATGGAAATGTAACCCAAACCATCTCCCTTTTTTCCCTTCCTGTTGTATGCCATCCAGGAGCATACATCTGAGGGAAGTGAATGGGGAAAAGCGCATCAAGCCAGAGGGCAGCTGTAGTATGAGCTATCTCTCTTTGTCATAGCAGTCTTGCCTCGCTTGCGCTTCCCAGCCGCAGCTCTTGAAATGCAGCAGCAATCAAATTTTATTATAGCAGAAGATACTAATACTGCCTTTTTTTTAACAAAAGATAAGAATAACATTTATTTCTGCCTGAGGTCAGCCATATTTCTAAACTCTTCAGAATGTTTGCACTAAAATATTTACATAGGTAAAAATTACATGACAAAAGCTCCTTATGCTATGACATATTATAATAGATTGTGACTTTACATACACAGAATCCGATTCTTTATACGTATAAACACAAAAGCACTCTTTTAACTGCTGTAACTGGGTAAAATTACTGCATTCCCCAACTGTTTAGTTCTTAAAACTCCACATCCAATAGTCACTATGGAGAAGCTCAGTACAAATCTAACAATTCATATATGCAGTAAAATAAAGAAATTAAAAAAGAGAACTTGAGTGCACTGAAAAAAATAATTGCATTATTTGCGATACATGTTTACTCAAACTGAAGGACTTCACTGCCTAAGATACAACAAAACATCCCCAGCACAGGAAGGACATGGAGCTGTTGGAGTGAATCCAGAGGAGGCACCCAGGTGATCAGAGGCATGGAGCACCTCTGCTGTGAGAGAAGGCTGAGAGAATGGGAATTGTTCAGCCTGAAGAAGAGAAAGCTTTGAGGTGACCTATCTGTGGCCTTCCAGTTCCTGATGGGAGCTCACAAGTAAGATGGAGAGGGACTTCTTACAAGAATTTGGATTGTAAGGGGGACAAGGGGGAAATATCTTCAAACTGAAAGAGCAGGTTTAGATCAGATATCAGGAGGAATGTCTTTTCTGTGAGGATGGTGAGGCCCTGGCGCAGGTTGCCCAGAGAAGCTGTGGCTGTCCCATGCCTGGAAGTGTTCAAGGCCAGGCTGGATGGGGCTTGGAGCAGCCTGGGATAGTGGAAGGTCTCCCTGCCCATGGCAAGAGGGGTTGGAGACAGATCATCTTTTAGGTCCATTCAACCCAGCCCGTTCTGTGATTCTGATTGAATGGGCGCTTCATGACATGATGGACTCTACCAGGAACTCAGCATTAGATTAGGACAGCATCAGAATCATGGTTCTTAGCCAGAATCATCAGCCCAGCACTGCGCTGACCTCATGTGCACACCAAACAGCACCTCAAGCTGCCCTCAAGCAGGCCAGAACTGGTGCTGGCATGAAGAGAAGGAAGCTTGTCAGGAAGCTAGTCAGGAAACAGAACTTACTCTTTTTCTCATTAATGGGCCAATAGGGAGCATGTGTATGTCAGGCCAGCCAATGCACAGGAGCACATCAACAGCAACAGTGGCAAGAAATGCCTCCCTCTGTCTTTAAGCCAAAAACTCTGTGTCATTTCCTCTTGGACCAGAGCCTTGCTACCATGATTCATGCTCTGCTCCGTTACTACAACCCACTGCATCTGGAGCTGCACAGATGCAGAATAAAAAGCTACAAAACCAGACACACTCATGAGATTCCTGACTGAGGAATAACTGTCTATGAGACTGGGGTGAGACATTCTGGTACATTGAAAATGTAGTTTCAAATAAAATCTTGTCAAAAGTCCTGCCATTTTTTCTTGAGCGGATCAGAATGGAACCACAAAGAAGTAAGGGAGAGATCTTTTGTCAGCAACCAAGTCATTAACATAATGGGTGAAAATATTTTATATTACTCTCATGTTTACCTCCATTGTCCAGATCTACCAGTGAGAAAAATGCAGGCAGATGGAAAGTAGAAATCTATTTCTCTCATGCAAGGAAGTTTCCATTGCTAACACAGCCTTTAGAGTTTAAGGTGTACTTTTTCCCCATAAGCAATAAATTCAGTTAAGAAATAACATTTTGGACACAACTGTCTTTGACTTATTTTGTGGATCTGAGTCCAGCTGAATTTCTCTCCAGACTGGGGAACTCTGAATTTTATCAGCTTCATTAATCACTATGAGCTTTCCTCACTTGACTCCAGAGTCACCCTGTTCCGTTCTTTGGACATGAACCCATTCAGAAACAATATGAAATAATGGGTGGAGAGTCCTTCTAATACAGTGCCTGTCTGTGAACAAAGGTTAGTCATCTAGAGCCTGACAAAAGTCTTCACAAGAGAGCTGGTGTCCAGTTATTTAGAGCAGAACACTGAGTACAGCATGTTCCAAGCCAATATGTACTGTCTTCCAGGCAAATTGATCCCACTTCCTGTCATTTTTATATAGTAGTTACAATACCTTGCAAAAATTATGGCTTGAAGCTGCACAAACCAGGTATAAATGAACAAATTACCTTGGCAAATGCAACAGTAGATACAGATGATGATGATGTAGAGTGGATGGATTTGTATCTACATAAGACATTCAACTTAGTAGCTTTTAAATATATGTTAGCATTCTAACCGAGTTTTGCCTAATGTTCTTATGCTAATATCAGGCCAGGCAGAACCATGCTGTATGAATGTTATTCATCAGTGTCAGTCAAACCAGTCATAATCAGAGTTTAGTATTTTCTTTAAAATATATTTTGCTGTTGCCACACTCATGCCTAATGAAATATAACAAAAGAGCAGTCCCCAAACACTGCCACTGCAGATTTAGGTGAGGTTTAACAAAGGATAGCCATGAAAATGAAGCAATTTGGTTTAATTGTCTCTAGTCATTCAGCATGGAAAGCTTTATCAAAACATCTGACAGTGACTATACTAATTTATTTCCTCAGTTTGAATATGATTCACACTACAACCAAAGTTGATTCTGTCAACTCTATTACACCGTTTTTAATGGGAGGGTGGGTAGAGAAGAGAATGAGAGGATAAAAAAGGATATATAGATAGTCAGTCGAGGAATTTGTAATTAATCTAACTAAATAGGTTCACAAACCATACTACAGGCAGAAAGACTTTAAAATCTTCAGAAATGTTGAAATGTCTAGATGTAAGACATTTCCCAAATGCATAGACACTTTAAAAAACAAGATGTAGGCTCCCAGCTCACTTCACTGAGTGTCTTACACCAAATTTGTGTGTACTTTCCTTCCCACTCAACTCCCTGGCCACAGGAGAAATGACTGGAGAGAAATTTACAAAAGGATGAAGCATCTAATCCCAAGCCTCTAATCACCTCTTTCTAATTTTAAGCAAAACAGTGTGTATCTTTTCAAGCTCTGCCTCACTATTATTTATGCAGAAAGACATCTAAATATTAAGATAGCTGCATTGTGGTGTGTCTTTGGTAAGGCAAGAAGCAAGAAGCAGCTTCATCAGTGCAGCCTGGTGACAAGATCTAACAAGGTCTCTCACTACTCTGACTCCACCCTGCTCATCTTTTACATCCAGTCCAGTATCTGCAGCACTCTCACACAATGTCCCATTTTCAAACACCTAATCCTGAAATAAACTTCAGGTGCAAAGCTCCACCGCTGCTCTATGAGAGCCAGAGTCTGGGCCTGTGCATCAAGGCCAACTTACTGCTGTTGGAATACTCTTTATGAAGAAAATCAGTCTCCTTTAAATGGAGAAGAACCATGACTCCTATACCTTCAGATCTTGCACTTCTTTGGGATAACCTGAATCCAGGGCTTCATTGTATTTACTCCCCTGCTTCTACTGGCCAATGAGAAGGGGGAACATCAACCACAAAAACCAGAAAACCCTGTGATTGTGGCAAAACCTGGTGAGACGTCTCTGTTGCTATGGTGAACTTCTCAGTTTTTAAAGATGGTAGTGGCTATGAACAAGCCAAGCACAGAGGGTATGAGATGACCACGTAGGCTATAATAATAAACACCTTCACTTGCATACATTGAACAACAGTTACGGTACAAATTAATTACCTGGTTGCTGCCCTGATGCTGAGAATTCCTTCAGACTAGCTAGTTCTCATTCTGAAAAAATATGGTCTTATTTGGCAGTTTCTTGATTGTCCAAGAAGTGTCCAGACAACAACATTAAAGCAAGGTGTCAACCATGGACAATTTTTGGGACAATTGCAACTCCATTGTTCACCTTGACAAACAAGCCTTCCCAGAGTACTCATTTATCAACTGTCTGAACCATATTTTACATTCAAAGGTTTCTAACACTGTGAATTAAACATGATGGAGGCAGCACCTGGAAAAATTCTAAACCTGTCCCCTGCTGCTGGCAGATTGGAGAGCAGAGAGTTCTGCACATATTGATTGAAATCCACTCTGCTGAGGGTGACAACAATCCTATCAATCTAAATACAAAATTAATATTTAGAGACATTCTTTGGATAGGTGAGGTGAGGTTATCAGCTCTTGGCAGATTGTACAAATATATGCATGGTATATTTTCCCAGGGAGTGATCTCTAAAAGGTGCACCCCAGCAAAATTACTGTAAGAATTTTTCTTCTTTATTTGTGCTTCCTAAGCCCCAACTTTTACACAACTTCAGAGTTTTACATTTCATGGAGAGAAGATGTATCTAGCAGACTTTAGTGTCCTACTGAAAGCAAGCATGTGTCTTTGGAAAACCTTTGTCCAAAATCTCTGGTGCCTGTGGCCTATTTATTTTTTATCTGCAGACTGAGAAAATAGGAGCCAAAGATTTACATAAAATGGACACTTAATAAAAGGTTTACAAAACACAGTACATAAAAACTATGTATCTGGAATGAATACTGATATTCCTTCTTTTTTTGATTCCTTTCCCCTTCAATTTGCTCAAAAAGCTCCTTAAAAGCAGGGCTAGTCAAAGCATCCATTAAACAATGGGAGCAGGGGGGCCTGTCAAGGGAATAATAACTTGTGTGAATATTTTAATTTAGTCATCATTTCTTGAAGTTCTTTATTCCATTAAACTGTGGAGAATGAAAAAATTTGCTCAGGTTTTATGTGTTGAAAACTGGCTTTGTTCCTTTGGCTTTTTGTATTTAAATTATAAAACAGAAACTTTTCAGCAGAAGATATCTTGCCAACAGTAGAATATTTTTGTGGGTAGTCAGTTTCCAAAAAAGAATGTTGATTTTTTGACTGGCCATTCTTATCATTGATCTTTCCCTAACAGTGTGGAACATGATGTCAGTGAATTATCACACAGAAGAAAATTATTTTCTTTTCTCACTGTAGTAAACAGTAGGGTAGCTTGTCTCAAACAACACGAGAGACACCATTTAATTTAGACCTGAATTGATTTAGTCCACAATCAGGCTGATGAATTATCTGTTGACAATAGAAACACTGAAACTGAGCTAAAACAAAAGAATTAACATATACCAAAAAATTCAAGTCTGGAAATGGTGGACATTCAAGCTTGAGCAGGTTGAATTAACTGAGTTATCCACTTAAAATCTGGTTTAAAAGCTCATAATGAAAAGGAATCAGTACAATACTGCTCATTTAGTGTTACATTTAGAGTTTACTGCTCATTTAGTTCCCATCAGCAAAACTGTCATTTTACCACTTCATGGCTCTGACAGGTTATGTCACAGCCCTCTCACTTCAGGACTTTCCAGTTAAACAAATATTTTATTGCTTATTAGCAGTGTCATTGTCCCACCAAAAGCACATGTCTAAGCACCAGTAAGACCATGCATATAATTAACTAATTAGATACAACAGGACTGTTTGCCAACACAAGAAAAGAATCACATTTCAACCATTGAATGACTACAGCCTGGTTTAATGGATCTGAAAAAAAATGCATAATCTGAAAACAAAAGCCTACTTATCACTTGTATTCCCCACAGAAGGAGTTGTGTAAGGTCAGAGTGAAACCTTGGCTCTGACTTCCTGACACATGGAGCAGTCCAGCTGAACAGGCACAGTTGGTGTTTTTCTGCTGAATTGTTGCAAAAATTTGATCCTGTCAGATAGCAGCATGAAGGAATCTGACTCATATTCATAATGCTCCTGAGGTGCTCTGGGGTGATGGCAGTAATGTGACTCTGTTTGCTTCAAACACTCATGAGAGGTAGAAGAAAAACACCACAATATGGTATGTGTGGTCTTAAGCATTCTACAGCCATGGATAGACTGGAAACAAACAAACAGAAAAAAATGTAGCTATGTGTTATTTAGGTAAGAAGCAGTAAAGATTTAACACTCCCCAGTGATTCCCTGCGACAGGAGATGGGCTCAGAGCCAGGCATGCACACATCTGCCTTCCCTGCCAGAAGAATATGCCTGCTTAGAAGTTAGCTGCTAATCTCTTCAGCAGGGTATTTACAGTCCTACTGTAGGCCTGGAAGAGTAGCTATGGAAGATTTTTAACAAATCTTCTTCATGTTTGCAATTAAGAGGTTCATGTATACATTTTATGATGAGCTGAAATTTCTACTCTGCCCAAAAATTCTGTTTCTCTGGGCATCCTAACACCTTTTTTTAATACTGGAAAAAGAAAACAGAAATCACCTGTAGTGACAGGCAGTGTGAACCCTGGATTTCAGCCAAATTCACACCTGAAGACAGGAGAATTTAGCAGAGAGAGGAGCCACAAAACTTCAATTATCCATTTGAAGTGTTTGAAATATCAGGAGCAACACCAGCAGAAAGGCTACAAGCCTATTTTTGACCAAAAGACTGGCCACAAAGTAGTCATTGAATGACCCTGTGCTTTAACACAGAGGGCTGGAATATCACTCCAGCAGGCATTCCACATTCTGCTTATCCACAGCCCCAGCCCTCAGGAGTGGTGTGAGTAAAGCTGATATCCCTTTTATGACAGCTTTCTTCAACTCAGCCACAGACAGGATGGGGTGATAATCATCCCCCCTCTGTGTTATTGAACCACCTTGGCCTTTGTGTGTTACTTGGACAAAAAAAGTCCCATCTAGAAATAGGTCTTACATGAGTAAATATATCTAAGCATGAAAAAAGGTAAAGTAGCTGCCATATGATAATCAGTTAAATTTGTTGTTACTGTAAGCTGTGTTTTTAATGGCTCAGGGTGGCAGAAAAAATATGAAAAAGAATGTTCTCCTTCTCCGGTAGTAATCTGCACCTTAATTACACCATTCTGTTCTTAGCACCCTTTAATAAGGCTTAAATTAAAAAAAAAAAAAAAGAAAAAGAACAAAGAATAATGAAAGAGATGAATGCAGAAGATACAATTGGGAAAGTTCATAATGGAGGAAGCTTGGGAAAAGTAAATGGATGTGACTTTGATGGCAGAAGTAGACCATGCCTGATGCAAGAAAACATAGTTATAAAACTCCTAGCATTTATACTGAGAAAGAAAACATGTAAGAGGTTACAGAAAATCCTCTGCCAAGCAGTGCTGCTTGACGAGAGCTAGTTTGAAGTTTACAGAACGTCCCTGATAAGCAAAGCAGTAGGAGCTAATGGATAGAAAGGGGCTTCCTGACTGCTGCTCCCATATCACGACATAGCCAAGGCTTACTTTTTTTCTGTACACGCTGCAGCAGTTTGATTTGCTGACCTACTTGGGTGGAGCAATTTGCCAAGAAGGCTCTGTCCAACACGCCATCATCTGTATTGTGTGATGTAGCCAAACAAACCTTCAATTTTGCCAGAAGCAAGACTGATTCAGTAGCAGGGGACTTAGCACAAGCTGTCTGGGGTGGTGCTCTGATTCATCTGCAACACTGGCTGGGACAGGACGACTCCTTTCTTCACTACTGTCTGCCTGAAAGAAGGTAGAAGGAACAAGTCTCATTAGTCCTGGCCACCATCCTTGGAGGCAAAGTGCTGCAGAAACATAAAAATCATACAAATCCAGGAAAACAGGACTAGGAGGCAACTCAAAAAGCTATCTAATTCACGTCCTACCACACTAGTACTGCACTTCTTGCTGCCACCATAAATGTGGCTATGAGGAACTATTCACAAGAGAGAAAAATGTGAACCAAAGTGCATACATAGCCACCCACAGCAATGCTGAAGGAACAGAAAACTGAAACTCATTTACTACATATTCATTTTCATCTTAGACACTGTAGCTTTTGTAAGTCCAGACTAAAAATAAAGTCAGAATGTTGGCTAATATTACAAAGAACTTGATGAAAGTACTACAGAGCTCTTGAAGAAAGAGTGATGAAATTATCCTTTTTTGCCCCATTGAGATTTTCACTCTATTTTTAACTCTGTTTCCCCCCTCTGAAATGTTATGATTAGTGCAGAAGCAGAGCAAACTTTTGAAGGAGAAGCTGAAAATTTCCTGGTGTTACCAAAAATTTCAAATTGTACTTCTGGCTTCTGAGCAGTTTCCTTTATCTCTGTGTACAGAAATAACACAGCTTCAGGGCAAAGATCCCTCAGAAAATTAATACCTATTTTTGGTATTGTTTCTTTCTTTTTTTCCTTTCTTTTCAAACGTACATGTTCCAACTACAGTCTTGTAAACTCTCAACAGTATTCTCCTTCAATATTGCAGTATTTTCATAAACAACTTCAGTCTGAAATAAAAAAAGAAAAATCACTAGGAAGCAAAGACAGATTGCAGCAGAAGCCAGGAACAAATCTGGTTTCTTGAGGACTCTTCAATGACTAAAGGGAGCTCTGTTCATTTGCATCATTATTTTGGTTCTTGGGTCAAAGGTATGACTGCATTTTTGTTTTTGAAGTTTCTTAGTGGTTGCATATAGTGTAATGTGCCAGAGTAGCTGGAGGGTTTTTATAATATATTTGTTTTATTTATGAAATAAACACCTGCTGTTTACTTTAGATTTCCCTGGAAGCCTTTGTAAGATTGAGTAAAACAGTGGTTCATGTAATATATTTTCAAGATCTTTTTCCTTGGCTGTGTAGAACTGGGCTACTTGAAATACAAACTTTTTCATTTGTGAAGAATTTGCTGCTAAAGCTCTCTCAGTTTTCCTCTAAAAGTAGATTTTTCCAGAGCTGAGTCACAAGTTGTGCTCGATATAAACAGAGGACAAACAGCACAGGCCAGCACACAGCATTGCAAGAGAATAAAATGTTGCAGCAACACAGATACAAAAAGATGCTCACAGTACAGCTCCTGTGAGTCACAAAATTTTCAGGATTACTCCTTTATGTGCCATCTAGCCACACAGAGCAGTCACAGTTCTGGCACATTCAGTCTGTCCTTCAGGAGGTATAGGCTGATGCCTCTGCCCTCTCAGAGCTATTTCACATGACTCATGGGTGTTCCAGCAGCCTGAACAGCTGGATGTCTTTTAGAAACAAGCGGGAAACTATTAGCCTTTTCGTCAATGATCTCAAGATTCCTTCAGTAAAGAAAATATTTTGGGAATGCGGGTTTATTTCAACTTAGGACCCAAAAAACATCATGGCTTAGTGTTTTATAGCTGCTGCCCGACCCATCTCACTTTGGAATCCAAACTCTGTTGCAATAGTCATTGGTTGCATCAGTCAGTCTTTTCTTATAAAGGGCACCTTATCAGCTCTCTCTGAAGGCATGACTATAGAACAGAGGGTTCTGGGCTCCCATACATGACCTGGCCATCCACTGGCCCCTCAGACACAGGGCTGGACACAGGACAAGGCAGGAACATGCTGTAGGCTCCAGGTACACAGCACTGTTACACCTTCATTTCAGAAGGACAGGCATTATTGTAGCCAATGTAACTAGTTCCCTGGAGGTAGATGAGAAGGAGATCATACTCTCTCAGATCTGAATCTATGAAACATAGTTGAAAAACTTACGTATTAAAAACTCTTCCTGGTCCTTAAGCGCTAAGAAGGAAAGGAACTCCTTCAGGCTCAATGTGTTACTGCTTTCCAAAGCTGGGCAGCCCAAATAAGTGCATGCCCTTTGCTTTGGAATGTCAACTGCTAGTGCTAGCAGTGTTTTACTCAAGAGTGGTGAGCATTAATAACCACTAATTAGTAACCATTAATGGCTGAGATGGAAAATGGCTCAAGAGAATGGCCCTTTCAGACACCTGTGGACCATTGGGTGCATCACTGCTCATACCTGTATTCTCCTTACCGCAAGAAATGCAGGAACCACAGCAGAAACAATTCCAAAGTCCTTGATTACAGAGCCAGACTCACATAAATGCAGGTACCAAGGTATCAGAGTGGGACACACATTTTCCATTTACCACTTTAGAGAGGCAGAGCTCTTATTTACACCCAACACATTTCCCTCTTTAATACGTGCCCTCTCCTACATTTTAGAAAATCACATTTACCCTCCAATAACACCTGGTATTTTACTCATAAAAGAGATCCCCTGGCAGAAGTGTAATAGCATAGTGAGGAGTGGCAGGCTGGCTGCTGGACTTGCACTTGCAGACTGAAGGACAGTGCTCTTCTTCTATCAGATCAATGTCTTTGCCTACTAAGTGCCAGTGTGACCAAAAGCAGGGTGGCACAACTGTGTAAGAAAAGATAAAGGTTTCCATTCCCTTATGTGCCCATATATTGTCCTACAAAGGCCATTCCAGAAAATTTGCTACTTTCTGATCCTTTTTTCATTCTAAATGTCTGTGCTGGCATACAGGCTGACTGAAGTACTGCAGTTATTATAAAATAATCAGGTGAATTTAGGAAAGCAATGTTCTTGTACCAGCTGCCTCTGCACAAATAATCCTTGCAAATGTAAAAAGAACAAATGTGTGCCAGATTTTGCCATGGGCCAAAGGACAAGTTGAAGAACCATCTACGGCTGTGCAGTTGTGCACAACAGCAGGAAGCTTTGACAGTCCTGTGTTCTTTCAGAAGACCTCTTGTCCTAGCTCTACATCACATGATTTATGACAATTATCATGAGACACTTGACAGGCTGTCAAGGTACTTCATGACATTAAGCCCTTCTTTAGTCAACTCTGTCACCAAGGCAACAGAAGAGCACTGTTGAAGTGCTCAGGTGTTAGCCATCCTAAATGTGATCTTGTCAGGAGTAGATGAACTGAGATGATTAAACTTTTGGATGAGTCTGATTAACTGATTAGTCTACAATCTAAACAGCTGTTTTCAAAATTATACTCTACGTCTTTGAGAGAACAGAGAAAATATGGCTTGCTTTATGAGGTGTAGTTTTCTTCCCACCATTATTTGGTTTTTGTTGAATTTACATCACAGTCACATTATTGTGCTATTCAGTGAAACTTTGAAGACAGAAATTGCAGATATATTATCAGAATATAGGAAAACAATAAATGGAGAGATTTTCATAAGGTTGTCTTGAAGTGGTAAGAAGAAAAAACATCATACCAAGCTTCTTCTAATTTATGAGTGCTTAGTCATGTATGTATGTATAGCTTTAGCAACCTGTGGCTATGAGTGCATAAAATGGCATTTGCATTGATATCACCAGTTAAGAAAATCAAGTCCACAATTAAGACAGAAATAGATTTTAATTACAAATGAAGGCCATGCAAGTGTAAGTGCAGATGGAATAATTAGAGCTTTACAGTGAAATCCTGAATGCTTGTTCATGAAGACATAAGAAGTTATAGCAACATCTGGTTCCATTAGAGAATAGACTATTCTTTTCTTTTTTTTCAGTACCTGCTAATGTGAAAAGAAAATGTCTCTGAACTGGAACACTTGCAAAGTGCACATGCTGCACTTTGAAAAACATAGCAGCATGTTGTTTATTGATGCATGTTGAAGGTTTTAAAGTAAGGTATGACAAGCAATGCATAAAGAAGTAAATCAGGTAATTTAATCCATTCGACTGTGACTCATGTTATCCAGGCTGCACAGTGGAAAACAAAGTGGCACCTTGCTGAAAACCAGCAGACAGCACAAACACAGAGACCAACCCCTTTACAAACACTTCACTGGAGGATGTCCTTTAGAAGCTGGGGTTTTTTTGCAGTCTTTGGTAATATTGCAGTAAGATAAATTCCTTTTTAGCCTCTGCTTGTGACTACAGCAATTTGCCCAATTTTTTTAATAAAAAGAGCACATCAGATCACAGCTACTGTGATTCTTTGATTATAAGTCAAAATCCTAATGTTTCACAGTCCATGACAAATAAATTTATGTGGCTTTATCTGTTAGAGGAATAAATGCCCTGAAACTGAAAAACAGTGGCACTTGTGGTGCCATTACACTGACATGAATTGGGAATACCCCTAGGATGACTGTGCCCCAGAAGTACCCACTAAATATCTCATGGAAAGAATAAGGAAATACAAACTGAAATAAAATTGCTCTATAAAGATCTTTCAGGGGTAAAAGCAATATGACATGTGATTTCACTTCCTGTGTGCATAAAATTTGCACAGGAAGACTAAAAAGATGTCTTTGGAGCCTACTTTGGTCAAAAGAACTCAAAGCAAATGTGTTTTCCATTACTCCCTCTAGCTGGCACTTTCTAAGCGGTTCCCTAAAGACAGATAGCAATACCTCATCTTGAAACAAAAAATAAACACTTTATCTCAGTTTTGACTTGAAATCTGAAAACTTGGATTCCCTGAGAACTCAGAATCCTATTCTGCAAAATGATTTTTTTTCAGGCTGTAAAGGTATTAGCTGACAATTCCTAAACCTCATGTACAGGCTTTATTCATTTACCTTCTACACCAATTTCCTTAAAAAATGCCTTATGAAAAAAAGTGTTGCATTGACCTCAAAAACTTGCTCTATAAGAAAAATATAAGAAAAATATGAGGCAAAACTAATGTTACAATCACAAGAGATAGCAAGACAAAATTCTTTCTGGAATATAACCATTCCAAACAAAGGGCTTTTTAATAAAGATTTTATCTTCTTTAATTTTCTTTTTCATTCTCACTTTTTTTTTTTACTTCCAAAGTAATTTAAGAGCTATTAGTTAATAACTAAATACATTTCTTTCTGCTATTTGTCTGTAACTCAGAGACCCCAAGGTTTTCTGCAGGTGGAAGTGATGCCACCTAATGACAGATAAAGACATTTAGTACTTCTTTCTACCTCAGCTTAGTTAAGAGAGAGAGAAGATAGATCCTCCTAATCTCCTGTGTAGACTATCTCTGACATTAAAACAAAGCCATCATAAAACCATCTCAACCTCTCAAGGGAAGATAAACCCAAATTTTGCCAACTCACTGTGGGGCAGAGCAGGGCTGTGTCCAGGACACAGACTGGGAGTGGGAGAGCCAAGCACTATCTGATTGCTGGAAACACTACTATATACAACTGCTGCTTTCAAAAGGAAGTGAGTAGAAAATAACCAACAGAGAACAAAATAACTAGTCAGTGTAAAATAATCATAGTGATTTTTGCTGCAAAGAAAACTGGCTGATTTCATCCCTTTCATACTTGATGGAACTTTATCAAAATCTATACCTTCTTTTTTTTTACTGGAAATTACAGCTAACTGGCTTGTCTCTCCTACCAGTTTTGCCTTGGTTGCATTATGTTTATTGGAATATCCCTGCAATTCACTATGGTCTGGGCTCACAGCCATGGTCAACGAGTGCCCTAGAGATGACAAATACATCTTGTGATAACAAATCTGCCACTGAGTGAATAGAAGTTGGGCCTTGTTTTCATCCTGTATTCTTTTCCTTGAGTAACCAGAGGGTACAAATGACTGATAATGTGAGAAATTACTGGTGCCACAAGTTCAAAAGCTCCTTCTGACACCAATGCTTTTGTCTGGACTGAGTTGTAAAGAAAGAGTGTTTTACCCCTGCTAGAGCCACGTATTCCTTTGTAATCCTCTCAGTAATCCAGAAAATCTCCTGGCACATATGTAGTGACCATGATCTCTGACAGAGGAGACTGAGTGGCCAAGGATTCAGCTTTCACAGCTGAAACTAGCAGAGTTTTGCATGGCTGCTTGTGGTTTCCCCCCCCTTGAGTGCAAAGACCTTTGCTATTCCAGCACTTCCACTGTGTCCCACAGTTTGTTGGAACTGGAAAAGGACTGATGGAAGGGTTTGCCATTGTAAGGGAGGCCCAGCAGACAAAGAATGAGCACAGTAATTATCTAGAAGAGCTGTTTCTCTGTCTTTGTCTTGTTTGTACTCTGGATGCTGGGGACCCGCAATGTAAGCAGCTCTGCAGTTGCAGCAGACTGCTCTCTTACCTTCTTCTTAGCTTGCTTGCAAAACTCAAAATTGGAGAACTTGTATCCAGTGTCATTTTAAGAGAAAAGACAGATCCTCTTCATGAAAACAGATTTCTAGTTTCCACATGAATACTAGATGACAACTGCTTTTCCTCATATTCTGTAAAGGAAAGTATTTGGGAGTGAAAATAATTCCCCTGTTGCCATCAGGATGTTTGTTCTGTCTAGGTCTGCTTCTTGGAGATGATTATTTTACATCTGGATTGCAGTTATCTGATTGTATCAGAGGTACACAGTGGTATTTTGCAGCTGAAAATAGTCCATCACAGACTCTCAAATTTATTTAGGTTTATGGAAAAATTCTTATTTGGAAAAGTTAAAAAGGAAGGTGAACAGTGTTGCTGAAGATGTAACCCCCACTCAATTCAAATAGTCCACCCCAGTACTATGCTGAAATAAGACTAGATTTTCTTGCAGATAAGCCTTTTTCATGTTGATCAAAGATTTAAAGAACAAACTAAATGGTATTATTTTAATTTGTTGTGATTACTTATTCTGTGTCCAATCTTGATAACAGTGATCAAGAGCACACTACATATGTCAAAATTTAATACCATTTTGACAGCATTGTGCCATCTTTCTCTCAAAAGATTATTGTATTTTTCTCAAAACACAAGGCTGACAATATGGGTTTAATTTTCTAAAAATAACTCCCTTTACTAATACTAAGAACTTATTCTGGAGCTGTTGAAAGAAAATTTTCTGTTCACCTACTCCATTGATACTGAATACTTATAGAAAAGAGGAGTGTTGATCATAACTGTGGTTTCAAAAGTCTTCTGAAGTCCCCAAACTGGACTGAATCTTCCCTAATTCACATGTCAGGATGGTACAGAGATTTGTGGGCTCTATTTCATCACAAAGAAAAAGCATGGAAGCTTCGAACATCTACTTTCAAAACAATATTGCAATATTCTTTCTTTCAGGACCATGACAGGTTTTCATAATCATAGATAGATGGAAAAGGAAGAAAGTCAAAAAGCAAAAAATAAGTGAAAATAGCAATGCGTTAGAGAGAATTAATTGCTCTGGCAAGTCAAGTACAAAAGGTAGAGTTTTTTGATCAGTAAGAGTGCAAATCTGTGCAGTGAAAACTCAGAAATTAAATATGAATTTTAAAGGGACAAGTTGATGGTCATTAGTAGAGTTTTCATACTATACCTCCTCCCTCAAAAAAATTGGTTGGCAAAATCAAAAGAATATTGGATACATTTGTAAGACATCTGATCCTTGGAGAAATGAGGCTTGATAAACAGAAATTAAAATTGAAGATTTAATGAAAATGCCACTATAGCAAAATAACTCTTCCGGCTGCTATGAGATAGATACTCATGAAAGCTGTAATGAGTTGGATGAGTAACTTGCTTTTAATCAGCCAGCTTTTGCATGATGACTTTTTAAAATATGCAATTTGGTAATAACACAAGAAAAATTTTGAAGTAGCAGCTGGAAACATGGCAGGAAACCTGAGGTAATAAAGACTAAAACAATAATACTTCTTTGCTTATTTGTCAGCAACTAGGTGGTTTGGTTTATCCATATCTTGATTGCAAATTAACCAATCTGTTAAACACCATATTTTTTGAGATCACCAAAAGTTGACTAGCATTGTATGAATAATGCCACATTTTTAACGAGGCACCCTAAGAGTCTGCTAGGATGCAGATCCTCCTGGGTCCAGAGGTACAGTACTCATCACACTGAATGTCATCCCAGTCCATTCTTCCTTTGCTGTTATAAATATGAGGATCTAAATTAGAGTTCTTATGCAGTCTTTCCATGCATAGGCACTTCCAAACCTCAGTGATCAGTTTTTCATCAGTGAATGCAGTATCTCAATCAAGAAGTGTCCATGTCTGTCTCTGTCAGGACTGAATTTCTGGCCAGGTCTGGTTAGAAACAGGGCAGCTCTCATGTGTGTTGTCATCTGTGGTAAAGATCTTTGGGCAGTGATCTGTGCAGAAATGTCTTTTTAAGTGTCTCTGGGACCAGGGTCTCAGGAAGTTTAGGCACAGTGGTTCATTCAAAAATCTAAACCAGTGGTATGCATGAGTAGGTATGAGCTGGGCATCGAGTTCATCTGCCATGACAATCTGAGGCTCCTGTGTATCTGTAAAGAGGCAAACTCTTACAGGGTGGAGGACATGAAGAAAGAGACCATCAAGGAAGGCTCATAGGAGTGCAGTTTTGAATTTGAGTTTTTTCTAGCTGCACTACAGTCATCTTAATCTTTGCAAGATTTTCAGACTGAAGAATCGCCTTTAAAGGTTCATTGAAAGCTCTGGATGGACAAAGGAACTGAATAGTCACCTTACTGTTCCATCTGTTCTTTCCACCAAGAATATCCATCAAGCAGCTTTTCTGGTCCCAGACCCAAGCGTCAGTAGCAGCTCTCAGGCTTGCTCAGTCTGACCAGCTCCTTACCCAGCTGCTCTTGCCTCTTGTGTGAATGTCTTTTAATGGCCTTCCAGAGCCTTCTGCGTTCCTTTCTCCAGTCTTGGCTTCCAGACTGACCTGCTTATCTACTCTGACAGGTGATATCTAACCAGGTCATACTCTTTAAAATGAACTCTGGAAATCCAGATTTGGAGACTTAGTCATGTGCGCTGCTGTACTGTCTTTCTGAAGGAATGAGAGACTACCAGAGCTGAAAAGGTGTGATGTAATTCCTGCTTAACCCCTAAATTAAACAAGTATTATCCTGCTGGTTTCTCCCTCCTGTTCAAGAAGAAAGACGTAGTGATAAAACAAGTTCATTCTGGATGGTCCTAATGTTTTAGATGCAAGAAAATATAAGCTATAAAGGCTTATACAAATCACCAGAGAAGTTTGCAGGTGTCTATTAATCTCTGACCAGCCCTTTAGCCAAATCATATTTTCCAATGCAGCTGTTTATTGCTTTACCAGGTCCTATCCCAGACCACACTTTCTGAAGTCTGATGCAGTTATATTGACAGTGGCATATTTTGGACAGATTTTTTATATGGAAAATCCCTCCCCTGTAATTAATGTTCTCTTTTTAGTTTACCAGTAGTATCCCAGTGCTTACTAGCCTCACAAATGAAGACTGAACTATATTGCATTAGTTAATGAGATAATCAGAGCAGACAGTCTGTCCAGAGGTACTTGTTATATACTTCAAACAAGTCACAAGCAGGAAGAACAGGGAGGGAAAACAAGTGGGTAGGATTGTGCAGTTGCAGTGACTCAGCCTGTGTAATTAGCATTAGATGGTGGCTTTTATGTCATTACTCGACATAAGGTGAAGTGCAGTTTACTTCAAGATGCTGCAGTCTTTGAAGGGAATCTTTGTGCACTTGGTAATGAGTATTTCACTCATGCACTGTGTCCACTTCATTCCTCAGCATGCAGCTTTCAGCACCCTTAGGGCCCACAACAAGGAGGGCTGGCATTCCTGTGCTGCAGAGACTGCTGGGCTGCATGAGGAAGAAAGAATCACCACCCTAAATTCTGGCTACAAGTAGAAATCTCTTTTTTCTTTTTACATACGGTAGAATTGCTTCAGTAAACGAATGCAAACAATGTATGTTGCTGTGCATGTGATAAAGATAATTAACTGCAATACTTCCTTCAAGGGTAAATGGAGGTGGAAGGAGTTTATCTGTAATTTCAGCAAGAACAAATTTATTTAGTTCTCATAAATATAAAAAAATTAATTTGTCCCATTTTTTAATTTATTAAAATTTTCAACACTAATATAATACTACATAAATCTACCACAATAGCAAAAGAAATTCACACAGACATCTGGCAGTATAACCATTTTTTTTTTGCAAATGTGGTTTTGAAAGTTCAATATAAAAATATATTCTTTTCAAATAAATTCTGAAAAGAAACCTACAGCTTTGTCAATAACCATTTTCTTAATATTATTTTACTACGAATAGAGCTTGAACAGAATGCTCTCCAATATTTTAAAAGATTCAAGTTTCTCATCAACACCAGATCACTATGTAGAACTTCTTTTTGAAATATACACCTTGTATTTCACACAATCACAAATAGCTTAGTAAGTGATAGGTCAAAATAAATCCTGGCCCATTAAATTCTGGAACACATCTGGTTAAGTATAATATTTTCTGCAAAGTCTTCTATTCATTCATTAACAAGAAAACAAATGCGGTTTGTATTCAGAAAATAAAGTAAATTATATTAAAGAAGATACAGTAGTCTGGATTTGGAACTGGGTAACCAGTAGCAACTGGTTTATCTTTACTTTCCCTGGTGATGTTAGCAACATTTGTTCCTTGAAATGACTACATGTAAAGGAATCAAAGAACACATGTATTGGAAAGAAATCAAACAGTAGAATAATTTTATATATTAGGAATTAGATTATAAACGTCAAAAGTTCCAAAAGCACCAAATATATTTCTTTACATGCCATCTCTACTTGCAGTAGCATAAACATCCCTAGTTCAGTAATAAAATGTTTCTTTATGACACAGTAGATAATTTTCCAGTGATGTCAGTTACTAAGCCATGATCTTAAAAAGTAGCTTTGATACTGACAGCAAGGAGACTAATAAATGCAAATTCATATTGCTTTATGACTGGCCTAGTAATGCTCAATGCAGTGAAAGTTACTTCAATATTGTAATTCACAACTTTGTCCTTAATATCTGGCAGCCTTTTAGCCTCTCACTGAAGGAAAATTCCTGGAGGCAAAACTAGCTTTACCTCTTAAAGCATAAACCAATGTTTATTTTTCCTTCATCTTACTTAGTTCAAAAGAATATTTGTTTATGTAGTTTTTTCATAAAATCTTGATTTTTATCAAAACCCAGAACTACTATAAATATAATACTGAAATGGCTATTGAAATGAGAGGGTTAGATGGTATTTTTTGTTGAGAGATTCTTCATGCTATGTTCATAGTTAGTGAAATGACAGTAGACATGATTCCTATCACTATGTACAAATCAGTAATCCTGCATATTTCACTGCACTTCATACTACCTAATAAAAGCCCAAAACTTGGTAACATATACTATTGGTTTCTGTGGAAAGGAAGTGGAGTGCAAGCTGGGAAGATGGAGACCTAGGAAATGGGGAAAACAGGGAGCTGCCTTTGGGTAGAAAGGTGCTCAGGAGAACATGGGACAGGAGATGAGAAATGGGAATTGAGCTACTTAAGGGTTTGGTCAGACAAGGAAAGAGCCTGCACATAAAAACTAAGTCTGTAAAACTAGGACTGAAAATACAGATAATGATATCCATAGGATACAGAAATACGTACCTTTCTACCTGTTATCATACACCCAGTTCTGCAGAGGACCATATGACAGGGAGTCATGTACTGCTTCCTATGCTTAGTGTGTACTATATTCTTTGACTGCTCTCACCTCTTCTTCCTAGATTTTTTCTCTTCAGGTCTATTTTTATGCTTCCTTTCTTCTCCTGCCTCCCTGGTGTCAGCTTTGTGCCAGCACTAGAAAGGGTGCCATGTCCTGAAGCAAGGTGGGGCCCTGCCTGCTGGGGGCTTCTCAGCCCAGCACCAGGGCAAAGGGCTGGCACAGTCACAATCCCCTCATCCCACAGCAGCCACAGCTGGACACAGGATCTTCCACGCTCCAAAGCCAACAGGCTCTGACAAGTTCCCACTGCACTCCTGAGAGATGATTTCTTTTTTTGGACTCATCATTTGTCTAAAATACATTTTTCAGTGATGTCAAGAGACGCGTTTTGGTTGTAAGCAGCCACCCTTCCTGCCAAATCTCCCAGCCCTGCTTCAAAACATGGGCATGCAGAGCTTCAGCTGAATGACTATATTGCTTATATTAACACGGAATGGAGCATGGGTATTTTTGCCTCACACAGTGTTCAGATATGGCTGAACTTTCCAAAATGTTTAAGTCTGAAGGTTAAATGATACATTAATATACAGAGGGTTTTATAAGGCAACTTGCCAGGCAAAAATAAAGATAGGCTTCAACAATTTGCCCTGTTTGAAATACCATGATCTGATAGGAGCAAAGATACAGATGAATAACTTAAATATTAAAAATGTGAGGAAGTGTTTAGAAGAGATAAGCGAGTTTTTAAATAAAATAAAATTAACAAATTGAAAACCTATAGCAGAAAAAAAATTCTTCCCAGCATTGAAATTTGATTGGACGTAGAATACTGGTACTTTGGGGATGGTGTAAGCCCCATGATTTGTGACCCAGCCTATAAAAATAGGCTGGACAAAATATTAGAAAATATGTCCTGCTGAATAACCCTGTGCTCTGAGATGGATGAACCAGATGACCGAATATGACTTTTCCATCTGTACCATCCATGAATCCAAGAGAATTTCTGTATTAATCTGTGGATGAATAAACCAGAAACCTCACTGAAAGACCCAGCCCTGTCATCAGTGCCTGTGCCAATTAGCACCTTGCTTCACAGCATCACTCTCTCCTCTATATTCCTGTTAAAATTAAGATGGGAAAAAGCTCACAGAGGAGAAGAAGATAAATGTGAAACTTTTTGTGTGGCAATCCAGGAAATGTCTGAATTTCTTCCCTGGACAAAGGGGACAGGAATGCTAGAAAAGGCAAGGAAGAAGAAAGAATATTTTTTGCTAGAAATGTGATCTGAAAATTATGGCCAGTCACCAAGGTCAACACCTCATCCTGCAACACTGGCTTTCCTTCCCATGAGCAGCACGAGTGGCTCAGAGACTTTATCATTCTGCTTACTCACTAGCAAATGTACACCCCCTCTTTCATCAGTGCAGGAATTTTTGTGAGATGCTTCAGTGATGATTTAAAAAGCAAAATTAATTTACAGCTTGAACAGCCATCCACAGAAGAATTCCTAGTTGGCATGGGTAACCTGTACTGTAAGGTCAAACACGGTGTTGACATAAGAGAGCTCCCTGCAGCAGCAGGAGCAGGCTGCTCAGCAAGACAAGAAGAAAACAGGCAAAACAGAGAGTGATAACAATTTTCACATTCAGTCATAAAATTGCAAATTCTTCACTTCCTACAAAGAGAGCCACATGTCTCACTGCAATAGAACTGAAAAGAGAGCAGTTTGAAGCCATATACTGCATGATTTTCAATAAAAGGAGTGCAAAATATTCTGTGGCTTAGTAGTTGGAATGCAGTTCAACAGTTTGTAGAATTATGAAATCATAGAGAAGCTGAGTTTGAAGGTTCCCATCAGGATCATCGAGTCCAACTCCTGACCTTGTACAGGACACCCCTAAGAGTCACACCGTGTTGCCTGAAACTGTTGTCCAAAGGCTCATTGAGCCCAGTCAGGCTGGTGGTGTGATCCCTGCCCTGGGGAGCCTGCTCCAATGCTGCTATTATTGAGCAGTTGTAGAACTGATCAATTGCAACAAATCATGCAGCTGAGTTCTAACACTTAACAGGAAAAAATAGCTACTTTACCTACCTTCCAAGGGTGGTCATTTTGGATTTTCTGGTTTAAAATCCAGTATGAGAAGTGACACCTGGAATTACCATTTTGAATTTTCTTTCAAATCAGAGTGACTGTGTGAAAAGCTGGGTCTTTGACTTTCATCAAGCCAGACATAAATATATAAACTTGTGGTGAAAACATTATTTCTGGATCACCAATTTATGTCTGGCCTAGTACACATCTCTTTCATCCAGATTCAAAGAGGATGAAGTAGTGTCCTGTCACAGGGAGCTATGACTAGCTGTCAGATGCTGAGTTTGGACGAGCCTTCTCAAGAATCTGAACTTCTGTGGTAGTTAAAGGGCAGAAACTGGAACTTCCTGAAAGCTGTTGGCTGTCCTGTTAATTCTCTTCTAAATCTTGATGTTTTAATGGTTACAGGTGTTTGCATTTGACAACACAGATATTGTTGAGGACAAAACCTGCTGTTTCTCAAAAAGTCTTTCTAGTTCTAATGGTAATGTCCTGAGTAGAGAAACATTTCCCTAGCAGTGGAGTTGCATTAATCAGTACTACCTAGCTGTAGATCTTTCTTCTCCTTTTGTTCCCCTACAATACAGCATTGAAGAGGATTTTAGTAACTGACTTATGCATATAATCCCATACACTTGCTTTTAATTTTGCAAAGATTGCCAACAAATTATACAGCTTGAGTTTCCACAGTTAACACCAACAAATTTCACATTTAAAGCAGGAATTCAGCCACTTTCATTATGCAGGAGGAAAGAAGCATAAGTTTCATAATCATGACATTCATCCTCCACTTTATGAAAAGTGACTAGTTGTATTGGGTTTCTGTGGCCAGGTTTTGGTAGTGGTGGGTTACTGGATGGTTTCTGTGAGGAGATGCCATAAGGTTCCCTTATGGCTGACACAGGCAGTGCCAGCTGGCTCCAGGATGGATCCACCGCTGGCCAAGGCCAAGCCCATCAGCAATGGTGGTAACACCTCTGTGATAACAGATGTAAGAAGGAAGAGAAGTTATTGAGAAAATGTAATTGTGCTCAGAGAAAAGTGAGAACATGTGGGAGGAATAAGTCTGCAGACACCTGGGTCGGTAGAAAAGGAGGGACAGGAGGTGCTCTGTGTGCCCGATCTGCCCAAGGTGCAGACTGTAGTGGAGGCCCTGTGCCCTTGCACCCCTTGGAGATCCATAGAGAAGCAGAGATCCCCCCGCAGCCTGTGGAGGACCCATGCTGGAGCAGGGGGATGCCCAAGAAAGGCTGTGATGCCCTGGGAAGCCCACGCTGGAGCAGGCTTCTGGCAGGACTTGAGGCCCCGTGGAGATATGGCCCGCACTGGAGCGGGTTTCCTGGAAGCACTTGTGACTCTCTGGGGAACCCAAGCTGTTCCTGAAGCACTGTACCCTGTGCTGGAGCAATTAATGAGGAATCATAGCCCATGGGAAGGAAAGGACACATGCTGGAGAAGTTAATGGAGAACTGTCTCCTTTGAGAGGGAATCCATGCTGGAACAGGGGATCAACTCCTCTCCATGAGCAGCACCAGGAACCAAGTGTGATGAACTGACCATAACCCCCATTCCCTGTCTCCATGGGCCTCTGGGAGAGGACGCAGAGCCTAGAAAGGAGGCAGGGATGGGAGAATGCTGTTTTTAATGTGTTTTTTTACTTCTTATTTTCCTGCTCTGATTTTTGTTGGTAATAAATTCAACTAATTTCCCCAAGTTGGGTCTGTTTTGCCTCTGATGGTAATCACTGAGTGATCTCTCCCTGTTTTTGTCTCAACTCATAAGCTTTCATGATATTTTCTCTCCTCTGTCCAGCTGTGGAGGGGAGTGACAGAGTGGCTTTGATGGGTGCCTGGCATCCAGTTACAGCATCAACCCACCGCAATAATAAAGCAAACATCGTAACAGGCATGTTGAGAGATATTGTTCTTTCTCTTTTAAGGCCAGTGAAATGGAAAATGTTGTCAGTGATGAAACACAGAGAGATGCAGCTGGAAACGACTGAGGGCTTGGCATGACATAAATGAGAAGGTGCAGAGGCAGAGGATGTCTCTCTGCAGAGGCCGACCTGGCACAAACCATTGCAGTGCAAGGTTTGGCCTCACAAAGGCAACAAATGATGAGACCTCAGACTTCAATGCAGCTGTAGAGAATAACAGAGCTTGATAGAGATTCATCATGGTGATGGAGCAGAAAATTGGTAGGTAACTCAAGACTGAGAGGTACGTCACAGAGAAAAGTAGCAGAAGAATACCATTTTAGATGGGCTGCCTGTGGAAGAATGTGAGGACAGAAGAAAGGGAGGAAGAAAGCTCCCAGAGCAAAGATATTCCCAAGGAAGGGTTTGGCTGCACCTAAGGGAAAGCAGAAAATAGGAACTATGAAGCAGCTCTTCCCAAAACGGGGTGGAGAAGAAGAAATAACAAAAATAGAATGTGGCATAAGGATGATAGACAGAAATAAACGTAAAATCAAGCCAAATCACAGAATGATATGCAGACAGGAGAAAAATGCAGGGTAGGAATTCCATATGAACAGCAAAATAAGTGGGTTTACATTCTCCTTTAGAAGAATTTTATGGGCCATTCACAGAATGGGAGAGTGGGCTGTCTGCCAAGATGAAAAATGTGGGCACGTCTCTGAAGGGATCATCACAGGAGTGGAGGAGAGGGCAATGAGATGCATGATACAGCCAGATTGCTACTGGGATGATTCAAAGACACTTACATGCAGCTGGAGAGGACAGGGAAAAAGATGGAGGGACTTAGTCTCCAGTGAAGTGCTTCTAGTACTAGAAGAGATGAAAACTTGGACCAGATGTCAAAAAAGTACAAACAGGTATTAAGAGAAACAAACCTCTAAGAATGAATGCTACTTCATGGAAGAAATTTTACAACTTCCTCCTGGTTTTTTATGAATCCAGACACATAAAACACAAACATCTTATTCTAATTTTTTTTAAAGTATGTAACTTACTCTCTTGTTCCCAGCAGTCCTCAGGATTCCACACACCAGCTAAATACCTGGGCTGAAACAGCAAACTATCATTAGCTATGGAGACTCCTCAAAACTACTTTACTCCTCTTAGGCAGTTCTCACAGATGAATGCTGTCATGAGTGCAAAGGAAATAAAGGCTTGTGATACCAGATAAGCTTTTCAGGTCACTATATGAAGCTAGCTCTGCCGAGCCTCATTATTGATACAGTCATTCTTCCCATGTATGCTTCATTTTGGTATTCATTTTGATATTGAATACATATTGCTATTCAAAGTAAATTATGAAACCACTGTATTTATGTGATCCTACACACAAAATATATTAGATTTGGCAATGGGATAAAGGGATTATTTCCAGTGCACAGGATAAATTAAGAAAGACAACTAAATTATAAAAGCAGTATATTTTGTGTTGTTGAAACAGAAGTAATCTTCTCCAATAATCTCATAATCAATACCCTTTGAACCTTTGAAAGATCTATCTGCAACAAACACTAAATCTACTAATTTTAATGTGCATATCTTCCAGCATTCACTTCCCCTGATCCTGTTATCATGGCCCATATTTTGTGAAACCTAGGTTTTCATGCAAAAATGAGAAGATTTTGTCCAAAGGATAAGTCATGCGCGTCTCTTAAAATAAGTGTGGATATCAAAAGAAAAAAAGATAAGAAATTATTATTTTTACTACCATACATATTCACAAGCCCTTAGTATTTACTCCAGTCAGGCACAAGAAGATTATTAACCCTTTTAAAATTACTAACTTTTATTTAACTAAGCCAACTATTCAAGGTAGGTGAAAACTTTTCTTAGAATGACAAGATATGTTTGTATGTTGTTAATATTATGTATGCAGAGCAGGAAACACATAGAGAGATTTCCATTCTGAAATGTTTACCCTCAGATACCAACATCTGTTACCATGATGTTTGAGATCTTGCTAATTTAAAACAGAAGAGGGACTTACAGCAATGTGTAAAAAACCACTTCAGATGTTCCCTCTTTGACTGTTTCAGTCCATCTGTATTGCTGGTTTCCAATATCCAAGAAAATATCTTGGCAAAGCACAGAACCACTGGGAAAGAATTCTAATATCCTACTAATTCAAGAATGTACTTTCCTTGGAGACTGTATTTTGAAACCGTATTATTTATTGTTTGTAAATGTCAGTCATGCTCTTTTCAGACATTTTTAGTTTCCTAAGATGAAGAATTAAGGATTTGCAGAAGAATTCGGAGTGTAAACTAAGTCAAAATGTTAAATTCAATTTCAGACTCAGAAAACTAACTTAAATGGGGAGATTAATAGTTTTAGTGGTTTTCCCTTCAATCCCTTGTGGCCTCCATGTACACTATTACATTATCAAATGTAAGAATTAGAATGTCATCTTTTCATGATTTTACAAATTTAAAAAATATTATTTACAAAATAGACTGTATTTATATGGAAGTTTTCATTTTGATATTCCTATTCTGCAGCAATTCTTTTCTCATGAAAAATTACTGAAAACTCATAGAATGTTTGAAAAGACTGCAGTGTTGAGATACAGTCTTGTAACCCAAATAAAAGCAGCAGGTACTGGAGATCACTGAAATCTGAAAGGAATACCATTAGGAACTGCCACATGCAAAAGTGCAAAGTGAGTTATGTACATCAAAATTTCTCCTCAGCATCACTATTTACTTCTCACTGATGTAGGTCTCCTTGAGATAGTTACACTGCTAGCAAAATTCACTCCTTTAAATGGGATGAAACTATGTCATCCTTTGCTTTGCTCTCTTTTCTTCTTTCTACTAGAATCTAATAGTAAATTCCTTTTGGTATGACCACTCACTCCCTTCATCTCTTGCCTATTTTTCCCTCTTCTTCCATCTTTCTGCAAGACTAAAATAACCTTTAGAAGGGCATAAGGCTGTCACAACCTCCCGCAGTAAATAGTGAATAAAGGAGATGATAAGCTCAGGATATGACAAAGAGCCTTCTTTCTGTCGCTTTTCTTTTGAAGAGTGAGTACAGAGTTATGTAAGAAAAACTGATTCCCAAATTCTTCACATTCTAGTGGTTCAACACAAGACATTCCTTCCAGCCATATATTTTCCATAGGGAAACCACACAAAATAATATGTAATAAGAAGCCTTGCAGGCAGACTGCCTTGGCTTCCTGTAGGTTTTGCAAAGAAAATGCTGAACAAAGCAGACAGCTCCTAGGCCTGCCCCATTCCTGCTCGGATATGGAGATCCTACTGAGCTCTACCAGCGAGGAGAATAGAGCTGGAAATAGCAAAATGGCCCACAATCATTTTATACAGTGTAGTATTAGCTTAAAATAATAATTCTGCCACTTCAAACAGGTGACATCACTACCAGAGCAATTGAACTGTATGTGCCTTATAGAAATATTCAGTATGTGTCATCAGAGTCACAGGCTGAATTGAGATCAGCCTGTATGAGCTAGGGACAGCACAAGCTAAGCTGAATTCTACTGTGCTCTGATTTTGTCATCCATTCAATTCAAAAGCTGTAGAAAAACCACAGCTACCATTGGCAATTGTGCTGTTGGAGAGGCCTAACTCCAAACCTGCATCCTGGGAACTAGAACTAAACTAGAGTACAGAGAATATTTATCACTAAAATAGAAAGGACTACAGGAAATATGAAGACTCTTTTCTGATGCACAGTGAGGAGAAAAGAGCCAACTGTCCCATCTTGCAGCAAAAACAATTCTGACTAGATTTCTGGAGAAAATGTTCTCTGTGGGAGAGGTTAAGCACCAGATGCCCCAAGAAGATATTCCATCCTTGGAGAAGATGTCTTGTCCTCAGCCAGGCCAGGCTCTGAGTGACTTCATCCAGTTTGGGTATGAGATTGGACTAGATGATCTCAAGAGAACCTGCCAAAACTGATTTTTTTTTTATGAAGTTAACATTTTCTACACAAATATTCTCCAGGCATGTTTAGACTCACTTTTCTACTTTTTTTTTTTATTTTATTTTAATACCCGTCTTTACCAAAATGTTACCAACCAGGAAGAACAGCAAGTGAAAGTGTAGATAAACTTGCTCAAGTCCACACTACCCTCCAGTCCCAGCCTCTCTCCTTACCAAAATCTGTTCATGTTTTTAGCAGATTAGGCAAAAAAAGGGTTTTTTTGCTTTGCAGACCAGCTCAACATTGCAGCACTCATAATTCAGGCCAGGAGAACCAGGAGCAGACAGCTGATTTGGCTACCTCCACCTAAAACATGCTCCACACAGCTGCTCAGCAGGTTACCTGGCATGTGCTACCAGCATCTGTATCCAGGATGTCATTCACTGAACAAAAACTGGGATGTCAATGCTCCATTTTGACCAGGGCCTAGTCTACCACCACAGCCATGCTGGGCCTGTGCTGTAAGTGAACACAAATACCTTCCTCAGGGGAGATGAAACGCCACTTGCAATCAGAATCAATGCAATGAAAGGTCTTGTGCTCCTGTCTTGCCTAGACAAACCCAGTCCTCAGTACCTTCATACTGCTGAACAAATTAGTGCAGAGCTCTTCATCCACCCTTGTCCTCCTCCTCATCTTTAAAAGGCCGCACTGTGCATTTGGAACAATTCCTAGACTCGCAAACTGTTTCCAGAACTTGTGAAGGAAACTCAATGTTTACCAAAGTTTTGTTGAGGAGTCTCCTAAAAGGCTGCATGGGCAACTTCAGCTTGAGACAAATAATGGGCTGGTTCACAACCTGAAAAAGAGCCTTGTGTATGATGTGCTCAGCAAAAACTTCTCACTAATATCATTCTTCAGAGGTTTATCAAACGGTTTTATTCCATCTCCCACCTGGATTTCCATGCCATGGTGCCAACCTCAGCACACAGGCAAAGTTCAAATAAGTGTCATGGCTAGTAAGCAATGAGACAGATTATTAGAAACAGCCAAGAATTCATTCTAGCAGGAAATTGTATAGCAACCAGTGCAATATCAAGCAAATGATGAGTCATATTATATTAACAAAATATTTTAGGCAGTTTCTCTTCACAATATGATATTATCTGTGGCAGGAGTTTTCCTGAAAATTTGTAATTGGCTAGATGAAGAGAGGAGAGAAATCAGTTTGAATAGAGCATTTCAGCAGGCAATTTGAGCCAAAAGGTCATATTCAGGGATGAGTATTTTCTACGAAACTAGGAGGAAGAATGTCTCAGATGTTGAGGAATATATTTATTACAGGTAGCTCACTGTGCAGATTGAGGTCTGGGTGGCAGAGCCCAAGGCAAGTGTCCGTGAACTGCCAACCTTGTGCGTAACAAATGTACAGGCATGGCCAGGTGAGGGACACTGCAGGAGATGAGGACTCAGCCGGGAGACCCCAGATGTCCCCGTGCAGACTGACAGAGTATAAAAGCACAAAGATTTGACTCTTTTCTGGGGTCCCTCCTCCTCCAGCCTGAGGTGTTACTCTGTTGTTGCACAATGATTACATTATTTTAAGGACCCAGAGGTCTGAGACTCTGCTGTGGCAAACGTGAAGTCGAGGCAGTAAGGAAAGTGGTCTGACTGTGTGGGGTGTGCAGGGAGCCGAGCAGGGCATCCATCACCTCCCTGGGTCGCTGCCACAGAGCGGCTTCAGTCCCAAGCAGGTGGTGCCAGTGTGGCTGACAGAGCAGCCCCTGGGTGCTCAGAGAGCAAAGTTTCCTTAAGGTGCTCAAGTTAGACACAAGAAAATGACCTCCAAGTGCACATAGTAAAAAATAAAAATCATAAACTCATCTAGGTTTACACTACAAGGAATTTGTTTGAGAATAATGTGAACCTAAGAAAAATACGAAGCCCTACCCAACACAGCTGTATTGACAAAAGGCCTTACTGGAAAAACAACATTTTTTCAGAATAATAGCTTATTTCCCCTGGGGGCAGGTGAGTGGGAGGCCATGGTGGCTTTGCTATATGTGTAAACTGCAAATCTTTGCCTTTATAGCTCTACTGCTATAGTAGGAGTCTTAGAAAAATATCTTTATTGTATTTGAATATCTGTATTGTACTTGAATATCTGCATATAGGCCTTGCCCTGATAAGCCCCGGTTGTTCTTGATGGGCTGCAGCTGTAGCTAATGAAGATAACTGGGATAAAAGGGGGGGTGTGTTGGCCAGTCAGGGAGAGCTTGGAGGGGGCCTTGATGCAGAAGAAGCAGGTCTGTGCTGTGAAGATCTGCCCCCAAGAAACATCACTGAGAAGGTATGAGATTTTAGAAATGTATTTGTGACAGTATGGGACTTTAGAAATATGATAACAGCAATATGATAACAACATACTGCTAATACACAACATCTAGGTGTCTACATTCCAGGAAAGCACTCCTCATGTAAACAAACACAGGCTAAAGTTCAACTTTTTCTTGCTAAGTTCCCTAGACATCCATGTTTTAGAAGTCATCTTTCAGATAAAATTGGATAGCTTCTGTGTATTTCTGAGGCTGTCATCTAGGCAAAATTCTTTTGGCATGGCCAGAGCATTACCTTTTAAAGGCAGTACTTTAGAACAAGCATATTAAATGCAAGTAGGATATGCTACTGATTCAGATTTTTCAGCTTCAGAGTAGAAGCTAATAAATCAAAACTATAAGAAAGTAATTGACCATGTTTTCTGATAGTTAACAAGACTGATTCACATCTCTTGGAAAAGTTTGATAGTTGCCATATATCTGCCTCCAAAACTAGTGCTAGTGCTGGCATACCCCACTGCTGGCAATGCCTGTAACTGCTGCTTCAGCATTTTCCTCCTCTGGTAAACATGCTAGCCTACCTGCATAAACCTGCCTTTTGGCCTTAAACAAATTACTCCCCAGATTCTTGGCTGGGGTAGTTTGAGTATGTTATTTAAAATGCAAAAAACCTTTCTTTTTTTCTCCTACTGGTTTATAAAAAATGTTCCACATAAAATACTGGGCTTAATGGGAGCACAATTTGTTCTGGTAAAGTTCTTGTCTTGGCATCATGCAGAAAGCTGGGTAGCTATTGGTGTTATAGGCCCCTATAAGAGTGGTGACCAAGTTTATCTAGCAATTGTCTTCAATCTTCTGCCGAACATGAAAGCAGGCAAAAATGTCTTCACAGCCTTGAAACAAAACCAAAGGGGGGAGTGTTGAAGGAGGACTGCAATGAGGAAGCAATTAGTCAGAACTGCAAGGATTGTGCATTTCAGCCAGGCATGTGTTCCTTTATTTATCTGGGTTTATAAGTGAAGACTGCAAGGGGAGCCAAATTTTAAAGAACAAATTGTACATCTTTAGTACTTAAGTTCCATAAATATGTAATACTGCATGTCCCAAAAACACTGATCCTGGGCCAAGATAAAGTCAGTTAAGAACACTATAACAAAAAAGGAAAAAAAGAAAAAGGAAGTAAAAATAGTGTATTTTCATACCACAAAAGATCTGTAGATCATCTTAAGCAAAGAAATCATGTGGGCTTTGTTATATTAGATTCTGATTTCTTCCACTGTATTACTTACGGAACAGAAAAAAAGAAGATACAGGATTTTAAGTATCCTTCACAACGAATATGCTAGTCTCAAATGAAAATATTTATACATGTGATTATTTATTTATACATTTTTATAAAATGCATCTGTGTAAAATGCAGACCTCTGCTGCTCTGTGGCAATAGCCCTTATCTTCCACCTGCAGGCACAAAAGTTATTTGTACCGTGCAAATGTAAGAGGTGTCCCAAGGCAAGGTTCAAGACCAAATGCACAATTCATACAAACTGAAAGTACAGGCCAGAGGCCACTTTATGAAAGACACTACATTCCCAGGTATGTCCAAAGCCTTGGCTGGTTGCTGGATGTCTTAGCACACACTTTAGAGCTGACAGGCTCCCCATGGCCTACCTGTGGGCAGTCAGGGCAGCAGTGCTGTGTATTAGGAAGAGAAGTCAATCCTAATGCTGCTCACAGCTTTTTCTGGCACCACTCAAAAAGCGCAGCATAGATGAAGCCATAGAATCCAAGTTGTGTGTGACTGCAATTCCACTGAGCAAAGAAGACCAAGGTGAGGAAAGTTTCAACCTTTCTTTCACTTTGGCTCTTTCCTCCCAAAGCCCACTAGCTCAGGGCTATGAACTACCCAAAGAGCAATTCTTGCAGACCACCACAGAGATGAAGGGAAGCTGCTGGGTTGTACTTACAAGTGTGACCACAGGCAGAATACTCCAGACATGCCAAATGGCATAAGAGATAGTGGATAATGAACCTTTGTCTTTCTGACCAGCCCTAAGGGTCTTGCAAACACCCTGTCTCATGCAGACTGTGCAAGATTTGTGTAAAAGAGCTTTCTGTCTTTCTCCTGTTTAATTCTATCACATGTTTTTCACAAAATGAAACACATGTTGTAGTCTGATTTTCAGCCTTCTGGCTAGGTGTTTGGTGTTACATAGCAATTACAAAATAGCGGGTGTTTATGATGTGTGTTTGTTATACATATTTTTTATATTTGCTTAATTAGGTTCTGCATCTTTTCCTGTTATTATTTGCTCAAAGACAACTGAAGCCATCTACCTTGGCTATTGCCTTTTCTTACTTGAAGATTGGTCTTGATAAGCATTAGGTTTTCATTGCCAATACCACACTAACATCAACTACTCATGAATACCATTTATTCATTTAGTATAAACTTGTGAGTAATGTCGCTGCTTAAATTAACGCAAAAAAAAAAAAAAAGACCAGCAGAATACAACGTGGATGACAAGTCCCTCACTAATTTCTCTCCATTTGTTGTCTGAAAAGTATAACATGTTTGCCATCCTTTACATGATTATTTACTCTTTTTATACCCATGGCATTTAATTCATTCTCTGATTCACTAAAAATAGCTTTCTTTCCTTGTGTAACACAGGAGAAAGGTTGGTCTTAGCTCACGTAAGAAAATGAGTAATACCATTGCTGTTTCTCAGTGAGCTCCCAATTCCTGTGGGTGAAATTCATCTTCATGGGTGGGGAGGAGGGGGGAGGAGGATCTGCTCCAGACCTATGTAACATTTTATTCCACAGAGCAGGCAGTTAGCACTAAGCTGGTATTTAACCCTTCTCACCAGAGACTGACAAGCCATGAATCTGAAAATGAGTGTCAGTCCAGAACCTTGTCCCGATAAAGACACAGCAGTCTGCTCTCAGCTTTCATGTTAGAGATCCAAGCCTATGACTCAAACACATGAAAGGATTTAGGTCTCTGAAATAAATCACTAGCAGGACTTCAGTCAAAACATTCAAGCCTTGTGACCTCTGTCTAGCCACAGTGCTGAGTAAATCTTGGAGACACCTCAGGTCTGAGGCAGGCAGTTTAATGGCAGCATCTTGTCCAGCTCAGCATCTGTGCAGATGTGACTCAGAAAAGCCTCCACTGAATTCACTACCAGTGACGTCCTTCAAGGCCCAAGGATGCTCCTCACCTCAGCGATTTTAGCAGGCATCCACAAAGCTCACCCAACACACCCCAACCACTCGTTCAAAACTGCAGCCAGACAAGAGAAAGCTGATACCAGCATAGCTGATAAAAGCATAGCTGATAACAGCAAGTGTATCTAACAGCAGCACACCCAGGAGGTGTCTACCAGCATATTTTGATGTCACTTGCCAAGATTAAGATACACAGCTCCTAAAATAAGTAGTTTACAACAGTCTTACGATACACTAAATATTTTAATTGGCTCCAGAAAAGATAAAAAAATGTACTAGCACTATGAGGTCTGGACAGATGTTTCATCTTTCAAAATTAAATTCTGAAAGAAACCACAGATCTGGACCTCCAAAAATGAGAACTTGGTTTTCCAGTATGTACACTGGCTGTTACAACTATCCACCAACTGAATTCTTACTCCTTGTCTCTGAAATTTCCATCAGTCATTACAGCTTTTTATGGAAAAATGTTGCCTTCCTTTAGTTTCACAAAAAAATTACACATATAAATTAGTGAGCTAAAAAAAGATTTGAGGAATATCCACTGATAACCAATGACAGTAATAACTTACAAACAAATATTTCAAAGACTCTGCCATAAAGAGGATCAGAAAATATCAGGCTTTGACATATTTACATCACAGAAATTCAATACCACCACACAGACTTTACATTAAATTATCCACATTTCATGGCAATGATGAACAGTGAGATCAGCATTTCACATATCACAAGAATCATCCCTGTAATTAGTCACTAAGGAACAACTACTACACATAGCAGACTGTACTGAGTAACAAATATTCTGTAGTGCTAATGAAAAGCAAATCTATAGCTTATCTTATTACTAATATAATGATTAATTCAGACACAGATCTTTCACTTATTCTAAAACTGGGCCTTTAAATCAGAAACTAAATGTCAGTTCTGTTCTCCATCACTTCAGCTACTCTGAGGAGCTGTACAATTATAATCAGGAAATGCACTGTTATAACTCATGGGATAACTTAACCCAATTAATCAAAATATTTTTTGTATTCAATAATTTTATGCTACCAAGAAAAAATGGTCATTTACTGTTTTGAGGTCAAATGGTATGAAGTCATTTACCTATTATAATTCACTTCCAAGAACTCCAGTGGCTTTACATACCAGCCTAGGACCCCTACTTAATCACTCATTTCAAACACTGTGAAACCTGTATCTTTGTAAAACTATTTTCTTTCTTGGTTTCAAAATATCACAAAAACATTCCTACATCACAATCACATGTTAATGGCTACATCATCTGGATTGTAAATCTTTTAAAAATTATTAGTACAATTTAGAATTATTTCCTCTTTAAGGAAATTAGTCCAGATCGTTTCAATATTTTGCCATTTCATGAGCATTGCATATATTGCTTGCCTTATTAAGGGATAGAGATTTTCAAATTTGACTCCATTTGTTGTGTATCAAGTTTAGATGCATTAAGAAGACTTCACTGTTTAAACAACTCTCTTTAAAATTAACAAGAGTGGGGGACACAAGGTTTGAATCCACAACTCAGATTCACAAGCTACTTTTGGAAATCAAATTAGCTTCTTTTTATAACCATGTTCAATAACATAAAATAAATCAAATTATGTCGCTTAAAATCAAATTGTTTCTCACCAGTTTCCTATGTGAGGACATGACAGGCTGTGCAACACAGAGGAGGATGAGAGAAACAGTGGTGGGAATTTTCTCAAACTCTGCAGGCTCAGGAGTCTTGTCCCACCATGGCAGTAGAGGTGCAGGTGGACTCTGTGCCATTTTGAGCAGTAAGGCAAGAGTCTGTTGAATGTGAGGGCTGGAAGCAGGTCACTGCCCACACAAGATAGAGGGCTCCTGCTCCTCCTGAAGACCAGCAGTTAGTAGATAGGTTTGGTACCTCACAAAATAGGTATGAGGGTCTGGAAGTGGGTGGAGTGATCGCAGATTTATAGAATGGTTTGGGTTGAAAGGTATTGTAAAGGTCTTCCAGTTCCAACCTTCCATCAATAGCAACACCTTCCACAAGACCAGTTTGCTCAGGGCCCCTTCCAACCTGGACTTGAGCACCTCTGGAGATGGGGCAGCCACAACTTCCCTGGGCAACCTGTGCCCAGGGCCTCCCAGCAAAGAGCTTCCTCCTAATATCTGATCTAAACCAACTCTCTTTCACTTCGAAGCCATTCCCCCCTGTCCGGCCACTACATGTGCTCACAAATACTTCCTCTCCATCCTTCTTGTAGACTCTCCCCAGGTACTGGGAGGCCAGTACCTTCTCCAGCCTCTTCTCCAGGCTGAACAATCCCAGTTTTCTCAGCCTTTTCTCATAGGAGAGGTGTTCCCTCCCTCTGATCACCTTGGTGGTCTCCTTGGGACTCACCTATATTTTTAAAGAAATAGGTGACTCTTTTATTATTCCATGTTCAATTATGAGATAAATTCAACAACTGAAAAGATGGACAGACTTTCAAAACTTCTTAGCTTCCATAACTGAGGACAGATTTTTGGAATAGGCAGATGTATCAAGCACAAAGTTCTCAGATGTCCATCAGCAGGGTCACAGTGGAAACTGGTAAACAATGAGTATTTAAAAAAAGGCCCTAAACTGGTAATTGCAATATTTTCAGTATTGCATATTTTCACTTCTTCAAAATATTAAGCACACAATACTCAAAAGCCAATAATTTCTTTTGATTTAGCAAGGCTCACGATTCTGTGATTCACAATCCTTCATGTTACAAATCAGGAATGTGGTGGAAATGAATTAGTATTAAATTTTAAGGAGCAGGATGATGTCTGAATCACTTCCCCAGATCTTTAGTGTTTAGAAGATGGATAGTGTGGAGAAGAGTATACTTCTCATCAATTCCATTTTATATTTATTTGATGTTAATATTCCATTTATTCTATTTAAACAAGTCCACAGATGCAGTTAGACTGTAAGTTATTAGTTTGATTAAAAATTGTACTTAAAATGTTATTTTCAAACTGGTCTTTCTCTACCACTTCCCAGTGGTCTCTGGGAACTGCTATATACAGTTCTGGCAAGCACTGACTTCACAGCTGCTATGAGTTAGTTGTTTATTTATGCACCATCCTACTTGGCACAATAGGTTTGATTTTGTTAAAGGCACAGTGAATGGGCACAAATCAGAAATTTCAAATTAATTCATGCTATCAACTGTTAATGTTAGAGGCTGAGAGCCATTGCTCAGACACTGCTCACCCTCCAGAAGTGTGAAAGCCATAAAGGTTCCTCAGCTTTCCTCTCTTAAATCTAACTTGGCCCTCAATCTGAAAGGACAATCTCTGGCATCTTTGGGTCTGGGCCAACAGATACCTGTCTGGAAAAAAACCTCACAGAAATTACCTGAGTGGGAATTTTGGATTATGAAACATTTTCAGGGCCAGTGCCTTAATTGAATTTTCGTCTACTACTTCCAAGTAGGCAGCTGAGAAAGCACTATGGGTGAATCTTACTGCATGAAAACACTTCTCACTGGGAAGGTGCTGAAATTACATTTTCTTCAGGTTACCCAGTAGCTGCCAGATTCCATGAGGCTTTCTGTCACCAGTGATCTCCACCTGTGTTTGAAGCCAAAATTCCAAAGCAGTGAGGTCTGGGCTGTGCTGGGGAGGATGTGTGAGGTCCTTCAGTGGTCAGTGACTGGGGAGCTGTGTGACACCCCTGCATGCCATGTCAGTAGAGCATCCCAAAGGTGCCTGACAGGGCACATTGTGACACCAGCCTGTGCTTTGCACCCATCAGGAGATTAGGACTCAGGGTCAGTATCAGAAAAAATTACCCACTGGATGACGTCCCTTTGCAGCCCATCCTGATGGCAAATCTAGACTGCTTCTGAGGGCTCTTGGGACAAGTGCCTGAAAGGGCAGTCAGGATATTTCCTGGTGGAACTGGCTTTTGCTGTGAAAAGCAGTATGAAATATCCATGTATGCATGCTACAATCAATCTGGCATGTTGTCCAACACTGATCATCACTATAGTTACAGGGCCTGATCTATTTTGGGTCCAAAATGACAAAGAAATGTAGAATATCATCCATTCGTAGGCTGGCCAGATACTACAGTCATGCAAACATTAAAAATATGTGTGGTAAATTAGGTAACTAAGCAGAGGTAGGCAGACACAAATGCGGATTTTGAGATGCAAAATATTATGCCTATATCTGTTTCAGTGAAATGACACATCCTTCGGCATAGGACCTGGTATAGTCATGTGTTGTTGTGGTACTGTATAAGTAATGCACTTCTGGCAATTACCACTAACTAACTCAGAAAAAACACACAAAAATTATGGCACAAGTACTGTTTTACTCCCTTTCTTAAAAAAATAAAACCTAGGAACTAGAATATCTTGGGTAAATTGTGGAATAACATCTCTATTTGTTTTTGTTTGTTACCAATACACACCATACTACAGTGAATTGTTTGGAGTTCTTCACAAATGCATTCAGTCTTTTCATACTAAATGGAAAGGTTCCTGTAAAAACTGTTATGCTTGTGAAGTGAAAAATTATGTTTTTCATAATTTAAATATCATCTACCAATACTGCATTGTCCCACTGAATAATTCAGAAGTATATTAGGTTGATGTTATGACATTCCAAATCTACTATTTGCATTTTTCAGTCACCCTTTCTAATCAAGCCTCCATAAATAATCTGATTAAGATAAATTAATCCCTGGTTTGATGCCTTGTGCTGGTAAGTAAGTGCAGATAGTTTGCAGGCTAGTTTAAAGCTGGGGCTATGTCTAAATAACCACTGCTACAGTCAAATCTTTTGAATCAGTTCCTCACATCACATTGCTGCTGAAAGCTAAACCACTTTTGATACCAGAAAATGTTGTATGCAGCTTGGGCTCTTCATTTTCAACTTGAGAGAGACTTAGCAAAGGATTAAAAGAGAGCTGATACCTTTTAGGGATTTTGAATAGCAGAATAGCACTCTGCTACCAAACTGCCTACCCCACTCACCAGGAACTTCCAACATTAGGGACATGAAAACAGGTGAAAAGACAGTTCTGAATTCTCCTTCCTTGATTCCCCCCAGTGTGTCATTCAGGCTAGAGTACTGGCCCACGCATAACCCATTCCTAACATCAAAATCAGACCAGTTTAGCCCTCATCCTTAAACGTATTTACACACATAAACGTATTTACACAGCACATTCTGTCCTTGTTCATACAAGCATGGATGAGAGCCTTGCCAATAGCCCACTTTTTGGCTGGCAGCCGTCAGACTTGCAGGGCCAGCCACAGGCACAGCAGCCAGCTGTTCCTTTACTCTAAATTGCTCATGAACCTGATGCTCAGCACCTCACTGGCTGCATGCCCAGGCTTTCTTCTGGCAGACAGTTCACTTCCTGTTTTCAGTCATTACTATCTGGGCTATTTTCTTCTTCCCCAAGTGATTCAGTGCTTGTTGAGCATCATTTCTCCACTATTCCACCATTCTTTCATAACTTTGCCCCATTCTTCTTCCTCCTAGTGGTTTGCACTACCTTTTGCTGTCTTTATTTTATCTTCCTCCTCACCTCATGCCTGTTATAGTTCCAGGTTCTCTTTCTCACAGCACTATTCCCACCATCTTCCTGTTCTTCCTCTCTATTCCAAGCAAAATTTTCTTGCCTCCTTCTGGCCATTTGTCTTACTCAATCTTTGGCACATTTTCCTACCTTTCCTACTTGCCATCTCTGTTCTACCATGGTTTGCTGCTTGATCCTTGCTCCTCTATTCATGCTTCTTCACCTTCTCCACATCTTCACACATTTCCAGAAGTCACCTACAGTATCTGGCTGCCCCGCTTGGCGTAGACCCCTGCAATTAACACAACCCCATTTCTGTGTTGGCCTCTCCTGTTCTCCTTCAAGCTGCCCATTAACAGGACTAAAAAAAAAGTAGCTGGAAAATCAAGTTTCTCTTTTCCTGTTCAGTTCATTTCAAACTATCCCTTCATGCTCCTATACATCATATGTGAGTCATTTTCTCCTCAAATCTGGCTCTTCCAAGTCAAAAACCTTTTGCTGTGCTTCTCAAACAATGATTAAGACATTTCTACTATGAAGACTTTGTCTGTTCCCTCCAATATTCCTTTTTATTCCAGTTGGATGTGTCTGATGTGAGTAGACCGAATTTGCTTTTAAAGTCCTGAGGGATGTTGCTGACATGCTCTAGGTTTATTTACTGTATTGCATACTTAGGTTGCAGTACTGCTTGGGCCTTTACGTGGACTTCTAAATGAAAAACAAATACAAGTGATAAAATTCAGTTCCACTGCAATCTGCAAATGTATTACTGCTTCTTTCTAATGCTGAAATTAGCAATTGAAAGTGAATTTTAATTGTAGATAGTCCTCTTCTACTCTTTCTGTCACATAAATTCCTCTTCCAGTAGTGAGCCTGAGAAATGCCTAAACCAGGATGACAGAAACAATGCAATGAGAAAGGAGAAAGGTGGGGAATTCTAAAGGAATAAATAAACAAATTTTAAAAAACAACAACAAAAAACCACAAACCAAACAAACCAAGCAAAACAAAAACAAAAGAAAAAAACCCCTGACAAATTAACAAATAGAACAAAACAAGACTAAAAAAACCCAAACACAGAAAGGAAAGCATGCACTCAGCAGTTGATCTAAGACTCAGGCATATTGCATTCACTGAAAATCTTCCATTTTCCTCAAGCTCAAGGCAAAACCCTGGGCCCATTACAGTGACTTAGGCCAAGGTGTTGACATGTTACCTGATTTCTGAAAATTCGTCCTCTCTGTCAAAGTGAAAATATTTCATTGAGGCTGGTAGAAGCCTCTTTTCTAGTTAAAGTACAAAAACACTTATAAATGCACCCTTATGGCAATATACTTCTATCCATCTCCTCAGGCCTTGACACAACTGAAAAAGAAAAACCAAGGCCAGTTTCTGCTGGTTTTTTTCAATTATAAAACTTTATCTTATATTTTTTTTTTCCTATTATGTGTTAGCTGAATTTGGGTAAAGAGTATCATGTCTCAGAAATCATGAAGGGAGCAAATATTTGAAAAAATATGTTCTAGAAAATTAATGCAGTACTTGGAAATTGTGTTTAACAAGGTTTCCTAAAAGCTGTGGGTCATAGCAAATGACAGTATATCTCCTCCTCATGTAATTTTTCCGATTTGCAACCCACAATTGTACTGGCACTAGAGCAGGAGATGCTGCTATGATGTATACAGCCTGTCCTTGAACCTTATTGCACATAGTAAATCTATAGCTGTGTCAGGTGACCTTGCTGGAGGATAATAATTTAAATAGTCAGAATAGCAGGGAAAAAAATTTAATCTAGGGTGGAAATTAATGTCAGGGAAGGACAGGAATATTTCCTTCCATTACTTACCACTGCAGCCAATATAAAATCACTGGTTTCCACCGTGCCATTTGTGGCTTTTCTGATGCCACCTAAATTGTCAAAGGCCATTGCTTCAAAAAAGTCTCTAACCTGCACCTGCATTATTCATTTGTTCTTGTTGACTTACAGAATTTTCACATACACTTATAAAAGTGTGCCTGCATTACAATTGTAATATCGATTGAAAGGCATTTTAAGAACCACTAAGCATGTACTCCACTAAATTGGCAGCAGCAATCTCTACACAAAATGCCTCTTGCAGCCTAATTTCAACAATCCCACTCTTAACAACAGCTTTCCTAGTGGGTAGCAAACATCTGTAGATGTATTTGAGTATCTGTACAACTGTAACCACGGGCTTGAATAAATCTGTCTTTCTTCTTCTTATAAAGGTAGCCAGCAGTGATTACTAATTATGGCAAATTTCTACACTTAAATTTTACTCTTTTTTTATGATGTGCTGCTACAATCATTGCTGCAGTTTGAGTGTGAAAACAGGAGTGTGACCATGTTTGTGTCTGCCATAAAAGTATCAGGACAGCCCACATCCTGGCTCCTGGACAATCCCACCTGCAGCTTTCTATAATGTGCAAAGAGTTTTACTAGGCTATAATAAGAGAATTCATTTTGCATTCTTCTCTCTCATCATTGCATCTCAGTTGTTGTTTTGGTCTGCATTTTGTATGCAGTATGCACAACACCATTTACAAAGAGAAAAGTTATTTACCATCAGGGAAGGAAATGTTTGCATGTTTTGGTCACATTGAAATATGTGGTTAGGCGAAAGGGAGGTATGTATGCTTCAGTGCTGCTTGAGATGGAAGCAGGTAGAATTACAGAAAGTACAGAGCAAAAAGGTTGGCATGACCTTTTGAGAACCATGTGTAATGTTACACTATCAGACAGGAATATAATGTGAACAGACAAATGGAAGAAGAAATTTAACATGTCCTGTTCCTGAGACAGCTGCCAAACAGGCTGAGTAAAATCTGCCCACAAAAAAGCATGAGATAATGCAGGCATACGTTAGCCTGAATGACTGTATCACAATTAAATCATAATTATTTGAGAAGCATTACAGCACAAGCAATATACGAAGAGCTGCCTTAGTATAGCACAAGCTTGTTGCTAATACAGATCACATTCCAAATCCACTTCAGTCTGTGGCACACAGCCAAGTAGAAGAGTATCTGCTATGAGCTCATCATCCTGGGGGAAAGGGAATGGGCTGCAGGAAGCCAACTACACTGAACAGCCAGTGCTGGCCGGGTGAGCCTCCTCCTCACTCAGCCAGTGGCTCCCAGCAGCTTAAGGTCAGGCACCATCTCTACACAGAGATGACTTTACAAAGGGGTGTTGATCAAAGGGTTTGCAATACTTTCTGCCTATAGGCTTCCTCCACTTGTCTCTTTTTTCTTTCTGGAATTAACTCTTCTGAGGCTACTCAGTACTTAAATCACCCTTCACACCACTCTCCTGCAATGGCCATGATTATGGATTGTTTATTACTCTCAGAATTTCTAGAAGTGCTTCTAGAAATAAAGGACACTTAATTCTTAACTTCCCAAGGTTTTCCTCTTTCCACTCTTCTCAGTGCCTTCTGAACCCAAGAAATATACACCCCTCCACATCTCAGCACATAAACTGAACTGAGAAAAATGATATCTATTTATTTATTCTAGTCATCTGCAAAGGAGTCTGTGTACAGGTTCAATTTTCAGGGAGTAGCAACTGAGGAAGCCTTGCCATTTGTACAGTTGTCTATTCTTTTCTTCCACTTTCAACTCATCTGTCACTGACTATACAGGTAAACATAACTAATTTCTTTCAGATTACAGTAAAATCCACTTCATTCCAAAGTCAGGGGTTCTTTTGTTTGTGATGTGCTGCAGAATATTGCACCATTGCTTACTGCAGTATTAATAATTCTTGTCCCCAGGCAGCATATCCTGAAAGATCTCTTCCACGCCACATGGTTGCTGAGGCAATTGCAGTTATTTCAATGTGCAAAGCTTGGCATCTGGCATTCAAGTCTTGGCATTCAAGACTCCCAAGGGATTCAGCAGGAGCTAACCCTAATAACCAGAGGGTTAGCTCCTGCTGAATCCCTTGGGAGTCTTGAATAAACATTTAAGAGTAGACACTATGGAAGCATTGAGTTGATATCTTGTGCTTAGCTGAAAAATGCTTCTACAACCTGAAATTTAGACAAATCCTCGGACTGCGCCAGAGAGTTTACATTTTATGGTTTTCATTAAAATTTTGGATTTAGACAAGTTCTTACTTGGTCTGGTTTTATGATACTAATTGTGCTTTCAGTCCCTGTCTGAACCTATGTGAATGACGCCCTGTTTGATCAACTGGAAAAATTCCTCTTTGCTCTGTCATTTTTGGTGCTAGGTCCTTATGTGAGACACCTGCATGCGTCATCCTGATTCTCCCACTCACTAAGAGATCTGTGATAAAAGGAGCAGCTAATAACACCATGGCCTCATATTTCTTGGCTAGGGTGTACAAGTTGGTTTCATCACTCGATACCAAAAAGATGTACCGATAATCCTCAAATGGCTACTGTTGTCTCTGTATCCCTGGGATTACCCACGCTCTGTATCTCACTGGACTTGAGCTAGAGGGGGGTCAGCCAACCCTGGAGCCCTTCTAGTTCTTTGCCCAAGGTGGATCACCATTATTGCTAATGTTAAATTTGCTGAGTTTCAACAGCTGCTGTGCAGCTTTCCAAGCAGCTGGGAGCTGCTGTAATGCTGCAGTCTTTTCCCATGATGTGCCTTCCATCCAGAAGCAGTTGAAAGAGAAGACCGAGGTGAAATTACATGTCACATGCCGTGCAGCAAACTGAGTACTCAGGAACAGAACTGGTACCTGAAATTGAGTTTGTACTGGACTACCTACAAAACTTTCTTGTCTATTAGCCTATAAAATTTCCTGAGCTTTGGCACCATTACTCACAAGTGACCTCACTGACCATCTACAAAGAGTTTTGGGTTAGATGTAATTCTGCCCTGTTATTATATTTTATGCATCATTACTTTCTCTTGGTTTTATAATGCTGATTGGGGTTTTTTACCACCTTGAATCTCTATGAGAAGCAGCAAAAAGAAAGACAATACCAAACTGTGTTAGGGCAGGTCCTGTCGACATAATAATCCATCACTGAGAAGCGCAACACCCGCCTGCAGTACAGCACAGAAATACTTTTTTTTCATTATAGCTGATTGTGTTTGTTCAATTAAATTAACACACACAATAGTTCTGTCTAAATCTGAGCTTTCAGCTTTGTTTGCACAGGCAAAAGGAAACCTCAACCCTTTCAACACGTGCAAGAGCTACCCATTAAGGCAGAATGTCCCAAAAGCAAACATTCTCAAAAGGGAAATTAGAATTTTAAACCTGTTAAAACCTTCAAGTTTCAGTGCAATCTGTTTTGTGGTCCCATTGTTTCAGCAGAAATTGCTCCAATATGCAGTCTAGACCATAGCCTTGACAGACTTATCTTTTATTCATGGAAGAAACTGAGAGAGTAGAAAAGAGAGATGATCTCGCCGTTGCAGATTTCATTGTACTCCTACTCACTCCTTGCTGCTGTTTCAGTGACATCAGTATGTTTTGTCCTTTTCCATCTATTATCCATCACCATATGTCCTCTGTTCACAAACATGATCCTCAGGGAATCAAATAGCAAAGCATTCTAAATATCAGATATTCAGATTTGCAAATGGTCTGTCCCTTGCACCATAAACACACTCACTCTGTGCACGGCCCCATCACTGGACAGAAGCAGGTTTCCACTCAAGCTTTAGACCTCTTTTCCACACTGTGGGGACACAGGGCTTTAGGTCAGTCTACTTTTATTCAATATGAGCATTATGATGTCAGTCTTGCACAATGCTGATGCAGGCAGCACCCTGACTGACAATTCAGAGGCTACAAGTCTTCCACAGCCCTCTCCTTATTGTGAGGGTGAGAAGGGGAGCATCTTTTTTGCCCTACAGGCCACAGGAGGAAGCGGAGGTCAAGCCATGCCCCAAAATCCTTCTGTCCTCTCCTTCACTGGCCAAGGACTAACTCCTCTGCAGAGGAAAGCAGCAAGAACCCCTGAGTTGAGCAGGGGTAACACACCTTGGCAATGGACCAGCAGCCAGCAGTTGTCTGACTGCCACATCCCTGTGTCTACTGCAAGTCACCCTTGCACAGAGCAAGAGGAATGGAGGAAAAGCATAGAGATGCATTCTTCTGTGACTGTGGGCACACTTTGTACCTTATCAAGGTAGGGAGCTTGGAGCTCTTTCAGGTTTGCCTTGCTTTAACTGAATGCATCATGCACCCAGAATCTTCTCATTGGTCTGGTTCCTAGGCTTAAAAAATCCCAGCTCTGCTGGGTAGCCATGACTTCTAGCAGAGAAGTGATATTTTTGAAACAGAAGGCAAGGAGATTCCAAAGGAAAAACAGGATGCCTGATTGTGGACCTCAGGGAGAGACTGAGTAATGCCCAGTGGCAGTAAATCTCCACTCACTGCTGAGAGAGACAACTGTGGACAGGGGAGGAAGATAGGGAAATGACTGGAAACACCAAAGACAGTGGAATATAAATAATCTTGTATTCTTCCACTGTATGCCACACTAGAAATTATTTTCCAGTTGGTACATTCACAGGCATTAGACAATCAGGAAATTCAACCTTCTCTCCCTTTTAACATCTTACACTTTTGGCAGCTCACAGCAGTTCATTTGGCAGGCGCGTGCACCAAATGTGCCTTTCAGTCTTGTAACAGATGGAGTACATTACACACAGAACTGCATGCCTCACATACAATATCTAACACTTAAACTAGGAAAGGACATCCAACAGATCCCACTGACCACAAAATTACTTCCATATTGCTGAAGGGAAAAATTTTATAAATTAGTTAGAAGCAAATATTCCCTCTCCTCATGATAAATAAATGTGTTACGCCTGACTCCGTAGGCCTTGTTTTCAAAGAAGCAAACAAGTTATTCTTGTATTCACATTTTACTTTGGATATGTCCCACCTGAAATCTAAACCTAAATTATTAAATATCCTCTGATCCGTTTACATTTGTGGTATAATTGTTTCAGAAAGAATGAAAACCGGATCATTTTGCTAGCTATTTGGTTTTAATGGCTTCTTTGTTACATGTTTATAAAACCCAGAATAAAACATAAGCCATAGGCTTATAGGACCATAGGCTTCTGATTAATCTACAGATTAAAATGTTTTACTCAATTCATAGATCAAATCTAAAGGTACTGTATTTTCAAGTACAACTGAGAGAAGATTTTCAGAAATTCTCAGAAATTTGTTTCCTAAGTGCCCACAGCAGACAGGTTGATGGAGCTAAAAAAGGTACCTTTTAAAACATGGCAATTACCAGGTGCATGGAAAAGAACAGCCAGAGGGCAGAATGGAAAAAATAAAAGCAGGACAAAATGTTAAAATATAAACACTGTTAGGTTTACTATTTATATATTCAGAAACTGAAGGAGGGATTTGCAGAGTTGTGAATCACACAGCAAGTTAGAAACTACCAGAGAATGTTTAATATATATTAAATATATGTGCTAAGTTATACAGCATATTATGTAACATATATTAAGCACTCATGGGTGCTTCCTAACTTGCAGGGTGACTTGAGGTGAGATAACCACTTCTTCGATTTCAGAATCTTTCAGATGTGGATAAAAATATTTGTTGATATCAGTGGTCTAGCCTGAGGATGTCCTGGTATTTGAACAGCAGCCATTCATGTGTATAGTGTTACAGTTTTTGTCACTGAATTATGATAGTGCTGTCAGTACTTCAGCAACTCAAACACCGAGGTAAGCCATGGACAGAAAATCCTATGCTTTTCACTGCAGAGGTCTACTTAAGGAACAGACTCGGAGCTCATTTTCTCCTGTGATCAACACTGTCTCATCTAGAGCAGGGTCAACTGTGGAGACAAAGAAAGTAAGTGTACAATGGATGCTGCAGTGTTAGCTGCTGCTCAGTGTGACTCACCAGAAATCATGTGAGACTTCATCCTGTCCCCTCATAAATGTGGGAAAGAGTTTAAAGAGTTTATTTTCTGCAATTTTTTGTACATGTTTGTATGACTAGCTCTTTATTGATATACATCCTGATGTGAAATAAGTCTGATATAAAGCAAAACATAACACTTCATTTTTGGACACAGCAATGCATTGTTTAGTCTGTCTGAAACCAGACCATGTTTGGTCTGTCTGGAGGACAAGTGCAAATGATTAGACACTATAGTATTAGTAACTATACATATGTGAACAGAATTGCTGTGCAGAAAGTTTCAACAAAATAATTGACTGTATCTGTTCTCATTTTATGGAAGATAACAGTAGATCTTCAAGAAAACCTCCAGAGCCAAATACTTTTCTTCAAAAAATTCATTTCCTGCTGTCACAGAAACAATCTTAAACTGAGCAAAGCAGAGGAACAAAGTTAATGTTGACTAAATTCTTACATTCCAAAAACTTACCCAGACCATGGAGACAAGATAACAGAGAGGGGTAAAGAACAACCCTTAATTCATGGAAAGAGAGTAGAAATTTACAAAAAGGAATAGTCCTGTATTCAGCCAAGCCTTATCTCTTTGCTCCAAGTACAGATGGATTTTATTATGCCAAAGACAAGAGCCAATAAAGCAAGTTCACAAATTTCTGTATGACAAAAAACAATGCTATTTACAACAGCAGTATGTAGATGTATTACTTCAGTATAAACGTATAACAAACAATTTCAGGCATTAAAATTCAATTCTGCTTGAGAATTCAGTTGCACCTATAAAATAAGTCAAAACAAAGCAGACAAATAAGAGGAATAAAAAGCACATCAGTCTGGCTGTGACCAGTCCAAGGCTTCTCCTCTCACACAGGCACATGTGAATCTTCTTGGTTCTGCTGTGCTATTGAATCTAGACAAAGGAAGTATTGTACCCCACAGACTCAGACTGCTCTCCAGAACTGGGCTCTTGACTGTAGAGTGGCATTGGTAAAGTGCTGAGGACTGGGGCCTCATGGGGCTTTTATAATGTTAATAATGATTATGTGGACAAAGGCACTGATGACAACGCACTCAGCAGAGACAGAGCTGTGCTACCAGCAAAAATGCTGCACTAGATAAATTATCAAGCCCGGGTTGTCTGAGTTCTTTGCTTCAACAGGGGCATTGCATTCATACATTGGGTTTATCTGACCTTCGTTCACTATTCACGTGCAAGACATCAGTCAGTTTAAGCAACACCCCACTGTGCTCTGAGATGAGCTAAGCATACTGATTTCCTCAGGTCTAACTCCAGAAATAAAAAGATAAATACATGCAATATATAGAAAGAGAAGTGTAGGACTTGTGTGCACAGCTCTAGATTTGCTGTAACTAAAACCATGACTTGGCATGCCAGAAAGGTCATCTCAAGAACCTGTAGGACATGGTGCTGTGCACGTGCTGCACTAAACACGCTGACTCACAGACATTGCCAATGTTAGAAGACAAATGTAATGGTTTAAAAACTGATGACTCTGCTGTCACCAAGCAATAGTGGCAAAAAAACCAGCATGTCCCCCTTCAGCAACAGCAGTTCACATCCAGAACTTTGATTTGATCAGGCAAAAATTTGGGGTGGTAACACGTGGGGTACAGGACCATCTCTTACAAGATTTCTGATGGAAACTGCTGTATCTAGGCCAGCTAAAACCAAAAGCTAGCCTGAGTAAGAGCTCAGATAGTAATATTTCTACTGTTGTGCCTATCTTAGAATACTGCGGGGGCTGGTTTGCAGGCAAGTATCTAAATATCCCCTTAAATTATCTCAAAGAAATGCACACATAATAAAGGACACCTTTCCAACATCTATGCTCCTGACTTTTGTTTCTAGTACACTGAACACAAACCTACAGTGTGGATTCACTGTGGGATTGTTATTAGGATATAGACCAAAATACAACTGACGAGACTCTTGTCAGCAAACACCTTTAAAAAAGCCCCACCGTGTCAAAACCAAAATCAAAACAACAAAAGCAGCAAAATCAAACACAACATCAACAAAATAGTATTGGTTTTAGCCAATTTTTACTCATAGTCACCAAAGGAGTATAAAAATAGTAATTAGATCATTATACAGCAGGCATGAACACAGAACAATATTTTGGTTTATGTATTCTGAGGATCTCAACCATCACTCAGAAAGGAGATTATTAAGACAATAAAAATATCTCAGCATTTGGGTTTGTATTAATTCTGAAGGTCTCTGCTAAAATTTTATACAGGGGTGCAGCAATGATAAGTTTCAACTAGATCACATCAAATGACACCTGCTTTCTTTACAATCTGTATTTCAATCTTTTTTGCTCTCCCTTCCATTTGATATAAAGCACATTTTTAATACAGGCTACATCAGTGCCACATTCTCCAAGAACATTTCCCATTATATAGAAGGTTTCCACATGGATGAGGGTAATGAAAAAATCATTCCAGTTTTGGTGAAATTCACAAAAACCTGTATAGTGGCTATGTAGGTTTGTAAAAACAAATCATTTGAATTCTCCAGGCCTTTGACAGGTTATGTCTTGGCAAGCTTCCATTTCATCTTTCCAGATAATTGATAGAATTTGTATGACTTTCTGACAGCTAAGCTTGGTGTTGTTGCAAACTATTATTCTGTTGCAGCCCTGCTTCATCCTTCTCTATCTGCTCAGCCACACTCCACGTGGTGTGGGTATGGATTTTAAGACTATGTGCAGCTGCTTCAAGGGGTGATCGCTGCAGCTCACAAACTGGAACAGGAGATAAACATGGACCGAATTTTATATTGCTGCTGTGATAAGCTGGAAACAGCAGTGGCTAAAGTGCCTTCACTGGCCATCATCCAGATGTTTGCCATAAAGTTGGTGATCTCCAGGAGGTGAAAGCTGGGGAAAAGGGAGTGACAATATGACTTCAACACTGCAACTCACACTTGCTCTTCCAACTCCTCTAGAAAAAACTCACCTGTTCAATTGAATTCCACTCCCACTTAGCAATAATGCCTTCTCACATTTTTATGCTTATTTATCTTGTAAAAAACCTTAGCTAGTTTCCCAGTTGGTTAAGATAATCATATTGCTTCAATAGCCAAGGCAGCTCCTTCACAGTTAATTCTGGGCATGGTACAAGGACACAGATTTTGAGTTTAGACCTCTCTGTTGTTATCCATGCCTTACTCACCCTATTGTACTGCAGTGTGATCTTAATGAGGTTTCCTCTTCCAGGCTTTAAAAGGTGACAAAGGATTTGATTTTCAATGATACCCCTTCCTGAGAGTGTGTGGTTACTGACACTCTTTGACCTTAGTACATCGTCTGTTGGATTCTAGGTGACATTTAAGAGCATAAACTCTGATCTGAATACATGGAGAGCTGCCCATTTGGAAAAATTACTCTTTCCTCATGGGATAGTATTAGTGCATCTGCCAAAGGTGCTGGTCCACCTGAAACTCCGAAAAATAAAAGAAAGGCAGTGATGGAAGGCATTTTCTTCTATGGCCTAGCTCCAGGATATCTTCATATTTCAATAAAACCTGCCTGGGATTTTTTAGACTAGTGCAATGGGTATTGTTAGACATAGAATTGAGTCTCATTGAACCTGGTTCAGATATCTCCCCTCACCGAACAGGCAAAGGAATTCTGCTGCTAAAGGTAAAAGGGATTTTATATGTTTTTATTTGAAGTTTGAATGGATGCTGGGCACTTAAATTAGGAAAAAAGTGAGATGCTGATAGAGCAGGACAAAAAAATCAGAATTGCTTGGGCATAGAAAGAGGTACAAAACCATGGTTGGTCTGTAACTAAAAGACTATAAGGAGGATATTATTTGATTACTCTTCTGCTCAAAAAAAAAAAATTCTGTGTTATTGCAAACAAACACACCAGAACAAACTCACTCAGCTCACTGCTTGGTCTCTTTTCCTCACTGGAATATCCTTAAAAGCCCCAAATGTTTTCTAGTCACTTGGACCAAGAGGAAGGCAATTATCTGTGCTAGGTCTTTTGGGAAGAAAGAGAATTTGTGTGGGTAGATCTATTCCCTGCTGTTCTACATTTGTTCATGTTTCTGATGGGTGTATTATGGTTAATTAAGCTTTACATAATTTGTTATTTAAATAATTGCTAAATTATTTAATTCTCAAGTAATTGTAGGGTCTAGATCTGGAAATTGATGGAAAAAAAGAAACAGCATAGTTGCTCATGGAACAATATTAGGTGTTTTATTTTTCTCCCATTTTCTTTCTCTTTTTTCCCCACCTCTCAGGAAATGGGTGGCAGTCCATAACTTCACCCCAATCATACCTTTTCTTGAATGATCTGAATTTTCCATCTCTCTTACTAATACCAACACCTAATCATTACTTGGAAACAGCTGGAAGCTTTTTACAAAAGAAAAAGGGAGGAAATGAACAAGACAGCATGTTTTATAGTCCATCCAAAAGACCAAAAGCTTTCTCTCTTCAACACACCTCCACATGAAACTGTGTCGTAAATAAATTCAGGGTCCAAATTCAAAGGAAAATAAATCAAACATAATTAAAAAAACTTTACAGAAAAAGCTTGAATGGTATTTTAGCTTTCTGCATTGTCCGTTATTGACTCCTACCTGACCTGTTTGAAACTAAACATCTTTGTTTAAAAATAAATACAATTGTCATTATCAAAATGATACTTTGATTCATCTCCATCGATCTTATCTCCACACATGGTGGGTTGGCCACCTCTTTAGTGTCAGCAAAAGAGCCTCTTCCTTTCTCACAGGAGGGGCAACCCAAGGATATAATTACTATAGATGGTGCATGGAACACAACTATCTTACACTTTCCAGCTTTTATTTTTCATTATAAACTTTCTTCTCTGTATCTTACTCTTCTGGGTAATTTCATGGTTTCTGCACTTGAAGGGGGAAATGAAACTAGAATTCCATCACAGATGTTGTTGACTGATAAAGATAGAGAATGAAGTCTATTTTTAGAGCTAGCTAACTAATAAGTTTAATTGTTTATCACTAATGTTCCCAGTCTCAGATGTTGTGATAATTGCAATGGATGGTCTGAAATGCAACAAACAGGTGACAAGACATGAAATGTTACATTGATGTATTGAAGTTTTACTTCAATATATTCTATCTGCTTATAGGGGAAAAAAAAAAGAAAACTTAAAATCTCAAAAATTAGGCTTTTCTTCAAAGTCATCCATTATTGATGGAATTAGGTTTTATCCAAAGTACCACTTAAAACACTTGATCTTTAGCACTAAAAATTACAAGAAAAAGACTTTAATTACACAAAACATATAGAAAGTGATTAGCACTTGGAATTTTTTGATATGTCCATCTCCTCATCTTGTTCACATTTATCCTTTATTTAAGTGGAATCACTAAAGTTGTCCCTGCATGTTGTCTGGTCCAAGCTCTTACCCAAAACGGGTCTCCAAAGAGTCTCCAAGTTGGATTAGGTTGCTCAATGTCTGGCCTACAATGAGAAATCTCCAGAGATCAACATTAAATATTTTCACAGGGCACCTGTGCCAAATGACTCCCAAAATTAACAGGTTTTTTGCCTTATACCTACCTAGAATCACTTCTCCTGCAAGTTGGGACTGTCACCTTTTGTCCTTTAAGCTCACAACCCAGGGAGCAGTGGGGTTCATCTTGTAAACAGCCCTCATTCCACAGCTGAAGAATTAAGTATTTTGAAAACTGAGTGAAAAAAACCCATCACCTTCAGTCAGAATATGTTATGTGCTCAAAGCACGTACTGCTGACCTCACCCGAGTTTTGGCAAGAACTTTCCCATACTGGGATCCCAAAAAGGGATACAGTACTCCAGATTTGGCCTCATAATTGTATAAAGTGAATAATGAGTGGTAAATTAATTCTGGCTAATGAAGGCCATCTTTCATACACCATGTCCATCTTAATTACCATGCTGCTAGTACTTAATATTTGTTTCTACAGGCACACAGGTTCCAAATAGGCCAAAACCTTGGTTTTGTGTAAAGCCTACTTGAAATAAAACCTAGGCTACCACTCCTTTAAAAAGATCATTAAACAAATGCTAAATATAATACCTCCACAGAGGTCATCTGATGAGCAGAATAATTGTAGATGTCCAATCCTGGTATCACAAACACTTAAGATATGAAATATGGAATTCTTGTTATTTCAAAAGGCTGTTCTAACCTCAAGCCTCCAACCCCTCACAGCATGCATAAAAGAATGGTTATTTCCAAAATAGCCTTAAGTTAGAAACTGGATCAAGCATTGGACTTTTCACTAGTTTAATGATGATGTTTTGCTACTGTTAGACTGAAATGCTACTTTTCTGTGAACAAACACTAGGAAATTGGACACTGATTTTTGCTAGCAGTTTGAAAGGTGTAGTACACCATGAATCATTTCTTTTGGTCTGCCCAGGTAACTGTACATATGGCTCACCATGGTAATTTTTTTAATATAAGACCTGGTGTCCTATTGAGAACTCCTATCAAGACAAAATTTATTTCAAGATATTTCAGAAAGTTGTTCTCTTCTTGCACAAGTAAGTTCTACAAAGAAACAATGGAGAACTAATTCTTCCTTTCTTCCTTACAAGTGCACTGAATTCTTCTTACTAAACAGAGTTTTTATGTAGTCTATTTTAACATGTTGTGGCTAGTCTTCTAAATAAGTAAAACAAAGCCTCTGGAGAAGATAATTTTCTCTTGCTTTACACTACCTTTTTTTAAGCATAAACTACTTGTCTTCTAAGCAAGATCTCTCAAAAATCAGGTTCTGAAAATGAAAAAATATTTGTTTGTGCTATGAGCATTTTCAGGATCTGAAATGCTGTCTGAATGAGATCTTTTTCAGAAAATGTTTTTTCAAAGTCTGTCTAAGCACAAACAAATTTTGACAAAGCTCACAATAAGGAAGGGATTGAACTATTATTTTCACAGATCACGTGCCAAAAGATTAGAAAGAATCAATAAGAAATTACCTGTATGATTCTGAAGTCAAGCCACATCTTGCTGTGGTAAGAAAGCATAGCCATAAAATGAAGGATAGACAAGATTTTTACATAAGAAGGCAAGTCTTATTCATGTTTATATCAACTGAAACAACACAAATTTTGTCTCAATCTTGGGGCAGTAAAAAAGTGAACAGCAGTTTATCTAAGCAGATAAAGCCTGTATCGCTGAAAGGCACATCAGGGAGAGAAAAGGGAGAGAAAAGACATTCCCTGTCATTAACTTTTGCTTATCAGTCAGCATCTCCACTTCCATCTCTTGAATTTCAACTCTTCAAGCCCATTGCTGTTAGCCCTGCAATGACATGTCCAGAAATGCTGGTCAGGGTCAGTGTCAAAACTGTTAGAGACATATCTCGTCAAGGAAAAAAACCCAAACCAAAACAACAGCAAAATCACAAGGCTTTTGCTAGTGTGCATTAGTAAATTTGCAAAAAAAGTTGCAGCTCTGTTAGGAAAATCTTTTGACTCAGCTAAACTCATTAACATTATACTGGCAAAATCTTTCTATTGGTCCTATTTTTCCAGAATGCCTTATACAGGCATGGGAGCTACTAAAATCAACCCATCTCCCAGGAGTTTGAAATTGCTGAAAAGGCAATCAGGCTACTGGTGGCCAGAGCCATCCAGCTACTTGTCGGCCACACTGCTTCGGAGCCAACTCACTCCACATCTAACACCAGTGACTTGGTACAATCAATATCAACATCAAGGAACAGCCCTAGTGCAAAAGCATTTCAAAAATTCACGTAAATTAGAACAGCAGATACAGGGAAGAAAAAGCAGCATAAATAGGGGGATAAATGAGCACGAAGTCATATAAAAAGTCAGACACAGAAGCAACTGCAGAGCTTTGTGGAGCAGAAACAGGCATCTTCCACAATTAAATGTAACTTGCCCATGTAACTTGTCCATGAAAACAGTTCAGTTTGAAGAAATTCACTTGGAGAAGTGAATCTTCAGCCTAGATTAAAATGGTGAATTCACAGAGAAATTATGTTTCCATGATTTTCAGTCCAGACTATGTAATACTTACTAGTAGTTAGGAAATTTTAAAAAGTTTAAATTTTTTAATATAATATTAAGCACATTGCTATGGTCATCATGAAAACAGACTACAAAACCAAACAGCCTGAATTATACACATTTTATCAATTTATAAAAAATATCTGGCTGTATTTCAGCTTCAGTCGTAATAAAAACAGCTACTTGTACACTAACTCATTCATATACCAGAACAATTTTTACACCTACCTGAAAAAAAAGTATCAACAAAATATACTGTAAACATTGCTTATCATTTTTAAATTGACTAGGGAAAAAACAAATCCCAACTTAATGACTATTCCCAAATGTACAATATTCTACTCATGAGAGAAAAGTACTTCACTGCATAGATCCTGTTTGAAGCACTAAGGTCATATATTGTCAGATAAATTGCTTCCTAACTAATCAATCAGCCTGGGAAAAAGTTCTCCAAGAAAGCCTACTACAGTATACCCAAGACAGAAATTCAATACCTTTTGCCTTTTATATTCAACAACTATTATAATAAATGTGTGGAGAGACAGGAATGTCTCCCTGAAGATGGTCTGTTAAGTGAGCACCCAAAAAATAGAAATTTTCAAGTCAAAACCATGAACTTAAGAAGAAAGGATATTTTTTAAGAGAAACATATCTGATGCATCGGGAAAAGCAAAACACACCCTATCAAGTGACTACTTTTCTCAACCAAAACTAATAAACCTTTTCAATGTCATATATTAAACATGTGCAAAGAAGTACTCAGAAATTACATTAACAGAAATTGCTTAGCAACTTATTTCAAATAACAGAAAAATACAAGGAAACTGTAAGTAATTCACACCTAATTAACAGCAAGGGAACATATTCATTGAATAAAGGATTTGAATAAAATTATTGTCTTGCATCTCACAGTTCAAGTTTCCATGACAACTTTTCTTTATTCATGAATAGCAGGTTTGAAGTAGTACCTAAGTATGATTCAAATGTACTCTATATTTTATTTGAGCTTATCAAGCAAGATCCCTAGTAAAGAGAAGAGAAAATACATGCTTATTACATTCATTTTACAAAATACCTGAGTGTGCACTACAAAAGAGTCCACAATGGTGATGTGATGGTAATTATTTCAATTTAAACTCCTGACAGTTAGCAATAGTGGTACATACTGAAAGCCTATGCTTACAAAACATTTAATTACCATAAATGAGGCTAGTCAAATTTATTCCAAATATGAACAAGTTTTGCTTGCAACTGAAGTGTCTCCATATTTACTAGGTTTCATCATGAAAACTGCACAGGAACTCAAATCCTGTTACCTTCAAAGTATCACTAGCTGAATAACCAGCAGTAGAAAAAGCAAGTTTTCTCATGTGAGTGGAGCTTTAAATGGAAGGACAAAAATTATGGTGAAGTACCTTCCAGTGACTGTGATGTCATCAAACTAGTTTAAATAAAATTATCATTTGGGGTACCTTTGTATTCAAAAATTCAATACATCCCCAACTTTTGAAGATGACAAGGTTTAAAAAAAATGAAGCAAGGAGGATTTCTGCATAAATAAATTAGCTGGATTTCTTTTTCAAGACAAATTCCTATTACACAAGCTCCATTCTCTGGGTTCATCAATTTGAAAACTCCATAGAATTAATAGGGCAGGTTTAAAAGATAGAATTTGCAATTACGACAAAAGAAGCATTTCAGCTTTTCCCAAAGGATACATATCTTTTTCTTCTACCTCAAGGAGCTCTGGAGACAAGTGCAGAGACACATGAGCTTGCTCAGCGCAGCTTATTAACTCAGGATCAGAGCCATGGTAATGAAGCTATATGATCTGCAGGCCGAAGCTGGCCTAGTTCCAGGTGTAGTCAGAGGAAATGTATTCGCTTTTTTGTCTGTCCATAAAATGGCACTCACAGACAGTATTTCAGCTTCAGGTGTTCATTCTGCTTGTCACAAATTTTTGAAGCTCAGCATGTGATTTAGAGCTGCCCAAATTTAAGCATCAGCTACAGCAAATCCCAGGAACAGAGCTCTCCATCTGAGTTTACTGAGTTCACATTTGAAAAGACTGGCCATGGTCACTGGTTTTCAATCTGAGGTTTCATGCATTATTTCTAACTGTGAAAACCAGGCCTAGTCTCAACAGGCTAAGGCTGAGAATAAAAGGCACATCTACCAGAGTGCTTTTTAGAAGATCTGCAAGGTGAAGAACACTGGCAGCTCTTCCCAGAGAAGTACTTTGTTCACTGCCCTGGAGCATCACTCCATATCTCCCACCAATTGTAGTGAGACTTCTCATCCCACTGAGATACTGAAAATACAGCTCATGTGCAAATATTTCTGCCCTCTATTCGTCAGTAACATCTTCCTCTACAACAAAGGTCTTGTGCACAGCCCTACTCCTTTGCATTCTGTACCTGCATAGGCAATCTGTTTTCTGTGACCTTGTGCTAGTAATATTTACTCACAAAAGATTGTCACCAGGAACTACTTCAATCTGTTGCAGAGAAATACTCATTTGAAGTGTTTCAGAGTGTTTGCCTGAGGAATACATTTGACCATTGCCTGTCACTTACTTGTGAAATAATGCATTTTTAAGCACACTTAACAAGTTTCTGTTATGTGTTGTCTTTCTCCCAGAGATATTAAGATGCTAGAATCTAAGATAAAATGTATGTTTGTCACATCACATTCGTATCACAGAAGTACTGTGCTTGATAATCTATACAGAGGAGTCCTAAAGTGATGTTTAGAATGGCTGATTCACTCACATGAGTCAAAGTCACAAGAGTGAGATGAAATTCCAATTCAGAGCTGTGCTGACTGATGTCAACAAAAGAAAACATATGAAGAAAACACAGAGAACAGTTGAGTCCTGAATAGCCAATTTTAGTATTTTAAAGGCAAGCCCAGTTGTCAGTTTTCTTCTATCACATATACAATTGCATCAATGGTAATTTCTGGGGAAGGAAGATGATAAAAGTATTAGGAATACTACTAAATATTACTAAAAAACACCAGCTGAGGTCTTATATGACTCCTCATGTCATCTTACTTCTATATACTACATACACTATATGTATAAAAAGAGGATTTGTGAACACTAAAATATGACAATGCTGTATATAAACTCTTAGAGAGTTTATTCTTGTGTATCTTGTATTCAAATTAGTAGAGAAATTTTAAAGCTATCAATAAATTACCCAAGCTCCCTTTCCTTAAAAAAGTTATGGATTTGATGGTTTTAGTCTTTTAAGATATTACAGTTGTCAAATATATTAAACATTGCAGTTTTAAGGCAAATCTTTGCATTAAAAATCCAAAGCAAGAACAAATACTGGATTAAATTACATTAATAATGGCTCATGAACATAGGCTATTTTTGAAATAAAAGACTCCTACATAACTAATTTTTAGAAAACTGAAGAAAATGTTTTCTTGTCATGCTCTCTTCTTCCTGTAATCATTTGTTGTGTTTAGAGGTTTCAAAATTTGGAATAAATCTTGTAGGTGATGAATTAATAGGAACTGCACATTATCATGATTACAATCACCAGATAAATTGTAAGGGGTCGGGCAAATTACTAATCCTGCATTCATATAAATATGTATGTAGAAGACGTGGAATGGAGCATGGGCCAGTCTCTCTGTTTAGGTTTTACCTGAAAACCACCTCAATACGGCAGCACCATACATGCATGACAGGTCCAAACAAGAATGATATTCTCTTTTCCATACCCAAATGGTCCATTTGTATTTTATGGAATTATACAACTTTGTAAAAAAACTTCCAAGGATGTTTACCAATGTTAAAAATCCAGAGAATGACAAGTACAGTTGTAATATTCATTACCTATATGTGCCACCCTTCACAACAGACCTAAACCTACCTCCTGCAAGTGACCTTTTTTATGAAGACCTTAATGAGATAAACACATAGTGACTATCTTCCATTAAATAAAGGTTTGATTTTGGTGTCTTGTCTGTATAGCAAACCACACGAACAACCAAACTTCAGTGAACAGTCCCACTAGCTCCATTTTGTGAAAATAATTCCATGAACCACAGTACCACAGTGAACTGTAGCAAAAAAGTCAGCAAGCTGCGGCATCATTACTGTTTAAAAATTCTGTCTAAATAAAGGCTGTCTTCAGCATAAAAGTGAAGAGGTCTGGCTCTGCAAATTTTTAATTTTATTCTCTTCCACTCTGAATACAGTAAATCTTGTATTAAAACAAAACAAAATCACTTCACAAGCTGCTTTAAAAATATATTCAAAGCTGTAGGTGTGTAGGTGTTTGCATAGAGACAAAAACAAAAAGAAGGAAAAATCTCACTTTTAAGGATTCCACCATTTATAGGAAAAACTCCATTACTCCTCCACACTAAGAACCTTCCCAAATATATATATATATATATATATATATATCAAGCCCTCCATATCATCTCCAGTATCTTTGCCATCTGTTAGCATATATGGCCAAGAAGGTACTTGTCCAGTAAAATTAATTTCATGGAGTTGAGTCTTTTTCTTCTTCTTAGATCAAAGCTCCATTTGTGAAGTTGTGCAACACCACTTAAATCAAAACACACCATGATGGAATGACATTGCATAAAAAGGCACAGGCAAGAACACTATTTTGTGATGCAAAAATACAGTTTGGTTTATGATACAGCATAGCAAGTGTTTCTGAACTTCTCCCAGATCATTTCAGAGCAAGCAAAAATGCCCAAATTTTCAATTCACTTGAACCAATACACATAAGTTCTTCTCATATACTCATTCTCATCTCATTATGGTATATATGAGCTTCTATTTAGTATTACAAATCAAGATGATTTTCCATTCTGGTGTAGTATGTTACTGCCAAGAATGAGTCACCTTAATCACACGGAATTTTAAGTGGCTAGTCTTTGCTTTTTAGCTGAATAAATTAAGTTTTCTGCAATCCTGACCTGCCATGGTCCACATTTAACAAAACTGTTTATCTTTCTAGTTTCAGGTAATTATAACAAACAAATGCATAGTTTCTGAGATGACTTAATATTTGTGCAAATCTGCAGCTTTGAATCTGAGTTCAGTGAAGTTATCCCATAGGCAGAGTGACATAAGTTTAAAAATATTCCTTGACTAGAAGCACTCCTTTCTCTTTTTTTTAACCTAGAACTAAAATACAGCTAAAATTCTTCAAGTTATGCTTCAGTGTTATCTCAGATGCATTGCTCTACATAAACAAACCAAACCAACTAAACAAACAAAAACAGCTCAGAGAGAGACAGGAAAGATGATCAAGAAGTAATAAAAGGATGTCCTGGTCCTATCTGTTTTCAAGTGCATTCTTCTAGAGATGGTCAGAAGACTTTTTTGCCTGCATTATGCAATCTTTCTAGCAGTCACATAGCTTATATTCCTTCTTTAGAAGCTACTTTATTCTCTACTTTAAAATCCATATTTGAGTATTTAGGTTTTTTTTTCAGTAACAAACTTGTCTTATATTTAAGTGCTTTTTACTCCCAGGCAAAATGAAATCTGCTTTTGCTTTCAATTTTTTAACAGCTATGTAACTGCAATATAAAGGACACAAAAGTACGTGCACATGTTTTCAGTTTACGTTTAAAATGCAGAATTAATTGTAACTCTCTATTTTCAAATCACTTACTTTCTTAGGCCCAGAAATGCATTTAACCTTAAGCATATAATTAATGGCACTGCTGCCCTGCAGGAATTCAGGTAATCTTGATAACATTGTTTTCACTAGGTCTTCACTACAGATCAGGTTTTCAGAAAACTAGTTCTCAAGGTTGAAAATTATAATTTTAAGGTTTTTATTCGCATCTGGGACAGTAGGGTTCCATTATTTTCTGAGTCTACTGAGTGGTCTTCCAAGCACTACTGGAAATGAAGAGGTATATACTGGGATATATGGAAAAAAAGCCTAGACTTTACAAGTGACTGCAATTTGGACCCTGCACGTTTCTTGGCTTATCTATAAAGAAAGAAAAAGGAGATTAGATTCAAAACTAGGAACCCTTTCCAGGAGCAATTTAGGATTTGGAAAAGCATCTCCAGCCGGAACATTAGGCTGTGCCAGAGAACATGTTTGGCTAGGCTTCAGCATCAATGCTTATCAATTTGCACGGCTCACACACACACACACGCACACACACACACTCTGATGCCTCCATTTCACGGGCAAGTGAATTATCTAATACCCACTTTTGGGGCTGTGGGCATCTATACCATGCTAAGTTTTCCTGGAGGTGACCAGGCAAGCCTTCCTTGGGGTAACTACAGGGATAACTACAATTGCAGCAGTGTGGGATTCTGTTCAGTCTGTCCCAGAAATAAACCCTTGGGCAGCTGGGTTCTGCAGTGCTGCATGCTGCTAAAGCTGCATTACTGCTCATTCCTGAATGGCCCCATTTAACAACACCTTGCAGGTGTCTGCTTGAGTGAAGGTCATAACTTCCTCTAGATGTGCATGGAAGTAGAAAGCCAACACTTACAAACAACCTCCTATTCCCCTATAAAACTAAAGAATGTTCTATTTTGTTATAATTAAATATTATTAATTGTTCTGTTTTAATGTTCTCTAATGTTCCACACGTAGCTCTGACCAGTCCCATAAACCAGCAATCCTGAGGAAAGATCCTATTTTACATTTCTCATTGGATCACTTTTTGTTTTGAAAATACTGATTTTCTCATTACCTGAAAGTGTAAGTATTACAAGGTGTTCCATGGGTAGCAGAACTAAGAAGCAGGCTTCTTAGGGTTGTGTCCTTTGTTCTCAGCCTTTAGAGAACATCCTCACAAAGGCAAGAAATAGAACATGCAGCTGCTAACATCCAGCTCCCAGCTGGTTAATAGGCTGCCAAATACATCTAACACCAGAGCTGTCTGTGTTATTTTTTACCATGACAGCTTTTGTTTCTGAACAGTCAGTAGTTTTCATTAGATCTATAGGAGGAAAGTTTCTAAAATATAATTATTTTATTTTTATTTATTATTTTTATTATTTATTTTTATTATTTTATTAAAATCCATAATACTAGCCAAGAATGAAGAAAACATACTACTATAGACACTGTAATATCCATTCTCTTTATTAGCTGTGTTCCAGCTGCTTGATTGCTCAAGCACCAGTTACCTATTGCCTGCTTCTGGGTTGTAAACACTTCACAGAACACAGAACTACCAACTAGTGTTTACCACATATCAGCACACACAGAGACAGGTTTCAAGCCTTGTTGTTCTTAGAATCTTTTCTTCACATAAACAGAGAAACCTGAAGATTTTTTTTGTTATCTCGGGACATGCTGCTCCCTATTCATTACAGAGGGAAACAGGACATTACATTTGATAGTTTGGGGTTTTTAAAGTAACTGAGTAATAACAGACTATCTCACTTTTAGCCATATGCCAAGGAAGTTCCCTATGAAGAACTACAGTGACAGCTTTCTAGAAGTCAGACCATTACACATTTGAGAGGTATACAGATCTATTCTCCTGGCTACTTATGTTCCTGCCCATCTGTTGCAGTGGCAAGGTGCCTGCTTATGCACAGACATGTCCATTTCAATAAAGCAAAAATAACAATTGTCAAGAACAAAAAAGCTTTCAGGTGACATAAAACTTCCAGCACTCATGCTTCCACAAGGAATCCCTCCTCATTTGCAGCAATACCATATGCTCCTCTCACACCACTCCCAGTGACATGTGTGCCAAACTCTGTTGGTGGGAAGAAAGGACACCATGAGTTCACAATTGCCAGGATGACAGACTGAATACAGCAGGAGGAACCTGAGAAGTACACTAAGACAACATGTAGGGTTCCAACATGTCACAAAGAAGCACAACTGGCATCTTTGGCTGGTAAAAGCATTCACAGCTGAAATGTGTCCATTGCAACTAACATACTCCAATTTGTATCCTCCACCTTCATAATACAACAAAAACGTCCTTTTTTTTTTTTTTTTTTTTTTTTTAAACTGATATACTGATGTCTCTTAGGCAGGTCTTTTGGGTATTCTGCATTTATTATTCTTCTGGAATCATATCAGTATGTTCAAATTAAAATTAAGTACTTTCTGAAAAGTCCAAATTTAGCATGGGATTTGAAAGTCAAGATGAGTTAATTCCTGTTTGCATATGAGCGTGAGAACATTCAGCAGGAACAGGGAAACCCATTGTTTTCAAACGACATACAAAAGTTGGCATTCAGTAAGCAACTTCATGAAAACTATAAAAAAAGAAGACTCAGTGTATTCCTTTTAGATGAGTGAACTCTAAGGGTAACATGAGGAAAGGGTGGTTAATACTTGTTTATCCTGTCCTCCAGAATCCAGTGAGCAGATCTGTTGAGAAACAAAAGCTTTTCCTGTAGTCACCTCCTGACACAAAGAAGTTTTTAAGTTCTAAGTAAATGAAATTTAGACAAAATCATATCTGGTTGCCAGTGTAAAGGCAACTTCCAGAGAAGCTGAATGTATTCTGGATTTTAACTAGTTGAGATGTTAAACACTAGGGAATTACATGTTGAATTTGAAAATCTGCATTTATTCCAGGCACCTAAAAGACAAATTTGAACCTGGCCAGGTAGCAGCAGTCTTCCATTTAGAAGTCTGAGTGAAACAGCAAGTATATATTGGTAAGCAAAGCCAGCATTACACAGCAACAAACAGACAATGAGCACAGTGAAATAGTGACATCTATGTTTGAAAACTGTTTTCAAATGGATATCAGGGTGCTCTGAAAGGCTTCTGCCTTCATGCCCATATTGAGTCATATATACAGGTGTACTGCAGTACAGAGCAAGACTTGGCTGCTTTGGGATCAGATCCATAGAGGAATATAGGCTTCACAATCCTGAGAGTACTATGGTGATTCCATTTTGCCTTGGCTTTGAAGTCTATATCTCTCTACTCTACAAAGGGAGAGCTCAGTATTTCAGACCAAGCATCAGGAAAAAAACCCAGTATTTTCACACAGAATCACACACACAGAATCACAAGGTTGGAAGAGACCTTTAAGATCATCAAGTCCAACCCAGTCCTAACACCTCAACTAGATCATGGCACTGAGTGCCACATCCAGGCCTTTTTTAAACACATCCAGGGATGGTGACTCCACCACTCCCTGGGCAGTGATGATTCCACTACTTTATCATTCTTTCTGTAAAAAACTTTTTATGCAACTATTTATCCTAATATCCAGCCTATGTTTCCCTTGGCATAGCTTGAGCCTGTGTCTTCTGGTTCTGTAAGTTGCTGCCTGGACAAAGAGACCAACCCCACCTGACTACACCCACCTTTCAGGAAGTTGTAGAGAGTGATAAGGTCACCTCTGAGTCTCCTTTTCTCCAGGCTAAACAACCCAGCTCCCTCAGCAATTCCTCACAGGGCTTGTGTTCCAAGCCCCTCACCAGCCTCGCTGCCCCCTCTGGATGTTCTCAAGTGTCTCAACATCCTTCCCAAATGGAGGGGCCCAGAACTGGACACGGCACTCAAGGTACTGCCTCACCAGTGCTGAGTACAGGGGAAGGATGACCTCCCTGCTCCTGCTGGCCACACTCTTCCTGATACAGGCCAGGATATCACTGGCCTTCTAGGCCACCAGGGCACAGTGCTGGCCCCACCAAGGCACACTGCTGGCTCACATTCAGTCAGCTGTTGACCAGTATCCCCAGGTCCCTTTCTGCCTGGGTGCTCTCCAGCCACACCATCCCCAGCCTACAATGCTGCAGGGGGTTACTGTGGCCAAAATTTGGACTTATTAAACTTTATCCTATGGGACTCTGCCCATCCATCCAACCCTTCCAAGTCTCTCTGCAGAGCCACCCTACCCTGCAACAAATCAACACAAGCTCCCAGCTTGGTGTCATCTGCAAATTTGCTAATGAAAGATTCAACACCCTCGTCCATGTCATCAATAAAAATATTGAACAGAACTGGTCCCAGCACAGACCCCTGAGGGACACCACTGGTGACTGGCCCCCAGCTGGATGCAGCAGCACTCACCACCACTCTCTGGGCCCGGACATCCAGCCAGTTCCTAACCTAGCAAAGAGTGCTCCTGTCCAAGCCGTGGGCTGCCAACTTTTCCAGGAGTGTGCTGTGGGAGACAGTGTCAAAGGCCTTGCTGAAGTCCAGGTGCACAACATCAACAGCTCTTCCTGGATCCACCAGGCAGGTCATTTGTTATAAAAGGAGACCAAGTCGGTCAAACACCACCTACCCCTCCTAAACCCATGCTGAGGGTTTACCTCACCAGGTACTGTGGTCAGTCTAACCAGCCTATAATTACCAGGATCCTCCTTCCCATTCTTTTTTGTGAATGGGTATCACATTGGCCAGCTTCCCAGTCATCTGGGACCTCACCAGTGAGCCAGGACTGTTGGTAAATGATGGAGAGTGGCTTTGCAAGCTCATCTGCCAGCTCCCTCATCACCCTGGGATGGACCCCATCTGGTCCCACTGATTTACGAACATCCAAGTGAGTCAGCATTTCTCTGACTGCCTCCTCCTGGATAACAGGAGGACCATTCTGCTCCCGGACACCATCTACCAGCCCAGGAGGACAGCTGTCCTGCGGACAAGCTACCTTCCCACTAAAGAAGGCATAGAAGCACTTCTGCCTTCTCCTCACCTGCAGTTACAAAGTTCCCTCTAGAATCCAATAGAGAATGAAGGTTGGTACCATTCATTTTACCATTTTACCATTAATATATTTGTAAAAATATTTTCTATTATCCTTTACAAAAGTTGCCAAATTAAGTTCAAACTGAGCTTTGGCCTCCCTAATTTTTTTTCCTACATGACCTATCAACCCCCTTAAAAACTTCCTGAGAAACCAGACCATCTTCCCAAAATTGATATATCCTCTTTTTATTCCTAAGCTCCTTCAAAACCTCATTGCCCATCCAGGCTGGATGTTTTCCTCATCGACTCGTCCTTTGGCACACAGGGACAGGCTCTTCCTGTGCCTTCAAGACCTCTGTGTTGAAAGCTCACGTTTCCTGGACTCCTTCATTTTTAAGGGCTACTTCCCAAGGAAATCTCTGAATAAGTCTCCTAAAGAGGTCAAAGTCAGCCCTCCAGAAATCTGATATAAAAGCCTTGATGTTTGATGTTCCTCCTGATTTCACCAAACATTGAGAACTCCATCATTTCATTATCACTATGGCCCAAGTGGCCTCCAACCACCACATCACCCACCAGCCCATCTCTATTTGCAAACAACAGGTCTAACATAGTCCCTTCCCTGGTGGGCTCACTCACCAATTGTGACAAAACATTGTCCTCCACACACTAAAAGCTCTTTTCTGCTGTATGAAGTCCCTGACAGATGTCTAGTAGGTTAAAATCACCTACAAGAGCAAGGGCTGGTGATCCCGAAACATTCTCCAGCTCCTTACAGAATGAGTTGTGTCCACCTCCTCTTCCTGGTTGGATGCACAACAGACTCCCAGTAGGATGTCAGCCTTGTTGGCCTTCCCCCCTAATTCTTACCCAAAGGCATTCAACTTCAGCATCATTAGTTTCAATATCCATGGCATCAAAACCCTCCCTAAATAAAGGGCCACCCCTCCACCTCTTTCCTGTCTCTCCTGAAGAGCTTGTAGCCATCCCGTACTATGTGAGTCATCCCACCACGTTTCCATGATGGCAATTACATCATAGCTCTGCTGCTGAACGATGGGGCCTCCAGTTCTTCTTGTTTGTTACCCATGCTGCGTGCATTAGTGTACAGGCACCTCAGCTGGGCTGCTGATTTCACCCCTAACTCAGGCTTATCACCCTTGGGCCTGCTTCCAGAGAGCCCAGCTGCATCTCCTTCCCCCTTCAAACCTTAGATTAAAGATCTCTCAATGTGTTCTGCCAGTTCATGAGCTAAAATCCTTCTGCCCTTAACAGAGAGATGGAGCCCATTCAGTTCCAGCAGTGCCAAAAAAGTTGCCCCATAATCAAGGAACCCAAAATTCTGCTTTGAGCCACTTGTTAATAACATGAGTTCTCCTGTTCCTTTCAACATTTTTCTCCACCACCAAAGGGACAGAGCAGAACACGACCTGTGCTCCTGCCCTATCAACCACTTGACCCAGTGCCCTAAAGTCCCTTTTTATTGCCCTGACACTCCTCTTTTCAATCTCATCACCGTCAACCAGGAGTATGAGCAGTGGGTAATAATCAGAGGGTCAAATCAGCCCAGGGACTCTCTTGGTAATATCCCGTATCCCAGCCCCAGGGAGGCACAGACAACAATGGGTCTAGTCAACAAATGGGGCCCTCTGTTCCCCCCAGAAGGGAGTCATCTACTATGACTACCCTTCTTTTCTTTTTAATGCCAGAAGTGGTGTTCTGTCTGGCAGACAAAGCCTAAGCAGGAGATTACCTGGGCAGATAATTTTCTTCTACGTCCGCTGGCTGACCTTCTGGATCCAGGGCCTCATACCTATTCTGAAGTGGGACCTGGGTAGGTGATGGGGGTTGGGAGGAGTTTTTATTCCTCAAGCAGGGACCCATTTCCACCCCCCTTCATCCACCAGGTGTCCTCCTACTGCCTCCTATTGACAGTGGGAGACATAGGAGTCTTCTGACTCCGGATGGATCTCCCTCAAGGATGGAAGGGCTGAACTCCACCAATCTATTTTCCTTTCACTTTCCCTGATACTCCTTAGTCTTTCAACTTCCTCCTTAAGCCTGGCCACCAGCAAAAGGAGATCACTCACCTGTTCACACCACAGGCAGGCTTCCTCTGCAATGCCCCTAGTATCACTGATAAGCCCAACCACTCTGCACAGGAATGGGTCTGGACAGATACATCCTTTTTGGAGGGTTGGCAACATACGCTTTTACTAACTGTAGTTTTTGATTGTGTAAAAACCATTACCAACAACAACCAAAAAAACCCACCCAACAACAAAAACCAACCAACCAAAAGAAACAACAAACTAAAAACCTCACCAGCAGGAGGAAACCTGCAACCCTGTCTGTGCAAACTGCCACACAAACTGCCATGCCATGCTCTGAGAGCCATGTCATGCTCCTTAGAGCCCTCTTTTAATTACCTCACCACTCACAGGAGGAAAAACCTGCCCTGCACCTGCGTGGCTAACAAGAATGACCAAGTGCTACCAGTAAGGGTCAATAGAAAGCTTGCTACCAAAGCCTCACTCTGCTCTTTCCATAGCTTGACATTGCATTTACCCCAGTGAGAAGGCAAGTCTGCAAGGAGGAATAGGTTGTGAGGTATCCAGTGCCTCAGCTGGCTCACCCTGGTCTGCAACCAATGTGCCTCCCTGCCATTGCAGCTGCGTATGTCCTCAGTAGACCCTGAACACAAACTTCTCCTAGGGAATGGACACCTGTGACCAGCAGATGTTCTAGTCTATGTTAAAGCAATTAGCTCTCGAGGAGAAGTGAAAACTTGTACCCCGTTTTCATAGTGAATAAAGCCATGGGGGTTTTCTTATGCATGGGACAAGAATTGCAAACCTATTCGTGTTGCAGTACAAATGAATACCACAGTGTATAATTTATCATTTATAATTCAACACTCATAATTGCTCATAGTGAAGGGACAAATATTGTAGATTAATACTGACATTTTTCATATTGCAGCCTGAAAGGATCTTCTACTCTGCAATTTCCTAATTAAAAGAGGATGTGTGCAATCACAGAATGAAAGAAAAGCTCTGATTATCTTAGCCTATGTCAAGCCAACACATTTGCCAGTGAAACTACAATGTTGAGGGTTAATGAGCAGCATTACTGTAAAATAATGTTAATTCTGCATATTAACACTAGCAGATAGCATTATTTCTCAACTATGAACACAGTCTCACAACTGAGTACTTCATTCATTGAATCACACTATGCTGTCATTTCAAAAGAAAAATCTCCTGGAATTTTACATCCTACTCAGAAAAGATATATTTAAAAAACCTGAACCATGCAAAAGATCAATGGTCATCAAATAATACTATAGAAGTGCATAGCAGAAGAAGCAGATGGGGAAAGAAGGCAGAAAAGCATGTGGATTGAACTGAATTCCAGTTCTGTGGTCAGTTTGCAGCAAGCCAAGTCAATTTTTCTGGCCTTCAGTTTCCTTCCAGATGCCCTTTTTCCTGAGGACTCTACGGAGACAAGTCACAAGGTGCATGAATTGTCACATAATCTTCACCTAGCTTGCACCTAGCTGCCTCCCTTCAAAGGATCCCTCAAGATCTATCACTAATTATTCCATGTTTCTAGGAAGCCTCAGGTCTACCATTTAAGCAGAACAGAACTGTACTATATTCATAACTGCTTTTCTGTTAGGGGATAAGTAGGGCCCACTGCCACCATTAGGTAAGACAACACTGCTCACTGACTAGAAAATATGATCATCAGGCAAACATAGATATGCGTCAAAATACTCTTAAAAGGGCATCACTTTTTCCTAATTAGTCCAAATTAGGTAATTCCTAAGCACATCAGGACTAGGAACTTCCAGCGGGGACACAGAAATTTCAGATCACTACAAAAAAAGGCCAAATGAAAGACATCAGTGGTTAACTTTTTCACAGATGGCCATTTTTAAACACTCCTCTCACCAGAAACTTTGTCAGCACCTCTCTCCTTCCAGTTCCCCTGCTTCCCAGTGACCTAGAGACATGGTGATTTTCAAGATATGTCATTTGTATACAGACAGCAGCACTTACAGTAATGATATGCCAGCACCCTTTTCAGAGTGAGAAATGCAGCCAACACAGTTAGTGCCCAGGCAATTGTTACAGCTTCTTAAACCTCTATAGAAGTAAAAGCCAGAACAGTGATGCATCTGTAACACAGCCATAGGCTCCATTCTTACAAAGCCAGAGGAGTTGCAGCTACAGAACATTTTTACGAAGGAAATGTATTGGTAATTTAAGTACCTAGGTGACAGCTCCTGATTATCTGGACAAGAATAAACAAGAACTTTTCTGTACAACAAATGTTGTTGAATCTCTTCTTTCCACTAGAAATTAAAGAACAGGGAACAAGGAGAGAGCCTGGGACCTGTCCAAGGGATTCTACAAAGAGAACACACCCTGAAGAAAAGCAAGGATACTGTAATATTACTCACTATTGTTCGGCCCATTTCCACAGGACTAAAAGAACTGTGTTCCAAGGAACTGAAGAAATTATTCAAACTAAACCTAGAAGCCATGTTCAAATGTGCCCAGGGTCAAACTAACTGACACTACTCCTGGCTCATGTGCAAAGTACCATAATAACACTGAACCTCTAGTGGAAAGAAAAAAACTACTTTCACAAACCACACTAAAAAACTACCAGCACTACCACTACTACATGATGGTAATTTAGACCAACAAATAGTCACCATTTTTACTCCATGCCCACCTTGACTGAGCTTCTCAATAACAAATAAACAGTTCAAACCCTTAACAATTATGGTAAGAATGAGGTAAGAATACACATAAGTGTATGTTTACATTAACTAATGTTTTGAAAATAAAAGCTATTTCTAGACCATTTAAATGTATCAGGAATTAGAGTTAACTTTTCCAAAACAAGTGTAGTGTGTATACCATATACAGTGCAAGACAGTGCTAATACACATATAAAAACATCATTCTTTGAAAATAACCAGTCCACCACTTCAATAACTAAAATTGTTTGATTTAACAATGGAGAAATTCTCACAATCAGAATCTGGGGCAGGTTCATGCACGATCCCCACAGAGCAGCTGAGCAGCTCATATCTGCTGAGCAGAACTGTGGACACTATGCCAAGGACTAATGTGTCATTTTCCTGCACCAGTTTCAAGTTTTCTGCCTAATTCAACAGTAAATAAATATATGTTGCTCGGCAGATCTCTGCACCAAGCTATTCCCATATTGATTTTCTGTGGCTTTTTCAATAATTGTGAGAATTATTTATACAATAATGGAAATGTTATCCTAAAAGTATATGTAAGGGAGTAGTCTGTTATTTGCCACTGATGCCCAAATTTACACATTAGTAAATGAGTCTTCTTTTGCGGATGCTCAGGTCCATGAAAATCTGCTTTACTAACTGATTTACCTGAGCCTGAGTACTTATTTTTACCAAATACTCAGTCCTAGAACTACCACAAAAGAGTCAATTGCTGGATTCATATCACAGGGGAAAAGACAATTGCTCTAAACATTTGTTATGTCCAGGATAACCTAGCCTATTGTCTTGTTAGTAGTGATAAAAATGACAGAACAGGTAGGAAAACACTGGCAAATCAGCTTCAAATGCAGTGCACCAGATGAAGAGACCTTTGATACAGAGTGGTTACAAAAAATTTCTGAAAACAAAAAATTCTTACAGGTTTAACAAAATTTTTAGTGTGCCAGTATTTTAGTGGGTTTTGTAGTTTATCATACTCAGCAAGTGAGGCTACCAACAGAAGCCAAGAGGAACTTGCAAATTCCCTGCACAAATCAGCTGAATAGGGAAATATAGTGACAAACAAAGTCAGTAACAACAAATAAAAAGGAGAAAAAAATTATACTAAGAGTCCCAAAATGTTTCCCATTAATATTATAACTTTTGAAGGAAATTGACATGTCATTATAGTCCAGTGAAGGGCTTCATTCAACGAAAAAGTGTTGCCAGAAAAGGAAGGGAATGAGCCATTGAGAGAAGAGTTTAATAAGATTAAGCCATTCTTCGGCTCTCCAGAATATCTGAAAAGCTGCTAATTGACATTAACACTCTTTCAAAGATAGAGTCAGCCTCATGCTTCTGGAGGCAAGCTCACCACCTTACAGGTGACTTCACACTAACTCACTGCCAGCTCCACACCCTTTCTCTAATTCAGCTGGTACAGACAAAAGACAAGGTGGGCTGTTGGCAGATCGCTGCTAGGCTCCTGTAAGCCCAGCAGTAACGCAGTAACCTGGCGTTACTGTCCTGGCCGTACTGCTCGCCACTCTCGGCATTACACTGACCTCTGCTGGGCTGCAGGAAAGCGAGCTGCCGAGAATTAACGCGGATAAAAATCCAAGCAAATCATACCCTGCAACTTCGGTGGGAGTTCAGCAAGGGCATGCAGAAAGTCTGATTTTGCCTCAAGACAGCCCAATAGGAACACGCTAATGCCCTGCTGCTCAAAAATCATTTTAGAGATATTTCAGTTTTTACAATGATGCTCCCTCCAAATAGTCTACTGTGTTGTGTTAGGATTTCCTGTAACACCACTAAAATATTGTGCACATGGTGCCCCCTTAATCTTTATGAAGAAAAGGAAGCAAATAGGTGGATCTGCAAACTTTCTCTGCAACATACATCTCAAACTGAAGTGCATATGTTTAACCTTTCTTGACTCTTCTCAGGCTATATTGAACTATTTTAATTAATTTTATTATCTTCTACTGCACATTTTAGTGTGCCTGAAGGCAAATTGCATGTTTTTGGGACTCTGACCATTTCAGTGACCGGTTTTGTGGCATGCTGCCACAAATACCAGCACTGACAAAACTCATGGAGCAGTTAATTGATGTTGGGAACTGAAATGAGGCCACAAGGCAGGAAGGGCAGGAACTGGTTTTCTTGCTGAAGAAAGCACAACGGGGAATTTAAGCCTTACAAGTTAGTGTTGGAGTTCACTCAGGAAAACTAAGGACACACCCAGACAGAGTGGAACAAAACACTGTTTATTGCAGATTCAGATTTTGACTGCTTATTAGCATTCACAGGAAATCAATGACTACTGAAAAGGATGAGGAGCCAGAACTGTGCTTACTCCACTTGTAGAGTAAGACTGAATATTCACTCTCCCTTGCACATAGTAATAAATTTATAAAAGACTTAGTTTGACATTATATTTCCTGGGGCATGGTGGTGCAGGGAGCCCCCTTCTGACTATGTCAGTTGCCAGCTGTTGAATTCTACTTTGAAAATAAGTAAGAGTGAATGAAGAGATCATTTATGATATGCAGTACTTTTTAAAACTGAAGTTAATGTCATTTAAAGCCTAATGGGCTCTTTCAGTACTAACTTGTCAGAAATATTCTCAGGTCTGACAAAACACATCAGTAATAAGAATAGGCCTTTTGTGCATGCTCAGGAAGTGCTTAAGAATATTTTAACAGAAAGGAAAGATAGCTTATGTAGCTGTTAACAGCAGACTCACTTAAGTGCTGGGTTTGAAGCAGCTCAGCAGATCTTGAAAACACAAATGCTGTCCACATGTACTCAGAGACACAGGTACCTTGCTGCTGGAAGTCCGCAATGCCATTTGCAAGTTGGTTAAACAGATGGAAAAGAAATTTGTGCAAAAGAATGAATACACTAGAAAATGTAGTCATTATCATTGCTTCCTCCCATGCTTTCTCCATTTGGCAGGATGACAAGTAGTGCACACAGCACTTTCAGCCAGCCAAATGATGACTTTTCAGAAAACCTTCAAGAAATTAATATTCTTTAACCCTTTTATAATTTGGCTTCAAAAGTATTGCCAATTGACACTGAAACAATTCCAGTGATTAAATAATCAATCACATGCTTAGGAAACAAAAGAGAAAGTAGTACCTTAGCATTAACTTCAAAGACAAAAACCTGAGTGTCTCATGCCTTTCACTAGGTAGATTCAGCTTTTCTTTCTTAATCACTGTAGGGTCAAAGTTGTTGTCTTGTGCCTTGTGGCTGTGTTGACAAATTGGAATACATCAACCACTGCATCATACTGGACAGTGGTTTAACTCAAATTCATCATAAGAGGCCACAAAGCTACAATGGGGCTTTGTACTAGAGCAGATATTCAAGCTGCTAACCATGCAAAATGTACAATAAATAATCTGAACAACAGGGCCAACTGCTGGGACAGAAGTGTCCTGACCTGGCAAAGCAGGACTCATGCTTTAACCTTCTGTTAAACCTCCCACATATTTAAATGTGGTTTCTGTTTCCACCTCAAGAGGTTTTTCTTATCTACTAGGTAACTAAGAATTATTGTTAGTTATGTCTTCTATCTTGCATGTCCTGGGTTTGGGGGAATACTTGTAACAAATAAAATGATCACAGACTCAGAGATTAGGAATTCAGATTGACTGTGATCATCTAGAAGATAAGCACATTAAGTCATTCCAATTTGAATTATGTTGCCACTTTCCAGAAAATTCTAACCCTAAAAGGACTAAATGAATCAGTTTGAAAAAGTAAATAAATCCAGCTGTGCAGTATCATCTCCTGTCTTTTGTAAATTGTGCCACTGATTATTTTTACTGTCTTTAAAGTTGTTCAGTAAGAAAAGAAAAACAGGATGTGTGATCAATGTCCCTAACCTGCTTATGATCTGAAAAGCTTTGATCACTGTTTGATCACTGTTAAAACTTTAAAGCAGCCTTTTGATACTTAAAGGGAGCTTGTAAGAAAGATATAGACAGGCTTTTCACCGCTGCCTGTAGTGACAGAACAATGAACAATGGTCAGAAACTAAAAGAGGAGAAATTTAGACATTAGAATTGGACATAAGGAACAAATTTTACTCTGAGGATAGAGTCAGATTGCCCAGGGAAGCTGTTGATGTCCCCATTACTGGAAGTCTTCAAAGCCAGGGTGGTGGGGTGTCGCTGTGCAGCCCAGTCTATGAAAGATGCCCTTGCCAATGCCACAGAGTTTGGACTAGCAGGTCCCTTCCAACCCAGACCATTCTGTGACTCTGCGACTCAGTAACAACTTCTGGGTTCACCTGAAGTGACTATATCGTTCATACAGTCAGTTAGTGTTCTGTAGATGGAACACTTAGCTAATCAAGTTCTCCTGTATCCCCAGGCCAAAATAATAAATGTCACAGACATTTAGAGCTTTTTCCTCACTATACTGTTTACTTAGATAATCAAAACCTACTTATATCGGACTTAAACTTCTGTCCAGGCAGCTGTCCCTGAGCAGCAAATCAACACTTGACTGTATCAACAGCACAGAGTAACAGATCTCCACTGATTTAATAGCTTGACTGTCGCCTGCAGTCTCATCTGTGTCCCTCCAAGACCACTACTTGTGAATTATATGTATCACTTTACTCAAAGTGCCGACCTTTATGCATGCATAAGTTTGGCCTGAGGCAATGCCTAAGAAAATTGTGCATCTTCCTCATGTGCAAAACAGAACTCAAATGACAAGCCAAAGCTATTAGAGGTCAATCTGTTTCAAATTAATGTTAATGTTACTTTAGTTTGAACTATAAACAGAGCACTAATAAACGCTTAGACATGTCTAAGCATAAGGACGCAAAAGCTAATTTCTGTAAAGCAAACTAATGTTGCACCCCTGCAAGTATGAAGGCTTTCCCAGAAGCTCTAAGTGATGACATCTGCTTGCCCCTTAACTTTTCCTTTTATTTATCTTTATTCCTCCTAACTGTCTTGGCTGAATGAATCATGTCTCTTTGCCTGGGCATTAGGCAGCCTTCTCGTAACCTCCTGTTATTTAGCTAAGGCATACACACACCTGCATACACACTTCAGGCTGTCCTGCAGAAGTGACTTGGCAACTCTGCCTTTTGGACACTGTGTAAGTGCTTCCTCTGATATTCCCAGGTAAGGAGGAGCCAAAAGAAGCAAGCAAACCACAGCAGCGCCAAGAAGCAGAGCAGGGTGGATTCCAGCAAAGAACATGAAACCCCATCGAGTGCAAGAAAATGCTGACCACTCCACAAGCAAAGAAGCAGGCACACAGACGTGAACTGCACAGAGATTCCAACTTGTGTCTTAGATCTTGTGTTTCACCCACAGAAAGTTGTGAACAGTGGGATTTATAAGTGTGGGAATCAGTAGCATTGTAGAATTTTTTGTTAGATGATAGCTTAATCCATCAGAGCAAGGCAGGTAGGAGAGCTGTACAGGTTTCCCTATAGCTGGCACCAGCCTCATCCTGCTCTGTCCTGGACACGCTGCCAGTTTATCCTCCTGGTGTACCTGCCTGCTCTGATTCCCCCTTCTCACAGGATTTCAAATATGTGAACACAAGGTCAGGAAATGTGGAAAATATGCACTCTGGCAGAGCTTTTGCCAGCATTCAAGCCTTAAATATCGAGGGCTGTCTCAACTTGCAGTGTGCACCAAGACCGGTTCCTCTCTCCACGTGCCCCGGGCAGAGCAAACAGCAGGACACTCCTGGGATGGACAAGGCACATTTTGGCTCTCTGAACAGACTAATAAGAGCTAAGTTTAGGAAAGAAACATTGCTTATTCTGCAAGGGAGCAAAGTGGAGGTTTCCACCAGTCAAGCACACAGAAGGGTAAAAGGTCACAGCTTTCACACAGCAAAACATCCGCGGCCCACCTAATGCATGTTTATTTCTGTGATGTAACCTTGTGCAATTCTTCAAACACAGCCCTTTTCTTTATTAAGCAACTTCTACTGTATGTCATCTGAGGGCACTGGTTATGTTTACAAAAGGCGAGGGGAGTTCAGCCTGGGGACAGACAATTTTACCTGAAAGCATCGCAACCATGAGCGAGCCGTGCACGGGATGGGGTGTTACGTGCAGTCACCTCACCGTGATCTGCCCCCGTAAAGACAAAGGGAACCCCGGGAACTTGCCCGCCGGGAGGGCATAGGGAATACAGGGAGCCCCCACAAAGGCCCCAGGAACACCAGGAGCCGCCACAAGGAACAGGAAGCACTAGCAACTTCCCCTCAACAGCCCCCACACGCCTCGGTGGGCGCGGCACTGCGCATGCGCAGGCAGAAGGATGCGACATCGCCTCCCTCGCGGAGGCGCCTCCATCGCCGCGGTAAGACAGTGGGGAGAGCCGATGCTGGTCTGAACCCCGGCGCCTTTCCAGGGCTGTGTCGCCTGCTCAGAACTCCTTCTCCGGGGATGGCCGAATGTGTAGCCTCGCGTCTGCGGCAGAGGCAGTACGCGGCCGCTGCGCTGCGGGAAGAGGTGGAGGCGGCGCACGGCGTGCCCCCTCCTTTTCGGGAGGGATGGTTCGCCCCGCGTGAGGTACGCCGGGAGCGACCCGGCGTCCGCGGCTGCTGAGGGAGCTGCGGTGTGAGGGTGTTGTTATTGGTGCTGCTTGTCTTCGAAATCGGGCACTTACCTCTAGTACGTCCTTTTAGACTCCTTGTACTGTTCGTGTGTCTCTGTCGTCTTCAAAGTATGTCTTCTCCCTTTTTTTTTTCCCAAATGAAAGCAATGGAAGTTGGTCAGTGGCCGGAGCGTGCACCACCATGACGAAAAGGTGTTCCAGGATCATGGTATTCTTGGCTTTTCCTATTAAGTGTTTGCTCTGTATATAATATTACTTAATTGCGAATTTTGAAATATTTTTCAGCTGATTAATTTCTCTTTTTCATAAACTGTGAATTTAATTTTAGGAGTAAAGAGTTCCCATATGCAGGTTTTGGCCTTTGTGTTGCCCATTCATTCCTGTTCCGGATGGATGTGGTGTCAGAAAAGGCAAAGAGGAATTCTTGCTCAAACTGGTTTAGGGAGCTAGTTATGTACCTTCCTCCTTTCTGTTTTTGCAAGGACAAAAAACCCTAAACAACATGTAGGAATAGTATGGTTGAGTAGCCATGTAGTAGATTTTATTCTGCAGTCTTTTAAAGTGGAGAATCTGACAGTTATTAAAAGAGGAAAAGCTAAAATTATAATGGCCACTTTTAGCATTGTTTAGCTCTCGTGTCTGTCATTACATTTGCAAGTAATTAGTACATAACTTTCCAGGCTTCTAGCAGTGGCTTCTAGATTTTCTACTGTAAAAAGACATTTACACCTTAATACTCATGCACAGAAAAGATTAAATCTTCTTAAAGAGGAAAAATTGTGTTTTGTTTCTGTACGTTTGTGGGTGTATTATTCAGTATTGAATAATATGTTGTGTATTCTATTGCTGGGCTTTCCTTGATGCCGTTTTGAAAGCGTAAAGTGTTCTTGGATACTGTCAAATTCCTGACAGAACGTTTAATGCTAGGAATGCTTCTTGCAGGTTCCTGGTGTGTTTTGCTGGAAGTTTGGGATCTCTCTGTGTGGTGAAGGCCTCTGAGCTTGAGAAAGGCATGTGGGAAGAAGCTGCCAAGTGCTGATTGCAGAGCTGTGAGTAGCAATAATTCCTTGTGCAACTCTGTCCTGTATCTTGCTGTTAAAATGAAGCAGGCTTTCTGCTGAGAAGGAGGCACAATGACTTTAGAGCAGAAATCAGAACTGAAACAGTGAGAGTGAGATCTGCCTGATGGCTATATTCTTATCAAAAAGAGCAAAGTGGAAGGTACAGAATAAAAATTTTGGTGTGGGTGGCTTTGTTAAATCAGTGTGTGGCTGCCAGTGTGTTCAAGACAAGGACTTGCTTTCTCATGTTTGCTTTTAGGGGTGTGATATTGTGGAGCATTTCAGAACGTAAAGGTTGAAAATGTTAAAAAGACTGGCAAAATATGAAAGGAAGTTTTGAATATGCCAGATACTGCTTCACTGTAAAGTCTTGGAAAAGCCAACATTACTGAAAAGCTGAGTAGCGCAAGTCAACCCAAATTTCATTAGTACAGACAAGGTATTAATAAAAATCACATGCACTATCAAGTCTTTTTTTTTGTGTAACCGACATACCCAAGGGTGTGACGTGTAATCCAAGTCTCTGAAGCCAGGAACTTAGAGGTCAATACTGGAAATCTGGTGTAAAAATGATCCTGTACTACATCACTGTAGATTTTGTTTGGGTTGGGTTTTTTTCAGGAGAAAATACAACTGATCTTCAGTGAAGTGATGAAACTCCTCCAGGGTGGCCATAATGCTCTTGAAAGTAATAACATCTGAAAGTTTCATCAACGAAATGTGAGAATCTGCTTGAGCAACACAGATGCAATGAATCCTTTACCCCTACTGCTGGTAGGAAGTGAGCCTGTGAAATCCATCCACACCTGCTGCACCCCAGGCACTGTGGGTAAGGTGGGCACTCTGTGTATGAATCTCTCTCTGGGAAGAGAAAAGTTTGTGTAATCCATTAGTAGTAAAGTGTCCAGTAACAGGGCTGATGCTTGTTTTCCAACATAAAATTATTAAATCGTGTATTATTGGCTTACTGTTCCCAGAGTGTTTTCTAATGCATAGTCATGTGCACAAGTTAGTACTGCAGAAATTTCTGTTGATTCCCACTAGCCAGAAAGTGTTATTACTGCCACCAGTCTGTAGTTATCATCTGAATTCTTGCTTCGGTGGGCAACAAAACCTCTCTTACAGACAGGCTTCCTAAAAATTAGATGTGTAAATTTTACCTTTTTGCCCACAGGATGAGGGCATCATCTTTGTAATACTGTATTAGTGTTGGGGATTTAGAGGATGTTACTGGAAAGAGCTGTGTGCTACATGTGTCTCACATTGTGTGTTTATTTTTTCCTTAGGAAGAATTGCTAGAACTAGCCTGAGAGCAATGCCCCTCTATTGAAACACTCCTGCCTAAGAAACAAAAAAAACTGTTTAAAAGATGGACTACTAAGCCTCCATGTAATAATACAAAGTGCATTTAACTGCATTGTGTCAGTGTCTGGTAATGTTTATATAGACAAAAAAATAAAGATTTATGTTTCTCTTCTCAGAATTTCTGTCTTTCCCAAGCTTTAGTGCTTGTGTTTCAGAGTTCAGACTTCTTTGTGTTATTGTTGGGATACCAGCAATCTCTGTATGAAACAAAGCCTAGGAGTGAGTTGGGATGTGATGATTTAAACCATGGTCTCCTGCAGTATTTGGAGATAGGGTTGGCTGAGATTTGTATTGTGAGCAAAAATAGAAATTAAAAAAGTAAAAATTCAGCAAACCTGGGTTTAAAAATAGCAGGAAAGGTGTTTATCCAGCATGGAGAATGACAAGTTTATTATCACCGTGACCAGCTACATCATGTGGTACTTCAGCATAACTTGGAGTGAAATACTCTTGAGGTAATTGGGATTGCTGCTTATTTTTCTAGGAAGACTTAACATGGTTTATCAGAAGAACAAATGCTTAAATTGTGTATCTTGCACTGTGATTTTTCAGTACTGAATGTAAGCATGTTACTAATTCTAAGTGCAAGGTTGTTTTTGGTTTGTCAGAGAGAAGGAGGTTTAGACAAGAGTAATTAATTTTTAAGAGATCCAGCTTGTAATTATGGGATGTACTTGAAAGTTTAGGGTTTTTATTAGGGATTACATTCCCTGAAGATACCATCTGTTCAGGAGTTCTGCTCATGGGCCTTTGTTCTTGAAGTGTAAGACCAAGAGGAGTAGCATTTTAAAACTTAAAAAAAAAAAATCTCATGAGCAACAGCTAGTGATAGGATTTGATGATTGGTACATAACCCCAGGGTTAGATACTTGATTGGTATCAACCTCAGGGTAGGCTTCCTTTCAACTAAAAAAGATGTAGAACCTCAATCTTTAATATGTAATACAGGGGTTATAGTGGCATAGAACAAGGTAAAAGTGAGCTACATGAAGTAATAGGTGCTTTCAGGGGTCACAGATTACTTAAATAATAATGCTGGTAAATGTGAAGTACAATGTTAAACATTAGAACTGCCTTTTACTTTGTATGACTGGCTAACTGAATTGCACCCTTAAAAAAAAAATCAACGATCAGTATAAATCAGTATAAGAATCTGTTCAGCAATATAAACTGAAGAGAAAGGATAAGGTGTTCATATTCTGGAACAACCTACTACATGCACTGAAGCCCTACTTTGCAGGAACTGGGTGGACACCATGTGCTCCTGGAAAGTAGAAAAAGTAAATCTTTTGGAGTTTGGTTATTTTTTGCTTTTGCTTCTGCTTTACTAAACTCCTTTATCTTGACCCACAAGGATTTTTTCCATCTAATTCCTTTGCCCATCCTGTTAAGGAGGGGAGTGATAGAGCAGCTTGGGCACCTGGTGTCCTGCCAAGGTCAACACATCACAGTTCTTACTCAGGAGAACAAATACAGGAATAAAAACAGACACATTAAGGAGAGAGTGTCTGCCACACTGGCTCTGTACCTGTGTTTGCTTTGACAGCTTACATAGTCTGCTGGTTGCTCTCTGGTGATGCTTAGGTGAGAAAGGAAACTGGTATAGATGTGCACTGGAAATGCAAAGCTTACAGTGACAACTTCCTGCTACAAGATAAAGTACTTAATCTGGAGAAGCTGTGTCCTCGAATGGATTTTAATTGGTACTACACCTGTTTTTACCAGATGGTGGTGTCAAATGAATCTGTGTTTCTGAAGGCTTTGCTCCTTAGTGTAATGTAAATAAGACACACAGGCAACCATGCAATGCCCTAAAAATTCAAGTTTTACTTGACTTTTAAATAACCTGGACACAAGTATTGACACAGCCATCTATCAAACTCATTTTAAAATAAAGCACACAGTTGCTTCATGAATACCTAATGTATATGGAACAAATGTATCACATTGGTATGTTCATGTATGTTGTCTTCAAACACCTTTCTAGGGAGTTCTGAATTAAACAAATCTTCCCAAAAGAAAACATGCTATCTCTTTAGTTCAATATCCACCTGTATAAAGGGAATGACTTTGGCAACTCAAATAGGAATGACTTTGCAACAAACATCATCAATATAATGAGCTTGGTTAGAATACAAGTTGCAGAGTTAGTGATACTGGAAGGGGTGCAATGTAGAAAACAGCAGGTCCAGGCTAGTTCCAAATGAAAGAAACCAGCCAACTAAGCAAGGGAACCAGTATAGGATATCCTACAGTGCTTTTGTGCTGTGGTTAGCAAGCCCTCTTTATTGTATAAAATACATGTTTTGCAAAAGGTTGTACAAATATGTTGTAATTATTGCTAATTAGTGAGAGTTTTGTAACTTACCAATGCTTAGCACTTATGGAAGTCTCAGAAGAGGTAAAGGCAGAGGCACAAAGTTAAAATCATCAGCCTGAGATCAATTCAGGAGAATTAAGATGAGAAGGCCTCAAATACCAGTCCTTTGTCCAAGTGAGCAGGGGTCTGTGTATGGCATTCAACCCCAGGGTAGACACTGTTACACATCTCATGTCTTTAGCCTGATTCTTCAGGATGTACAAGGATTTTAGACTGACATCCAGACTCCAGATCTGAAAATGCAGCTGCCTCTAGGCACTGAATGCCCCAGGAGAGCTGGGGAAGGGTAGCGACAGTGGAGGGGGCAAGGTGTAGCTCAGAGCTGTAGGAGGCTGACCACTTAGACATGTAGAGCTGGTTTAGGTGTAGAAGGCATAACTGTGACACAGTGTTTTCAGTGATTGATCACTTGTGTGTATCTCTCACAAAAATATATAAAAAAAGATGCTTTTCCTCAAATGATTGAGGAAAAGAAGCTTGAAGGGAAAGGAGGATCACATATACCAAAAAAACTTGCTTTTCTGTACTATTACCTGACAGTGATACCCTTGTTGCAAGTTTTGCCTTGTTTTGGCACAACAAAACATTTGGAAAATGTGTAATAGAGGCATTGTATCTTTAGTCTTTTGTGGACACAAAACTGGATTGTAGTGGCCCAGGCTAACATCAGACTGGCTAAAAACCTGCTTCCTACATAGTCTCATAAGGGAGAAGATCACTAACTCAAATCTAGGGCTCTCTCTGCAAACTTCTCTTCTAAATGCAAAATAGTTGGCTTGATTACAAAACAACTCTCCAGTGACTTGAGAATTTAAACCTTTCACTACTGGACTAGACAAGCTATTTTCTGATGTAGTGCAGTAAGTAAAATACCATGCGTTTGGCTGAGGGTATCCAGCAATAACACACAAAAGGCCCACAGGAAGATGAAAGCATACATAAAAGCATGAGGTTTGATATAAACCTTGATCAATATTTAAAGATTGGCAAGATAGGTACACTATGTACAGATAATTCTCAATAACACAAATCCCCCTGCAGTAGTAGGTATGTGATACTTACCTGTGCTGGGTAAGGATAGCAAATAAATAGTAATGATTAGAAAGCACCAAACTATAAGCTTGTAATGCTCCAAGCTGGAATATGTTCTCAAAGGAACAAGGAGCAGCTTTCGTTGCTGATACTAATCAGTTCTTGTATACTTTGTCATTTTTCAGTTGCCTTCCAAAAAGATTGTGATGCTCTTCATTTTGCCATGGTGATTTTTTTTTTCCTAGGGGTTGATCAGGGTTTTTTGTTGTGGTTTGGGTTTGGATTTTTTTTTTTTTTTTTTTTTTTTTGGTTTGGTTTGTTTTTTTGTTTTGTTTGCACTTTTCTTGACTGTTGTTCTTGACAGTACTACAGAAGGTCATAAACAGACCCTACAGGATCTCTTTAAATTGGAGCAATGACAATGAAACCATTTAACAAACTTAAAAAGCTGAGCAAATACTTTAAACCAAGCCCAACAATGTCCTAGAATTAAATCCACAGGAAATTCAAAAACTTCTAAAGAACCTGCATGAAAACTGAATTTTTACTACATTATTTTTTTTTATCTTGCTCTTTCCTTCCCTTAGATTTGTTTACTGAGACTGTAGAAGCAGAGCTGTCCCAAGTAAATGACCAAAGAAAACTATTTGTTACATGACTCTGCCTTCCCTGCAGCACTTGCTAACCTAGAGACCACTGTATACTGTGATAGGAATATACAAACTGTATGGCGGCCACCCTGGCTGGTAACATCCACCTGACCACATCGTGAAACAATGAAGAATCAAAAAACAAAGTGGAAAATAAAACACATCGTACAACATTTTGCTTACCAGTCTAGTCAGTTAATATGTGTATTAGTAGTCCCAGGCCTCTTGTAAAAGTGTAACTTAAACACCTTATGCTAACTCCAGTTCTCAAGCGGTGTTGCTTTACTGACAGGGCTGCAATTCCCTGGTGTTGCTTGGACTGGAAGACACAGGATCACTGTAAATCTCTGTGGGTTGTGAGGGTCGAGTGTAGAGAGGACAGATGTAGAAAGGCACATGAGCTGCTACAGCTGTTTGCGACACTAACAAATTCAGTACTTAGTTCAATGATTACATTTAGCAAAAAATTACTTCCACAACACAAAGACTTTGCTAAGCTCTACAGCAAGACAGCAACGCCTGAAAGTTCATCCATGTGCTGACTGTGGACAAATGGGAGGCAGAGAAGTGATTTTCAGATATATGTAAGAAGTGATAGGACAAGAGGAGAACCAGGCATCACTTCAGATATATATTAGAAGATAACCCACTCAATGTGCAGCATCATTAAAACTTAGTATTCCTACCATGACAATAGAAAAAAAATTATAGTTCTCATACCTGAAATACTGCCTTTGTCATTTTAACATAGTAGAAATGGCTCAGAGAAAAGTGTCAGATTATTTTATATGAGATATTAAGACAGATTTTGCTAATCTAGATTTAAAAAAAAAAAAGGCGCTATCTTCTAGCTGTTTTAAATACTACTCCACAAGTTTCATTTAACCAGCACTGAAGTGCCTTGTTAAGCTGTCTTTACACAGTGGGTCAATTTATCTTCCCCTGTTTCCAACTACAAGTTGGTAAATGTATTTCTGTGGTATGGAATGTTCATTTATATAGTCCCTATACACAAATGGACATTCAAAATTTAGAACACTTAAACCTGCCCAAAGCAAAGTAAGTCTGTATCATCTCTGGAATGCACTGCTACAGCATGTTACAGAGTCTACTGTTTTTGAGCTAAAATGGGTTGAGTCAGAGTTTGTATCAACAACACAAGCGTCTGTTATTGTGCTAGGTTAAAATAACTCTAGTAAGAGCTATTATTTGTCCTTATGTCTCAGAACATAAGTTGATCCCCATATAAATTGTGAAGATAATTTCCCCATATCACACTGTATTGCACAATTGACCAAAAATATTACTATTTTACTTATCTTGAAACATCTGATCCTGATCATGTCAGTTAACAGTCATTTCTTGAAACAAGGCTATTCAGTTACAGAGCAGACCATGAAGCCTGTTTTGTTGCAGCAATTTTTTTTTGTTGTTGTTCATTTTTTGGAAATGTAACTACTGATCTTTCAGTTTTGCAAAGAATTTTGGTTTTGGTTGTCTGTCAGGCAGCTTGTTCTCAATCAGTCACACCACTAGAATGGTGTTGGTGATAAAACCATTGCTTGGTCTTCCCAGCAAGCCAGCTGCACTGCCAGGTGTCCTGAAGGAAAGACCACCATGTCAACTTCAGTTCCTTCTGTTGCACACATAAACAAATTCTCACTTTCCAAAGACCAAAATCCATTCACCATCTTCAATTCATCAGTCAAGTCTCCACCTTGAAGCGTGACACCTGTACAGTTTTTACAATCTTAGTGTTGGGTTTTCCATCAACATTATTAGTGGATAGCAGAGATGGTTCTTCTATCAGGCTGTCCTTAGATCCATTCTGCCTCTGAAGAGCATAAATTAAACATGTTGTTGAAAACATACAGCAGAATTTAAACACTGTATTTTGCTAACTTGCTATGAAAGCCTTAGGCTATGGTATGGCAATTCATGTATACGCATACACACATGCATCAGGAATAATAAAGTCTCTACATTTATTTGATCAAACAGAACTTTTTTCCCTTCTTGCCTCCTGCCAGCTGCTGCCCCTTTGTGCTATTGCCTATTCAGGGAATGCCATGATGATATTTAGCAAAACACTGCAAGTAAACACCCACAAGGAATTAGCGTCCACTGTCGTGAGGGAGCCTGGGGCAGAGGGAAAAGAGAGGTGTTTGTACACACTGAACATTTTAACATTACTGGTAGTAAGTTAGGTGTCTGGAATTCTCCCTTCTCCCTTTCATGTTTTGGTTCTCCTTTTGTGTGTTTGCACAAAAGACCTGTGAGCGCTTTTGAATAGAATTTGCTTCTCATATTCTGAGCTCAATAAAACCATCAAAACTGAGAGATATGATAGTGTAATATATGATGAAAGACAGTGATTAAGTTAGATGAACATAAGGCAACTACTGTCCTTTTTAGATGCCAATAGCCTAAAAAATAAATTATTTGGGACTGGGGGGGGGGGGGGGGGGGATAAAAGAGAAAGGAAAATAAAAGCACTGTTTCAAGCCCAAGCAACAAAACTCTTCAGACAACCTCTAAAAGAGATTAATAAATGATGTGATTATACCTGCATTACAACCACATCTGCATAATTCAAGAAGTGGTAAAAGTCAGTTTTCCTTCAGTGACAAGCAGAGATGCATCTTAGGAATGCATCAGATTGGGAAAGAGTTCTCCAACAGCTGGAGCAGGTGTTCACAGGGGCTTATGCTACAGAACCACATGTATTTTGGAATACAAACAAAGTGTAAGTAAAATACAAAAATTTGATTAAAAAAAAAAATCTCATCTTTATTTTTCACTGTAAATCAAAGACTATCTTAAATAAAGCACTAGAGTTCCACTTCTCTCTCCAATGAAAAGGAAAATTGAAAAGGATGTACAATCACTAACCTGTTGAGTCATGTGGATGCTGGGAACTTTCCCATCTGAAGATCGTGTAACAGGCAGTGGAGGGACCAGATCAGTTTTGACACTGGAATTATGATATCACAAAATGGATGTTGCTTTAATGAGGTAAACTATAACTGTGCAGAGGAAGAACAATGAAACTGATACAGACTGCTCTATTGATCTGAAGGCCTTCTATCACCTGACTTAGGACATCTGGAAGCTGTCATGCTGATTCTCTGGGCACCTTCAGGGCATAGCCCATCCCATTCCTGTCTTTTCCTGGTCTTTGGAAGGAGCCCAAATTGATACAACATCTTTGAATAACAGAATGGTTTGGTTTTGGAGGGACCATAAAGATCTTCCAGTTCCACCTCCTGCTATAGGCCTAGATACCTTCCACTATCCCATCAGATTTCCCTCCAGCCTGGTCTTGGGCACTTCTAGGGATGGGGCAGCCACAGGTGCTCTGGGCAACCTCTGCCAGGGTGCAGCCACCCTCATGGCAAAGACAAGTCTCACATGAAATCACGGGTGTGCTGCACCTCCTTCAGGGTGCTATCCAGCTAAAACTAGCCTTCCAGGTGGGGACTGCTTTTCATGTTTTTATGGCTTGCTGCAACCGAGAATGGGGCTATTGCTTTTCCATTCATCAGTACTCTTCAGCCTTCTAGGGAAGACTGATCCACCTATTGATGAAGGGGGTTGTACTAGAGTTCCCATGAAAAAAATTACAGGCCTAACTCAGATAACATCTTAACTCTGTCAAGGATGAAGTTACTTGGAAAGTAACCCACAGACTCTCATCCCCTAAGCAGCTTTATGACCTACCACTAAAGACCTAGACAGGTTTACTTTAGCCTTTTCAGTTTTTCTTCCTTTCAAATGGATCAAGAAAACCACTGTGGCTGAGAACAGACCATAAATGTTTTTGGAGTTGTTTCCGTCACGTTTAACTCTGAAGACATACTATTCAGGGGGTCACCTGAACCCTGTGCCACCAACAAGCCACATTTATGCAGCTTCTTACCACCATGACCTCTGTCAACTTTTGGGCTGCACTAGACTAGTTCAGTGCTAATAACCATGTTCACATACTTCACTTCAGACAGGACAGATCTCTCCCCATCGGAGCACTGGGACCGCCGGTACTGCCGGTAGCTGCGAGGGGAGTGCGAGTGCCGGATGCGGATGGGGTCGCCTTGAGTCCTGAGAGAGACACAGAATTCACACCAGGGCTTGGTAAACCAGATCTTTGGCACAGAACACAAATTCAGCTGCAGACTGAGTCTTCGCATTTCGTACTGAAGTATAACAGACAGCTTCTTCTTGCACTGGCTGAATTTAAAGAGCTGATGCTTCTTTTTAGAAGTCTGCACTTGGAATTCAATGCTTTAAGAGAGCAGAGGTCACAAACTGGCATGCTCATATTTGAGAATGGAACTTTAATGAAGAATGCATTAATTTATATGTCCTTAACATCAGCCTTTTTTGCCTAGTGGTGTTTGGAAGTACATTATAATGCAACCCAGGATCCCATTTGTGCTTGCACTGACACTTGGAATCCCAAATGGGCAATTATTGCAGCGAAATGGATGTTGGTTCTTAAGGAAATAGGTATGCCCTGGCAGCTGCCCATGACAACCCAGGGAAGGGGTTGCAAAGATTAAAGAGTGCCTTGGATGATTGGACTATTTAAAACAAAGAAGTTTATGAAAAAAAATATTTTCTTGTTTGCATTCACTTCTTTCTGGTACTGTAGTTTATAATATAAGTTTAAAAGCTAGCATAGGGAGAAATACAGAACATACAGACACGTTCATGAGTGTGTGGGATATATTAGGAGAGATTAAGATGGGTTTTATTTCTTATTTTGAAAAGTAAAAATATTTGATTTAAGATTATTTAGTATCTCCACCCAACCCATCCTAGGGGAGTATTTGGAATAGATATGAGCTTATAGATTGTATGTAAACCCATTCCTATTTCAGTAGGACACATTTCACAGTAAAGTAAGAAAAGTGGGCTTTTATATTCACAAAAAATAAATTCTGACCAAACTCACTCTACTTTAGTGTATGGGATTTCTTTCAATTGCTCCTCAGATAGGCCAGATGGATCCACAAGCTCCTTCCTATAAAGGATTAGGAAAAATAAAAAATGTAACATTAACTGTGAAGTGCAAAAATTTTTATTATATTTGGCTAAAATGATTTACTAAAACAAGCTGTTGTCAGCCCTGAAGCTATCTTGACATCAAAATAGGACACTTACTTTGAAATAAGTATAACTTCACCTTGATTGCTTCAACTGCATGTCTCCTCCTGTTCCACCTTCTTCTCAACTCCCTGCAAATCTGATCTTGTTGCTTCACAATATCATGAATATTATGTGTGCTGAACAGTGAACACGCTTTGGAATTGCTAAATATCTCCCTAAGGGGTAATGGGGTGTCACACTAAAAGTGTCAATATTGATATTTTGGAAGCCACACAGGAATAAATCCCTAAAATTATGTATTGTTCTTTAACAATTCATTTACATACGATGGTCATCTTTATTCAGTGCACTCAGTGACCTGCAGTATCTTCTACATCTTAATACATACATAATTTACTGAAACTAAATCAGTGTAGTGCCACAGTGGAGGGGATTTGAATAACTACATTAAAGGCAAACCAAGCATCTCTCAGACCCTACAAGGACCATACTTACTGAATATGTTTCCACAGTTCTTCTTTAGCTTGTACATCTGGGCTTCTCCTATAAATATCAACAGAGAAAACACAGGCTCAGCTGTGAAAACCATTGTCTGACCATGTTGCTGTCCAAATAACTTTTAACAGCACAGACCCTGCACAGAAATCATGATAAATATAATCCACCAGTGACTTCAATTTTAAGGTTTGTTATCTCAGAAAATTCATTAAACTTCATCACTGTATTTCAACTGAAAAGTCATTTCTTGAATGACAGGCCCTCCTCAATCACAATTTCAGTTCCACCAGCCTTCAGCAAGAGTGTACATAAAATATAAACAACAGCACAATTCCCCAAGCCAAATCACTGCCCAGTCGCTGCCAACATTTATCCCTCCAAGGACAACACGTTTTGGAATGACACTTCTGAAAAAGGCCCTCAGAAATGTCCTGTGGCCCACAGAGCCATTGGTGGGCAGAAGGAAGCACAGGCCACAGATCAGTAATCCCAGCCATTACCCATGGACACCACTGGGAAAAACCGGAATGAAACAACTCCACTGCAATCACAGTGCAGCCTCTCTCTTTCTGGTCATCTCCAAAAAAGGTTTGTGCTTTATTTATAAATTTTTGGTGTCCAATACTAAAAAAAAAAACAGCAACAAACTAATCAAAATAGCAACTATGCCTATTTATGCACCTAAATATTTCAGCAAGTATTCAATTCACACATAAAGAATTTACTAAAAATGGTAATCTCCCTGTTGCAGACATAGAGATGGAGCAAAGCAAGCCTGAGGGGCAGATTTCGCATTTTCTACTAAATCACAGAATAGATGCTTCTAACTAGAACCCCTTTATTTTTACTTTTCTTTTGCTTCTCTATTGCAAGGTAAGTGCAAAACCACCACTGTTGTTTAAACTGCACTTGGAATTCACCCAAACCCATTCAGAGGAATAGATAAGTAAAGATTTTAGACAGTGGTAAGGACTTGTATGGACGGATCTGGTAACTCTTTTCCTTGTCATTATATAAGCTCAGTGTCAACAGCTAGACTGTTCCACACTATCTAAGACGAGAGGGATGCAACTTTTAGACACATATAGCACACATAAACATGCCCAAAGTTTCTCAAATACTGTCTTACACCATCAGGTCATACAGCCTGATTTTTTTTCTCAAGGCAAAAAGGCCTAACATATTCAAAGATGCTTTAGGAGGCATATTATCCAAATTTAAATGCAGATCAAGAAGGACAGCAGAGATCTTAATTTTTACCATGTTTGGCTTATCAGCCTAGGAATAATGTTCAGAGACATCTATATTGCAGTAAACAGCTGATGTAAAGGCGGAATATTTTGGAATGGTGGTGTTTTGGGATATTTTTTAGATTTTATAGGAGCAGAAGTACTAGGAGATACTACTTAACTGGTTTATAAAGACCAGAGAAGGACCAAAGGATGAAAAACAACCTAGCATTTGTGTTTCCCTAGTAGGGCTAAAATTAATTAATCCATAACCACCTCAGGCTCCAAGACTTTCCAAGCAGGATGATTCCCGTCCTTGACAAACTGCTGTCCATTCCAGCTCCTCAGGTTCTCATGATGGCAACAGCTACAGCATGGGTGGTTTACAGTCCATTTGTTGTCTGTGTTCAGAGCTTTTTAAACATTTTTGTGTTTCTGTTTATTATAATGCATTAAGTTTTCTCTGATTTTCACTTCTATCTGTGCCTTCTGCTCTCTGTGACCAGCTTCAGGTATTTTGCTCTGTGATCTCTGAAATTTTCCCCTCTTCCATCCCTGCAATTACACTAATAATAAAGACTTTGCTGTACAATACAATTTAGCAGTATGGCATCCCATGGGAAAAAAAAGGGCTAAGTACAATACTGCTAATACTCCTTCACTCTTCTTGCATTTACTTCACTTTATTGCATCTGTCCATGCTGCTTTTAACTCCCTGAGGCAGTAAATTCAGTGGCATTTAATAGCCTTTTTCACCCCTCAGTTTTGAACTGATTTCTGCCCCCATGTAGCTTCCTGCTCACAAAATAGCAGCTGCAAACCCTGCAATCACCCTGAGGGCGGAAAGATAGGCATCCTCTTCTGAGGCTGAATAATCAGACAGCAGGGAATGTGAAAGCTCCCTGGAAAATGCCAGCTTCTCCAGGGAGGCTTTGTCATGCTTACAAGCCCTAGTTTGCCCGAGGAAGCAAAGCCCCAGGGTTGCTCCCTAACCCAGGCCCCGCACAAAGCAGGGTACTGGGCACACCACTGACCCATTTGATCAGCTCATGGCTTTTACTTATTCATGGAAATACAGCAGTTCAGGACCTGGCCTTAAGACTCAAGTATCACAAAGCATCATGTGAAGCCTCACCAACAGTAAGAAATATTAATTGTGGGGCAGCCTGGAAAGAGAATGGTTAAATAAGAAGACGTCATCATTTCTCCACTTTCTAGGAACTGTGCTTCCTGCTTTCTGTGACCGGCTCCAGATATTTTGCTCTGTGATCTCTGCCACTTTCCTTCTTTCCATCCCTGCAATTACACTAATAATAAATACTTCCCTGTAAAATACCAATTTAGCAGTATGGCATACCATGGGAAAAAAAAAGAAAAATGCGCTAAATACAATGATTCCTCAGACCAAATTTCCCTTAGACTTCACACCCTGCAACTAGTTATTTTCCATCTGTTTAAGAAGTGTTACCATACTAGGATAACCTTACAGCATTTATTCAGGTTAGCTCCCCACCAAATAATATAAAGAAATATGATGCAGATTAAGTAACTTAATTAAGGCATTTTCTTTCCATAGGCCTGTTCCCCCTTCCTTTGAAAGTAAAACGACAGAAAGCTTACAAAAAGAAAAGTGAAATGTAAGATGAAATGTAGGTATTGCATATACTGCATAGGAAATCCGTGTTGGTATGGTTCTTAAGAGACCACAACAAAGCAGTTCTTCTGTTAAATCTTTAAAGTCAGATCACAATTCCTCTTTTACTTTGTTTTCATCTTTTTACTGTGAATTTTTTTAAACTCACTGGTTTGATATTTAGGACTCAGATTGTCCTGTCTCAGTATCTGAATCAATACCTTCTGGATAATTTGCATGCTAATCAGTTTCTCTAATGCACAAGAAACCTAATGGGACTTCCCAGTAAGTGATGAATCTCATGGGAGTTTTTTGTTTATTTTTTATTTCGTTTGCACAAGCTGGAACAGCTCTACACATTAATAAGGTCTACATTATTTTTGTGCCTGCATCTGCACCCTTATTAATATTTCAGTTTGAGTCACAAATGGTAAATTTAAATAGCCATGGAATTTTATGGCCATTCTTCTTAATTAGAAAAAGCCCTTTGGCTACACAGATGTTTTACATGAACTCTTGAAAATAAACCCTGTGGAACTAGAATTGGGAGCTCTTTGCATTTGTTTATTTATTATTATTATTTATTATTATTGTTATTATTGAGGAAAAAGAAAGGTCAAATTCTTGTCAAATACTTTTATTCCCAAGTCCAAGGAGACACCCCCTTGCCACAACGAATTATTAATATTACTTATTCTCAAGCAAATGAAATGCGCTATGCCAGGCACAGTAACAAACATTTCAGACACTACTTCACATTTCCAAAGGTAAGCTCCATTTAAAAATGCAACAATGGACTTACTGTGAAAGAATTACCCGTTCTACTAAATTTAAGGGTTTGTATCAATTTTTGAATGGGCACGTTGAAATGACCATTTGACAACATTTAAAACCAAAACAACCATAACCTATGGAATTATGTTTCCTTTTCTTCTGAACTGTATCCAGTCAAGTAAACAAACAGCTGAGCCAAACTAAATGAAATACATTCTCTTATAATGTACTACATATTAACAGTAAAATAACTTTTACAAATTTATTTTCAAAAATTAGTTTGGGCTTATTTCATTGTTGGTTTGTTTGGTTTTGCAGGTTTTTTTTTAACCTGGAGAGTAGGATAAAAAGGAGAAACTCATGAATAACTAAAAGAATAGCAAAAAGAAATGAGATGCCTTCCAAAATCTTCAGGACTTCTTCATTTCTTTGCTTCCTCTTGGACCTTTTCTTTCTAAGTTAGATTAACTAGCTTAACATCTATGTAGTTTTGCTATAAGTAGTTTAAATGAAATATAACTCAATGTCACTGTGCTTGAAAATCAAAGCCATTTCATAAGTTAAGTTAACCACAAGAGGGAACCCGTGCAGTCCAAACAATGAGATTTACCTGGCCTGTGGGTAAAAAAGAAAAGCTGGCTACAAATTTAATGTAACCATTATTAACTGAGTACATTTCCTAGTTTACAGCACTTTCTGCATATAATAAAACAAACCAAAATCATATTAAATGAACTGTATTCACTGGATTCCATACAAGTAAGCTTTAATATTCCTAAAGTTTAGTAATATATCATTGTATAATTACACCTAATAACACAAGACTTCTGCACAGCTGAAAGTGAACAAGTCTGTGCAAAGTCTGTTAAAGAAGAAATTCCAATATGTGGATCTTTAAAGGTAAATTCTGTTCCTCATAAAGAAATAAAACTCTGCACTGTAAAACTGGAGACAGCAGAGTTCTAGCAACATGGACAACTGAAGACAGAACTCAAATGGATTTTAATGCTGGAAACTTCAATGCTGACTATGATTTCAGTGATACCAAACAGTGTGTCTATGCCCCAAAAGCAGGCAGTTTTAGAAGAAAAAGATAAATTAAAGGAAATCAACATTTTCATTAGCTTGAGAAAATTAATTTCAAAAGCTGATAACTTCACCATGTCAGAACAGGCTGCAAGCAGGAACAGCAGCACCTGGCAGTACGGCTCCATCATGGAAATCCTGACATTGGGATGCAATATATCACTGACTGCTGCTTGTCAGGGATAATTTGACATGGAAACATGAGCAGCTGCTTTCATTTGGAACACCACTGCAGATATTATATGATTAAACAGGTGTGTATGTATTCCATTAAAACGTTTGCAGCTATCAAGTAAAATCTCAATGCCTCCACAGACGTGCTGCCCAGAAAAGAGGAACCACTGTACTCATTACAGAACTGATGTTCAATGAGCCACAGAACCATCCTGGACTTCTTCCCAGGTGATGGACAGAGTTTCTCAGAAGCTTTGTTACAAAGCCCTGTCTTCGTTATTTGTGCCCTAAAATTCAAATCACGAAAAAAAGGCAATTTGACCACAAAGACAAATCTGCTAATATGAGAGTATGCCAGATGAAAATCTCTGCAGCGGAGGGCCACCGCCACACTGGAGATATTCCTCCTGCTCTTTAACACGATTCAACAGCCTTAATTTACACATCAAAGGGTTCAAGGGTTACGTACGATCGAGATCTGTGCCTGGATCGCCGGTAGTTTGGATCTGCCTGGGTTTTCCCCTTCTGCCGCCGCAGCACAGCTTCCCACTGAGGAGCCGAGTCAACCATATCATTCTCCTGCCGCAATCTGCAAAAGAGGTACCAAGAGTTTAGTCTGAGGGCTCTCAGGGCAGGATGCTCTGAGAAGCAATGGGGTATTTCCACCCCCACTGCCCACAAAATCTGCTCCTGCCATGCTGTATTTAACCTTCAATCTCGCTAAATTTTAACTAATACTCCCATACTGCATTAGTGTAAGAACTATATAAAAAAAACCCTGCTGATTTGTTATTTAGAAACAGCATGAGCCAAAAATGTAACAATCAGTGCCTTTAAGGACAGACCCACAACTTGCATTCTTCTTCCCAGTCCAGGCGAACATCTGGAATTTTTTCCCTGTTTACATATTCCCCTCTACCTCATCTGCACCAAATGGGAGACACACATCATGCTACAAGGTTCTTCTACTACAACTTTCAGAAGCACTTTACTGCAGCATGCAACTTCCTAGAATCCAGGGAAAAATCCTCTCTGTAAGTCCCCAGTCAGAAGAATCATCCTTTCATCTTAACCTGCAACAAAGCTCAGGATGCATGCAGATCTTCATGGCACTCCTGCACCTTCCCCTGAGGGTTTGGTCCCTGTCATGGCTTGTGTGGATCTAAATGACATGCTCTGCCTTTTATTCCTTCTTTTTTTAAATAGTTTTTTTTTTTTTTTTAATCCATTAATTCATTGATGGAATGCATTACAGATTGAGCCAAGTATCAAAATCCTGTCAACTCAGCACATTTGTTAGGAGGCTGCAGTGATTCCAAATGCCACAGCCCTCCAGGCAGATGCTTCCCACAGTTTTGAGGTTGCACATATGACTGCTGGGATGAAGTGCTAAGGTCGTGGAGCAAATGGATATGTTGGTCACAGCAGTGAATTTAAAATTCAGCAGGGATTTCAAAACATCCCTGGAAAATATCTCCCAAGTGTAGATTGCCTGATCGGATGGTAGGGCTGGGATACTGGAGAAGCCAGGGGGGAAGACTGACAGGTACAACAAACAAAGAAGCCAACAGAGATAAAGGGATTACACTGGAGATGTAGGCAATGCAAAGTGTGTTGTTGTTGCTCTTCACTTCAGATGTACTTTTCTCTTTGAGTTTTGAATTGTATCAGGCTAAACCAGCTACACAGGCTTCTGCTTTTCCTTTAATCAGATCTTCTCTCACATGCATAATGAATTTTGAGCTCAATCCCCAACTACTGTAAACAGACACAACTCTACCAAATGGTATGAAGCATCTGGAGAAGACTGCAACCTCAGGTTTTGATTTCTAAGCAAATCTTTTTATATCTGTAATCTGCTGACAGGTATTAACATAAACTTCTATCTAAGGATTTAGTAGAAAGACTCACACAGCAACAAGTAATGAGTTGTGATTTTCATCCCAAATAATCCAATTTGTGCAAACAGCAATCATCCCATATGGTATAGACACCACCAACTGCCTCCCACACACAGCAGCCACTTGCACAAAAATACTGAAAATCTAAATATATCAAGTTAGCATTGCAGCTATTAAAACAAGTGGTGTTAGCAAACTCAAAGCACTGTTGCACCACAGCAGAACTCTGCTAGATGGAGACATGAAGAACATGCATTTTGCAGTTGCAAAGAAAGGCAGTATACTCACATTTAACAAGGTAAAAGATGACCAAGGTATCATGACCTCTATATTAGATACATTATTTGAAGGCAATGTTCAAATTCTAATCATTTGGGGCAATTTTTTTAGGGTTTTGGTGACAGAAATGACCAAAAAAAATGCTGAAAGAAACTTAGCTCAAATCTTAATTTTCTATTTAAAGATATTTTTGAATAAAAACTGTTGACCTTGCCCCAATAGCCCATTACAGTCTTCCTTTCAAACTTTTCACTGGCACAGGCTGCCCAGAGCGGTGGTGGCATCTCTATCCTTGGAGATACTGAAAAGATGTGTGGGAATGGTTCTGGACTACCAGCTCTTGGTGGCCCTGCAGGAGCAGTGGTTGGACAGCCAGAGGTCCCTGCCAGCCTCAACAATTCAGTCACTCTCTAAATCTATCAGATGCATCTTCTAAGTGTAGCCAGAAAGGAAAGTATGCTTCAGTATGCACTGCCTGCTCCTTTAATCTATTTTTATCTACACAATAAATTTTGACCACAGCATTGAAAATGCAAATGCATTTCTTCTGTAATTGAAATATGCTCATCACAGGTTCTTCTTCACTTTCATATGAACATCTGCTTAGGAGAAAACATTTTTATAATGGAGTGAAACCTCAAAGACTGAGATCAGGTAAAAAGATCTTCCCCAAGATTTTTCTAGTTTTCTACCTTCAGAAGCTCTCATCTATGTTTCTGGTTTTCTCTGATAATTTGTTTTCTTCTGGCAAATAGGTCACAGTGATCTCTTGTCATGTGAACAATATATTCTACTCTAATGTGACCAGAAGCTGACTTCTTTGGTTAATGTGAATATTCAGTATTTTTTTTCAATAAAATAAACCACTTTTGTTTCTGGTTGTGTCAGGGACCTGATTACTGTACTGGGCAATAAATTGTATTAGTCTATGCAACAGCAGAAATTTGGGTAACAGCAGTTGCAAGCCTCATTATAATGCCCTATTTAACCCTGCTAGTGCTGGCTCATCTCTGAAAACAGGAAAGCTGCTCAGAGCCTCTGACCTTCCAGCTTGTTATGTTCCTGCTATGCCTGCTAACAAAATGCAAAAATTCATTATGACTGGTTGTTTTCCTGCACCTGCTCACAAGGAACAAGTCTTAGACTTCTAGCTCATTTAGTACTTGTTTAATCTAACACTGATAATGATCTTTTTTCTGGTCAGATTTCAAGTGATCACCTAAAAACAACAGATGCTCAAACATTAACATTTTTGTTGCATCTTCTGTTTCTGAAAACATGAAAAACTTAGAAACAAGAAAAAAAATGGATCTTTTTTTCTTTTTATTTTAATTCTTTTTTTCCATTAAGTGAGGAAGTGTGGGTAAAAGCCCTTTCATTCTTCAAAAAATGATAAGCAGTACTTAATCCTTCTTACAGTTCAAAACATTCTTGTGGTCAGTCTCTAATTTCTTTCACTTGCTTCTGGATCTCCCTGCAGAAGGAGTTTCACAAGAAGAAAAAAGCCTGGCAAGAGTGTTTTGGGAGAAAGGGATACAAAATACCATGTACTGCTGATCACTGAAACTACACTCAACATGTCATTTAAACTTCAGCTAGAAAATAAACCTTCCAGGCACATTAGGTTATTGTTAGCCAAGTACCCTACAAGACTGTGCTCTGATTTAGGTAAGCTTCAAAGAAATCTCATGTCTCAGATGTGCTTTATGCCATCCCATGTGAGTGTCACAATGGTTTTTAATATTTCTTTAACTACTGCAAGTCATGCTGAAAATGTAATTATACTGCATACTCCTGCTGCACTATCTAGCATGCAATTATTTCTCAGACCTTCCAGAGACCTGGAAATCATTTATCACTGAATATAAGACATGAAGAAATGATGGCAGCTCATGCAGACAGTAACTTAGAAACTTTGCCTTAAAACAGTTCCTCTTTTGTCTAGTTACACTTCTCTTGCATTGTGTTTATGCAATATGAGGAAATTCTATGTGCTTTTAAAAAGTGTATTTTCAGAAATACCTCCAGGATGTTGTGATCTCCAGTGCAACATAAAATACACAGCTTTGAAGGGAATTTATAGGAAATCAGTAGTTATGTCATCTTTTTCATACCAGCAACAAGAAAAATAGAATATATAATAGAGAACTTGTTAGCATCACTTGATATGAACTATTGCTGTCCTATTAAAACTTGATGCTGTACACATTTTAGGTTTGGGCCCATACCTGACATTTTGGAAAACAAAATCTTTATACAGTTAAATACATGAATTTAAAAACAACATTGAGATTCATAGCCACTAAAAATATTTTTACCTCTCAACACCTTATTTTCTGCTTGAAAAAATCTGCACTTGAATTTGTGAGGTAAAAGTATATGCTGAGAATATCATTATCAAGATATTATCCACTTTATTTGCATTTATACCACAAGTCTTTTGTAAGTGTGCCCTGTACTTGATCTTGTAGTTCATTACTGAGCTCTTCCCAAGGAACAGGAGAGCAGGAATTCATTGCATAATGATGTATTCTGGCAATTATCACTCTTCTTATTCAGAAAAGGGTCTTTAGCTGCCTCAGGAGGACTCTATTCACATAAAATATGTTAAATCCGTTTTTACTGTGTTTATCTGAGAAAAGTCCATCTCCATTTGTGTGTTTAATGTCTTCATAAAGACATGAAATTCTTCATGTATTCCTGTCTAAAATATTTAATATATTGTCACCTGTTTCTCTTCTTCCGATGCTCTCTGTTGGAATTTTCTGATTCACTGCCACTGCTGGTGTTACAACGGGACCGTGACCTGGAGAAGAGAAAAGCAACATCTCAGGATGAATGTATCTACTAACACCAAAATTATTGCAGTGCTAAATGAAGAAAGAACAACACTGTAAAGACATTACTCAGAAAACCAGAATTAAAAGACTCTGGAGTGCTTGGCTACACCTGAAAGTCATATTATATTTTTCTTATTAATTGATTGCGAAGAACTGCTCCAAAAGTAGTGCACCCAGACTGTAGTATCAGGTAAGTGCTGTTTTCATTTTAATAATTTCACTGTTTCATTTATTTTTAAATTTTTTTATTATTTTATTGTTCAGCATTCTTTTTGTAAATGCCACATCAATTTGTTTCTTGAAGGTGGTTTCATCTCTAATCTGTATGGCATTTTTCTTCTTGCAGATTCTGGTACACCCAGCAGAAATTACTCAGAACTCTGTGTTTGCAAGCAAAACAAAATGCTCACAGGTCTATGTATTCTATTCCCTTCAACTGTGTAAGTTCTTAAGTCCTCAGTCTATGGAGTCTGTTCTCCTCTCTATGCTAAATTAGAAAATCATTAGTGCAAATGTCTTCCACTCAAACAAAAATGTGTTAGAAGAACAGGACAGCTAAAGTCTAGAAAATCAGCTCAACCCAGCTTGTCTGAAGGGAATGGCAGCATGGAAGAAACACCAGTAGCACTAGGATTCTGCTGCTCTTTATGGAAAAAAGAAGGCTGCGCTCCCTACAGGCAAACTCCTCTCTACTACCTGAGACCCTTAAATCTGTGACTGCATTTTGGAGAACACAGACCAGATTGCAGGGCTTTAGTCCTCGAATCCAGGACTCTGCCACTCTATCACTGGCTAAAGCTGGCACTCTCATCACCGTCTGGTTTGGATTATTTGCTCATTAGTGTGAGGATGGCTTGGGAATGGTTGGATTTGATGATCTGAAAAAGGTCCTTCCCACCCTGAACATTTCTGTGATTCCAAAGACAGACATGTTTCTCTGCTGTACTGACAGCCCAGCTGATTAATGAGGAAAGCTGGCTGATGTTAACAGGAGCTGGTCTACAAGGATTTAGGCTGACTGAGTTGGAATCAGTGACGGTTTTGCTTCAATGGAAAACAGAATCTTTCTTCTGAGGTCTCTGGCCACGAAATAGGACCTATAAGGGGATAACTCCTGATGATGCTTGTAGAGATATATATTTTCTTATGCCTCCTGGGTTTTCTTTCACTCTTAGTTGACATTTCTAAGAGGGCAGATTTGTTGAACTACACCTCAAACAAGCCAAGGAGACAAAGCAGTTTCTTAGGTGTGAGTAACAGGTAAGGGGAAGCATTTAATGACAATATATGAAGTTCCTGACTAGCACCTGCTCAGTGCATATTCTAATGGTTTAGGAAGAAGAGCCCAAACAGGATGAGAGAAGATTGTTCCCAGGGAACAGCACAGATGCAGCATGGAGCTGTTCTATCTGCTCAGGCACACATCATTCTGCTTTCTGGAGGACTAGGACTAAATGACCAGGACACTGTTACAGATATCACTCAGACACACCTGAGAGCCTCATGAAATTCTCCATAATACCAGTGAATTACAGTTGCCTCCAACAAGTTGCTGAGGCTTTAAATCCCTTGGTCTATAGAGTCTGTTCTCCCCTCTCTTCCAAATTAGGAAATCATTAACTCAAATAGCTCCCATTCAAATAGAAATGTCTTAGAATAATAGGACAGCTAAAGTCTAGGAAAATCAGTCCAACCCAGCTTGCATGAAGGAAATAAATCTGGTAAAATGAAATTTTCCCCAGAGAAGGAGCTTCTCCCTGTTGGAAAAGATACGAAATTTTATTTTTTTTCCAATTTTATAGCTTTAGTCAGGTTTGTTCACCTTTGCCCTGGGGGAAGGAACTGAAGTTTTTTTCAGGGCATTGTTCCACTAGGCAAGGCCTGATGAACTTAACATCTTAACAGACTGAGAGTAGCACAGAAGAAACACAAAAGATAACGACCATAAACAACCATTAATGACCATCAACTCTAAATATCAACCCTGGCATGGTCAGAGACACCAGGTCTGGGAAAGGAAAGATAGGAATGAGGAACAAATTAGCATTGGAGGAAAACAAATTCATATCCAAAAGAAAACCAAATACTGGGAACTACATAACTTGAAACCAATGAACATTGAACCAATGAATCTCTAGGGGTTTTGACTGTATAAAGTTAGGGGAAAGTCTGGTAAAATACATGCGTAATGGAATTATTTCCTCTGCACACTGAGGCTATGTGAGGATGAAATTATTTCTGTTGTTCTGTGGACATCCTGGTCAGAACAACATCCTACCCAGAATAAAGTAATGCCTTGATTCTCTAATACTAAAAATTTTGTTGAGGGTTTTTTGTTTTTCCCACAGTTTCAGTGACATCGTCATCCCCAAACTTCATAATTTAAAGCCAGGTTAGCTGTGCTGCCAGCTAAAAATACCCTCTTCAGGGTGAAGCTCAAAGTGGGAATAAAAATTATGTGTGTTAATACAGAAAATTGTAATCCCAAAGGAAGAAGGAAGATTAAAAGATTATGTCAAAAAGAGTCACTCATGCACAATGGAATACTGAAGAGCAATAAAAATGCTTTAGAATTGCAGGAGACTTAACACAGCCAAAAGGATACCTTTCCCCAGCCCAGTCTTATCAGATGTTTAATAAATATACCACTAACATCAACATCAATAAGTTGTCTGAGCAACATTTTTCTTTCACACTTCCAGGTCATTAACATGACTCTTCTACATTTTTCAGTAGGACAAGAAGTTTTTTCATGTGATTTAAGTAATTTATATCATAAGGTACCAAAACAGCCAAAAATCACAGTATGGCAGGCAAAGGATAAGATAAAACATCCAAATTGATCAAACTCAAGATGAGCCTTTCTCTACCTTTTCAGGAATGAAAATCTGAATCACCTTTTGGATATTGCTCATTGAATTACCTTGTGTTTCTTGTCAGGAAAGCATTTGTGGGGAGACAGAAGGACTCCCGAGCTGTCAGCTGAGTGGCAGCTGCTCATGCTTGTTTGTCAGAATATTATCATTCACTGAATATTAACTATCATCTTTTATTAAAACAAATAAAATACCAAAAATGGGTAGGAAAAATGTAGTTTCCTAAATCAGGTGCAAGAATACGTGAGATCATCCCTATCTCTAACAATTTTAAGGTATCTTTTGTCCTTTATTCCCCTGTTTTCCTTGTCATGCAATATATTTGATATTTTGCAGGTAGAATACATATATACTCTGGCATAAGGAGCCAGAAAGAAGTCATAGTCAGTTTTACAAGAGACACAACAAATACTGCCTAGGAGGGGGCTTGGAGGGCTGAGGAAAGCTCACATTCTGGCACAGTCTTTTTCTGGGTAAAATGAGAGGAGAATAGCCAAATTGTGAGGAAGTGGAGAAGGTCTTTTGCAATGTACAATAACAAACATGTGGTAAGAGGTTCCTTCTGAGCCCTGAGGCTTTCCACCTGAGATGCTTAACTAAATCTTTCCAGTTTTATGTGCTGGACATCTATCACAAGATTACTACTGGCAGCTTGTAATGTTAACATCCTTCCAAAAAACATTCTATCTCATAGTAAGTACAAAGTGCATGAGCACTTTCTCTGGCTTCCTGTGATTGTCCTGAGATGTTTGTATCTCTGCCAGAGTTCCTTTCCCGTGCTGCTGCAGTGATTCAGATCCTGGGAGTGCCTCCTCGCCTTCCCAAGCTCCACGAGCCTCTGACGCTGAAATGCACTCCACTGTCTCCTTATTCCAGCAATGCAAGCAGGAGCACAGGAGCAAGGAGGAACACTAAACAGAGTCATGACAAGCAGATGTGGCAAAAATCTGTCAAAAGGTGAGGTTGTTGAAGGTCACAACCAAATTCACACCTGCATTTTATTTGCAATGTAAAAACTAGTCAAGTCTGAAATGGGAGATGGGGGCAGGGAGAAGAAGCTTAAGAAAAAATCGACAAAAAATGTACAAGACAGCAAGAGGACCATCAGGAGTTACATATGCCTTTGCACTTACCTCTGGCAGGACAATTCATCTCAGATGATAGCACACTTGTTTGCAAAACAGATTAATTAAAAGTGGGTAGGGAGGCTGGAGAAGTAAAAACAAATCTGCAGATACAGAATCCAAAAGCTAGAAGTTCTGGAACTGACTTTCAAGTTGCAGATAAGCCCTTAGGAAATTTTCACAAGCTGCTTCTGACATGGGGTAGTAACAATGTGCTGCAAGACTCTGCTGTGATGAGGCTACGCCACAGAGCATTTAAGCAAAAGATAAGAAATAAAAAATAAAAAGGTCATAACACAACAAACCTTTTATACATTTAGGAAGATGAGGGAGAAGAAGGAAAGAAGAGAATGCAGTGAACAAAAATATTACCAGTACCTTCAGTATCATTTCATAGGTGCTAGAGATCGTATATTTACCTTCTCCTTTGCTTTAAATCTGAATCTTCACCACTGTTTTGATTTTTTCTGTGACATAAAGGAAGTTTTAATGAAGTGTCATAGAGTGACTTATTACAAATACACAGAACTACCCATAAAAATCCCAAAGGGTTTTAGTTTTTTGATGGATTTCTTTTTGCCAGTATGACGTCAGGCAGAGAAAACAGGGCATGTGCTTGTTTTAAACCCTTCAGGACACCTTTATAATAAGCTTTGAAGGCATGATTCCATTCAAGGTCTCATTGCAAACCCTTGACTTGCAAAATTAACCAGACCATGCTGCTCTTTAGAGTTTCCTACTGTTTCCAACATAGCAGAGTGTGGTGGTTTCCTCTTAACTCAAGTATAGGGTGCATAAACAGCACAGTTATTGTTATTAACAGTTGGAAAAGGAAAGTGCATGAATAAAACCAAGACTCAGGAAGGCATAATTAAGTTAAAATCTACCTACCATTGTCAGTCTTCACAGTCTCACATATGAGATAAGACTTTAAAAACATTTTGTTCATGTGGTAGCTCAAGAGAAAATTTGCTATTGGCATGACTGTGCACTGACTAGATCATCCCAATGCAAATCCCAGGTGATAAAACAATTTCCTGCTGCACAGTGCACAAACACTTTCCTTGATATGAGAGATCTTTGCATTGCACATCTCTACTCTTTTGTTTTTACAAAGCCAAAAGAGCCCTTCTAACAATGAAGCTAGCAATGCACCAGAAAAACTGTGCTGGTTTTGACTGCAGTGGAGTTAGTTTTCTTCACAGTGGCAGGCATGGGGCTGTAGTTTGGGGTTGTGCTGAACACAGGGTTGATAATATAGAAATGCTTTTGTTATTGCCGAGCAGGGACTGCGCAGAGCCAAGGCCACACTGGGGAGGAGGCTGGGGGTGTGTGGCTGGGAGGGGACACAGCCAGGACAGGTGACCCCAAACTGACCAAAGGGATATTCCAGACCTTGTGGCATCAGGCTCTGTGTATAAAGAGGGGGAAGGAGGAGGAAGGAGGGGATGTTTGGGCTGATGGTGTTTGTCCTCTCAAGTCACCCTTAGTGTGCTCTGCTGGAAATGGCTGAACATCAGCTCAGCAATGGGAAGCAGGGGATTCATTCCTTGGTTTGCTTTGTTTGGGTGTGTGGCTTTTGCTCTGTTTCTCAACTCACAAGGTTTCTATCCCCTACCCTTCTGATTCTCTCCGTGCTGGCAGGGGAGTGAGTGAGGGGACTTGGCTGAGGTAAAAACATGACAAAACCCATTCAGGAAACACATTGCTGTTAGCACCTACAAGGGCTCTATCCAACAGAGCAAATAAACATAACTCTGTTGCCTGAGAGTTACACTGATTTATTTGAGGTCACTAAGCATGCACTATGGGTGAGTTTCTTCTCTGCTGTCCCAGACAGCTAATGGCAGATAAAAGGTGTGAAACAGTTCAGAAACCTGACAAGGATAAAAGCTCCACATGAAATTGGATTTCCTCATCAATATAGCTGCATTGTAAGAGACCCCTTTGCCAGCTCTGGCTTTGAAGGCCAAACAGGTACTCATTTCAGAGATGTCAGAAAGAGACGTAACTCTCAGGTGCTGGCTCCTGAGGCAGTTGTAGAAGACTGCAATGAATATGGCACAGTATCTGTGTTTGTTTATACTTGATAACAGATCACATCACCAGGCAGAGTGCCCCAGCGATGAAAACAGCTTCTCAGCAGGACAAATCATCCCAGGCAACACACAGTCTTCTCAATCTTCTATTGCTTCAGAATTGTCCCTGTAATTTGCTTTTTGGACATGTTCAAGGACACACAGCACAGAATCTCCACCCATTCTATTTTACTCCTCTAAGTCATTCCACCAATTGAAATTTTCACTAGTTGTATTTTTGCTGGCATCCTTTCTAACGCAAAGTGGTTCATATATGGGACTGTTGAAGACAGTTTTATGGCTCATTTGTGTAATTCTTGGGGCAGTTAAAATAAGGAAATGCACTTAAAACACCGCTTTGGAAGCTCAAAGCAAGAAAGCAAATCCATCAGTGCTTTCATTCACCAGGCAAAAAGAGCTCCAGTAACTAAAGGAATCTTGCCATGCCAATAATGCAACTTTTCACATTTTTAACATCATTTCCCACAATAGCACACAAGCAAACAACCTGACCAAAGCTTCCTTTCCAAAAACAGCTGTGGTGCTCTTGCTCGGGTGTTTTTTTTAAATAGCAGGTAGGTTTTTTTACTGGCCCCTGGAATATCCCCTTTCCCAGGACCCAGCTGTGCCTCCACGAGCTGAGCACTGAGCATGCAGGACCTCCAGTTTCTACACAGAAAAGCTGGCAGTAGTTAATCATGAGGCTCTTACCTCCTCCGAACTGGCTGCCCAGACTCATTCTCACTGCCGCCAGATGGGTTCCTTCGGCGAGAGTAAGGAAACTTTGGTGATTTATTGCGGTCACTGGCAGAATTATACAGTCCACTAAGGTTAAAAAGGAAGAGCAAAGAGTCAGCTTTAAATTTTCCAGGGCAGTTAGGCCAGGTGAGATTCAGCACAAAAATGAACAGATCCATGCACGCACGCACACACTCACGTACAGGTGAGCATTTGGCTATGTGCGCTTTTCTGGGTGTTAGTGGGTGTTCTATGTAAATGCAGATAGCACTGCTTTCTAGCAATAAATTCTTCACACTGAACCTTGAAATGTAGGAGAGAGACCTCTTAGTGTTGCCAGGTCAACAACTCTAAGATTACAAATATAGATTTTAGCTCATTAATATTCTTTTACCATAATAAATTTTCTGTGCTTTAGTATGGCGTATCCAACCCAGAGCTAGATATTCTTCCTGTTTTCCATGGATGTAAGTATGAACACTTCCCATGTTTTGTCATGACATTTGTTTTCATCACAGAGCTGATGCTTGGGAATATGAAACAATTCTATCTCCATTTCTCTTCTGCTCATCCACACAAATCTCTGCCAATGGTATGGAGGTGCTCCAAGCTCCAGCTTTCTTTCTGCTTTCCTAAAAGCCTCTGACCTTCAAATTTAATCCATTCTTCTTCATCTGCCTCTGCACACAGCTGATTACAGCACTGCTCTGCAAAGGTGAAAAGTTCCCACAGCTCATCTCAATGAGAATTATTAAGAGCTGTGAAAGCCTCTGAGCAACATCCAGCCTTCTTATGTGTGTAAACCTGCATAGTGCTTTAGAAATGATCGTTTTGCAAAAACTCAATCCTACCATTGTTTGCCTTCTGCAAGATCAAACCTCCTGCTGTCCTGAGAGCAATTGAAACACTGGAGACATAAAGTGACAAGATGACACCATTTTTCTAAATATAACCAAAGAAAGGAGTATAGCAAAAGAATATTTGCTCACTGCTTTGTTCTCATTCTAGAAACTGCTGCTGTTTACAGAAGGAGCACAAGAGGTAAATCATTAGGGTACCCCAAATGACACATCAGGTATAGATCTGAATTGTCACAGAAAGGTAGGATCATTCTGGATTACACTGTACGTGCTGTCTGGTCCAGTAGCCTGTTTCCAACAGCAGCTGTTAATAGCCAGCTACAGGAAGCAAAACCCTGAAGGCAGCTTCCCAGTGTTCCCTGAGTCCCACACCATTCCCAGACCAGGGGACCTACTGAGGCAGCTGCTGCACCTCTGTCTCCACAAGCCCTTCAGGATTTTTGTTCCATGACTCATCCAGCTTCCCTCAGGAATTTACCTCCTTGCAAAGGAGGACCACAGGTCTCCCACTCCTGGTGAGTCACTACTGACTGCCTTTTAAACCACTTTCAATAGCTTCACCTGAAGATCCTTAGTTCTTTTACGGGAAAAATAGAGTCCTGGTAATTTCCTCTTTTCTCAGTATGACTCTTGATTTTCTATACGTCATCCCCTGAAATTCCCTCTTTTACATTCTGAAGGAAGATTCCTTTCTGCCTGTGCCCTTGCTCCTTGTACAGATTTACTGCAGAGCCTTTCACATTTTTGATCACCTTTGCTGCTTCTCTCAAAGCCTATGCCTTTTCCTGAGAAACAGGAACATCAGAAGTGCTTCCAAAATGTGATCCACCAATTTATATAATGGCATAATTCTGTCCTCTTGCTTTACTACTAATTGCAAATTGTTTTACTGATTGCTACACAGCTGATGTTTTCTTTGTTATCCATCATCATTTCATAGCACTTCATATTACCCAGAAATCAAGGGTGTTTTTTTTGTCCTTATGTATCTCTCTTTACATTTTTTGACTCAACAGAATCTACCCATCTGTCACATTAAGAGTCTTTCTGCCACTCTTCACAGACAAATTTCTCACTATCCTAAACAATTTTGTATCATCACCTAACTTTATTACCCCTTTTTCAAATTCTCTGACAAATATTCTAAATATCAGAGGTCTATGAACAGATCTCTGTAAAAAGCCACTGCTGATATTCAATCGCTCGCTACCTTGTCTTACACGTACTTTTTGAATTTTTAACTGTTCATTTATCCATGAAAGAACCTATCTGCTTACATGCAATACATATATATTGCAAATCAAATAACTCATTAATATATTATATTAATAACCTTCAACCTTCTGCTGTGGCATGATGCGCAATACCTAAGACATCAAGTCTTGCCTTACCTTTGTGAGCCATTTTCCTCCCATGGAGCGCTGGTTTTACTTCTTTGTGTTTCTGGACTGTTTTCATTTTTCATCTTTTTAAAGCTAAATAAGAGTACAGACAAATACACATGTATGTATATTAAAAAAAAAACTACTTAAAACGTTGTACATATTGTACACAGATCACATTTTCTTTTATACTGACCACTTAAAATTTAATTTTAAAGACATACAGTTATTAGAGAGATCCACCCTGGCATATAGTTACTTATTTGTCATGTGAAAGAGGGAAAAGAGCTCCTATGTTGAAAAGTTACTCCCATAAAGAGCAAACATAAGGAGAAGGAGAAAGAAGGAAAAAAAAAAAAAAAGAAAAGAAAGAGAGAGAAAAATCATCTCTGCAACCTCATAATTGTGGCAGCACTGAGTCAGAAAAACAGGTAATCCTGTCTCCAAATAAATATGAGCAGACACTTAAGCAAGAAGTCTAACAGTAGGGCAAACATACAGCATCATCTCATAGTCTTCCATAATATGCAGTTAAAAGATTATTGAATCAGAGGCTTTACCTCCTTTTTATTTTACAAAGCTCTAAATGAAACTTTTTTTCCACGGGTTTACTTAAATACCTTTAGAACATTTTTTAATTTTTGTCATAAATAGTGGCTAGTGGAGAATATTCCAGTATCTGGCTATGACATAAACAATTATTTAATGTTATCTCAAAACTTCCGCCTGGTTCAAAACTTCAATCTCTTGTTCCTGACTGTTTCTGTGATTATAAAAAGAAATAAATAAAAACAAACAGCTATGAATGATAGCTCCCTAAATCAAAAACTCCACCCCTTTTTTTTTTTTTTTGCACATTTTTAACTGTCTAATCCCTTTTCCAAGTGAAAGAACCAGACTATTTAATCTCTCCCAGTAGGGGAGTCACCACATACCTCAGGTTATCCTTATCGTATTTCTCTACCATCTTTCCAGGTGTGCAGTACATACTTTAAAATGGGAGCAACAAAGTCAGGGGTGATGAAAACTATTCAAAGCATGACAGATCACGGGTTCATAGGTTTGCAGAGTAGCATATCCTTCTCATACCCTCCCCAGTAAAGCCTTGGGTTTTATTTTTGCCAGAAAGACATTTTTGTGAAAGAGCTGACTTCACTGACTGCTGCAAGGCGAAGTAACAGAACAGTCACCTGGCTTGAGAGGTATGTCAGCATTTGTAACCAGTCTCCACCATACCTATGGGGATGGGGGGGGGGGGAAGCAGTATGCTCCAATTCTTCCTTTATTCCTATCATTCTCACATGTCATGTTTTACAGCTTCTGACCCATTAATGCTCCCAGATAATTGCACTTCAAATGCTGGGAAGTGGCTCTTAGCTGAAGCACACCGCTGTCCAAAAGCTTGGCAGAGCTTTTCCTGCAGCACCATCTCTAGAGCTCTTTTCCTGCAGTGCACCTGAGACAGAACAAGGCAGCCACACTGATTTCCACTAGGATCATCAAGTACTACTGATGGCAACCCCGTACAGTCATTAATACACCATATAGTTACAAAGTGCAACTCAAGCAGGAAAAATAGAAGCTTTACAGTTGCTTACAGAGAGGAGGATATAAGCTGGGAGTTCTTTCCCCAGAGCAGGAGGTGACAGACTCAGCTTTATGAAGGAAACATGGCTACTTACCTCACTAATCCACTTTTAACCTCAGCCTTTGGTTACTACAGGTCACTGAGTTAATAATTTAATTTTCACAGAGTGAACAAAATGCAAAGCTACAGTAAGTCAGCTACAGTGAGGAAAAGAAATTAAATTACACCTTATCAGGTAAATAATTTTCTTAATACTGCACCCATTAATTATTGACTCATGGATGCATGCAATCTATTCCCAGGCTTAAAAATATATGCTTACTACAGACTGAGCAAGTAAACCACATAAATACATTTCTGTCCCACACTGCAGAAAGGAATTATTAGCACAGCGTATACTACTACCTAGGCTGAACTTAACTGTGAATTCTGTTTTCAAATCTTAAAAGGAGAAAGAAATTGTACCTGGGAGGTGAATTTAATGCATTAAATTACCAAGTCATTATTCATTTTGAGCAGACACACACTTCACAGACAGAAAGCTAGACCATGGCAGCACTTCAAATACCAGCAGTATCTCCAGGAATGCAGTTGCAAAAGGTACTCAGTTCATTAAAAGTATGTGAAAGAGTTAGGATGTGAATGTCAAGTGAGATTCATTGGAGGGTTTTTATGATTTGAGCTTATACCACTTACACAGAAGTGATTGACTATAGATCTCAACAGTGAATTAGATGTTAAATATGAAAACTCAGCTTGTGAACACTACTGAAAGATGCTCCGCAAGCATCACTAACAATTAATGCAAGAATTACACAGGATGGAGCAAACTTCCAAACCGTAAGTGCTACACAAATTTTGTGTGCTACCTCTCACATACATGATGCCTGGCAGACCCAAAAGGTGTTTTTCATGTGCAGACAGAGACACAGAGAAAAACAAATCAAATCCTAAATGGAAAACCAATTTCCAACACCTTTTTTTTTTTCTGGAAGTGACTAACATTGTCTAAAACATGACTCAGTAAGAATCTGCCTGTGAACTGCTTTTAATCTGTCAAGGTTAATCTGTCAAGAAACTAAACTCAGTAACCTTGAAGCTGTCATATTGAGAGCTACTTATTCTGGTTCTTTGTCTAAAACCTGTCTATCCATTTCTTTTTAACAGCTCATTGTTAAAAATTCTGTAGTAAAGGACTCCCATGCCTCCTAAAACAATGAGCTCTGTACTGTAGAATAATGGTACCTTTTGTTTTATATCTTTCTTTCTCCTAACAAATCACAGAACAACACAATGGTGGGGCCATCAGGGTCCTCGGAATGTCATGTGGTCCAGCTGCCTGCTCCAGCAGGGTGACCCAGACTCAGTTGCCCAGAACTACTCCCAGACAGCTGTGGTATTATCTCCAAGGAAGGAGATGTCGCGACAGTTATGGACAACCTTTGCCAGTGCTCAGTCATCTGCACAGGGAAAAATTTTTCCTGACATTCAGAGGGAATCTCCTGTGTTTCAGCGTGTGCCCACCAGGTCCTGTCCATGGGCAACACTGTAAAGAGCCTGGATCCATCCTCTTTGTGCCTTCCTTTCATGTATTTTTTAATATCTGTATTCTTTTCTAATTAATAGTTTAGCTTCAGCATGACCAAGTGGCAATCATAAACTTTTTAAAACACACAGTTAGCATTATTTTCTAAGGGCTGGAATAGTGGATTAAATTTCCCTCAAAATGAGAAAGCAATTTAGCTCAACTTTTCTTTTGGAAGTCAACTGTTTTACATGTTAGGCAATAGAGAATACTATCCACCAAGTATTTGCAGTACATCTTTTAGATCCTTTTTCAGAGTTCAGTCCAGATAACTAGTTTGTGAAGCCAACAGCCTCAATGCATAGGTAAGCCCAGTTAAGGGTTACTCAGTCAGGAAAAATACCCAGCTGTCAGGATTGCCAAGTATCCAGAGACAGATATCCAGGCAATTAAGCAAAGGTTAGGTACAGTGTTTTTGACTCATTATTTTGTAAAATCACTCTTCTTCTGATTCGGGCACATAAATTCCACCTAAAATTAGAGGTGGGGATGCAAACGCATTTCTGAATCTGATCCTTACCTCTTCCTTTCAGATATGCTTAATAAGCAGAGATGTGCACTTCAACACTGATAAATTAGACACAGCAGACCACACAAGTCCAGGGGACCCCTGGCAATTCACTACTCCTACAGATCAGGAACAAACATGATTGGTACCTGATTTTTACTATAATTTGAACAGTGTAATGGGCACTCACTGCAAGATTAACAAACCTGCTGGAAGGGAGTCCATGCCAAGCCCCTCCCTGCCACACACGCCAATCTTGCCCTGTTCAAAGACAGAAGGCGCATGACCTGAGGGCTCTGACAGCCAGCCCACAGCTCCCAGGCGAGAGACTAATAGGACTTCACAGGACTACCCTGACCAATGCACTTTCAGACCAAGGCAATTTCAGACATTTCTTACAAAATTGTTACCATCTATAGAAACAGATGTCAAGTAGAACAACAAAACAATATCATTACTGATGTAGACCTCCTCTAGATGGGATTCTGAGCATGTTCCTTGAAGATAATTAAATAGATTGAAGATTATAATATGATGTCCTCTGGACAAAATCAACAGCATCACAATGTTGTTAATATAGTAGTAAAATCCCCAAGCCATTTTGACTGGCTAAAACAAAAATGTGATGTCTTAATTTAAGCTGTGAAAAGATTCTGCATGGTAAGTTTTCCCCTCAGCCTCAGAGAAAAGATTTCTTCACAATCTCCTTCAACTTCCTATACCACCCCTTTGGCATACAAAGTCTCTGGACCCTACCTGTTTTTTTCCTATTTAAACCTGAGACTGTCTGCCTTCCCATTAACTTGTGCTGATTTATGGGTTTTCAAACCATGTGTCATCTGAAATCCCTGTTCCACACTGATTGGAAGATCAGGGTTTTATAAAAATAAATACTTGGCAACACTCTCTGACCTTTGTCAGCAGATGATAAGATGGTCCTGAACTCAAGGGCAGAATAAACTAATAGTAATGATTACTAAATATGTTCCTCTATCCAATGTATTCTATAATCTCTTAAAAGCTGTAAGGAAATGTGGGTCTACATACCTTTTTACTGGAGAAGGTGCAATAATTTTGGTAGTTCCTTCATTTTCCCCATTTGTTGTAATCTGGCTCATGTTCTTAGAACCTAGAAAAAAATATAAAAGCCCAAAATAGTTGAATCCTGTAGCATAAATATTTGCACACCTACTCAGCATAATCACCTACAGGGCAGCATGAGAGATAAAATGAGACACAAAATATCTGGCACATGCTCATTTTGTTAAAGGTGTGTAAGGATCACACCTTTGTGTCTTAGCCTTATTTCTAGTTGTACCAGGACACATTAACATGAAGCACATTCATTAGTCTTCCACATAAGACAGAGAAGTCTGAAGCAGTTGTTCTCCAAGAGATACTCTGCCCCCATCAACAGAAGGAAATTCCCTGCTCAGTCAGCAATGAGAATAAAGGTGTGAGGAGAAAAGAGTTTGATTCCTGCTGGTGCCATGATTTCAGTTTCCATGCCATGCTGTTAATATCAATCTGTAATTTCCCATCAGTTCACACATTGTGTTTCCACCTAATTGGCAATTTCAGACATTTCTTACAAAATTGTTACCATCTATAGAAACAGATGTCAAGTAGAACAACAAAACAATATCATTATTAATGTAGACCTCCTCTAGACGGGATTCTGAGCATGTTCCTTGAAGATAATTAAATAGATTGAAGATTATAATATGATGTCCTCTGGACAAAATCAACAGCATCACAATGTTGTTAATATAGTAGTAAAATCCCCAAGCCATTTTGACTGGCTAAAACAAAAATGTGATGTCTTAATTTAAGCTGTGAAAAGATTTTGCATGGTAAGCTTTCCCCTCAGCCTCAGAGAAAAGATTTCTTCACAATCTCCTTCAACTTCCTATACCACCCCTTTGGCATACAAAGTCTCTGGACCCTACCCCAATACCCTACTTGCGATTTTCTGATGCCTTTCTTTCTGCTCATCAATTGGTTCTCTTACAGGTTAGATTTGCCAGTTATCTGCAGACATCAGCAAATACATGACTTTTTCAAACAAAGGAATTTATCTCAGTACTTCACATATTCTTCTGTGAGGCAGTTTTCAATTAAGTCACAGAAAGTCTTTGTCACTTAATGGAGTAATAAAAACTTGCGCTCCAAAACATACCACAGCAGTGAAACAGCTGCCAGAAAAACAGTCAAGGGTCAGATGATATAGAAGTAATAGACACCTCCGGAAGTGATTGTTTGCTATGTTTGGTAATATCCTTACCATTCTGCAGGCACCCAGTCACCTCTGGGTGTCAGGCCATGCTGGGTTAATCAGGAGTTTTCTGTCCACACCTACAGAAATTGTAATGATTGTCTCCAAGTATGTTCCACTTGGTATATCTTTTACTGACTACAGTACTGTTCCACCAGCTTATATCTCTGTATGATATAATTATCTAATATAAAAAAGCAGACTCCAAAAATACTGTCCAAACACTAACCCCATTGCAAAACTTAAGTATATTGGTGCTTCTTGCTTGTCAAGGCTACAGGCCTCTCAAAAATACCTTAAGCAGAAATCTTGACATCTCATTCGTGGCCAGTTTCCCTGGTTGTTTACATTTGGCTGGAAAAGGTACTCTCAGGATTGAGTGCACTGCGCTGAACTTTTCCAATGAAGTGAATGCATACACTTAATTCCCTTTTACAGCTATATTAATGCTGACTTGTCCATTCAATTCAAGCCAACTATTACATTTTTAAAAACTCAAGTGTCCAAAACCATAACAGCCTGGCAAGTTAGTTAGCTTGTCATGCCTGTTTCTTATCAGGTAAAGCTACTTCACTGACATTATCAGGAAGCAGTGTTTGTGTTTAAACTGAATCATGAAAGCAGCAGATAGTGCAACCAAATGGAAAACATGCAGTAAGAGCTCATGCTTTGCACCCTGGGCTACTGTGAGCCTACAAAAATCAATAGACTTTCATATGTCTACACCAGTACGGCCTACTCTGTGATAAGGGCTGTTTTTCTTAATAGTTTCTAAGCCTGTAGCCTCAAGAGTTTGTTCATCTCACGCCCCATGACTGAAATGCGGAAGCAGTCACACCCATCCTTTTACCAAACATTGGATTTTAAGTAAACTTTAAAGTATAAAGCTCGAAGTACATAAATTGGGAAACAGTTAAAATCACCTCAAGATCCATTCTCTCAAAAATCTAACTTTCAAATCCAATTTTACAATTCTCTGGGAAAATATTTTAACTGGGCCAGACCAACAACTATACCTATCACAGCTACCAGCAGGGCAGTAAGAGGCATCTGTGGCAAAATGTGATTGTTTAGGGAATATCACAATACCAACAGTACTGTAATTGTAATACTCACACCCAGTTCTCTGCCTGGCTTCTAAACACTTATTTTACACTTGTTTATACAACTACCCCACGTGCAAAGGCAGGGACAAACCAAGTCCTCAGCTACCAAACAACAAAAAACCCTAAGCAACATGTTTTCCACCTCTGAATAAACTCAGAATCACAGCAACAGGTGTGGTCACATCAATGTTTGTCCTGAGAGGATGTTCCCAAGGAGCTTTTCATGTTCAGCGCTCAGCCAAAAGAATAATGAACATTTTCACCGTACGTGGTGAACACTGAATATTATCAGTCAGGCCCTAAGACAGTATAACAGAACAACAAGAGATCTTGTTCCATGTTTGAGTTTATTATTTGCAAGTAGAGCAAAATGCAACTGTAATTCTCACTCTCATGAAAGGGGCAAACCAAGCAAACAAATGAAGTTACTCTTATCTCTCTCACAAGACTTGACAAAACAAAACAAAAAAACTCTTTCTTTAAATGAACACCAACTTGAATACCAGCCTAAACATATAGCAAAAAAACCCCTATGTGCTACTGTAAGAACACAGTCTAGATCTAATATAAAATCATAGCCATTAAAGTTCCCTGATATGATTTTTGCACTAGCCCTAGAACAACTGAAATATGAAATGTATCAAACAAGTGACAAAACAGAGGTTACTACATTTTAAACCATGGTATTCTGTATTCTAAGAAAATATTCTGCCATGATAAAGCCAAAAGGTCGGCACTGTTCATCCTCTCAGGGGAAGAAATCTACAGCAGTGGCTTGTATACACAAGAAATAGTTTCTCTCTGTTGACACTATCATCTCCTTCAATCTTGATATTAAACCACAAATATTTTTACTGAAAACAGAAATAATATTTTCTATCATTGTCTTGGCTGGCACCTGCTCCAGCTGTTGACCCAGAGTTCACCAAGTGCACGCAGTCCTAAGGACTTCAGGGCACTCTAGTGGACCAATGAGACAAACATTATTGCTCAACTCTGCTAGAGATAATAACTAACCTCTACCTTCAGGTGACAGAAAAAATATACAAAAAGCACATACTGTGTTTATAACACCAGAACATGTACACAAAAAGAAGCAACAAGGAGAAGGGTTTTATTTAGATGTCAGAGGTTAGAGGTTTTAGCGCTTCATAGACACTTATCTGATGGAGGCAATGCCGGTATTATATGCTGCAATCATTCATTGAGTTCTAATTGCCCCCAAAGCCACTGCTGTGGCTGTTCCCATTACTGGTACCAATAGATTAAAAAACATACTAAAAGAATCAAAATGGCTAATTGCAGTGAGTGCAAAAATGAAGCCTTTAACACATTTCACTTTGCAGTCTTAAGAAAAGATAAAAAGGGAAAGCAGATGAGGAAAGATGCTGAACTCTGAAAAGGTGAAAGGAAGTTATTTCATACAAGCTATTTGTGAGCTGTTGTTGGATTTGGGGAGGTAAATGGAAACCTGACTTTTACCCAAAAAAATTAAATTATAAGACTTCATCTAGCTAGATCCTAATTAAAGGTGTATTTGACTGAAAATACCTTATGATATAATACATGTTAACTGAAATAACCCTGTTTAAAATGTTGGACAAGTAATATTTAGCCTTAATATACTATATTACAAACAGAAAATGAAGAACAAAGGACTAGCCATCAATGATGACCATCTGCATAATGTCACTATGCAAAAGGAGTATTCAATTTAAGAAGAAATGTAATTTCATTTTCTCAAATATTTTAGTCAGGGAAACTTTTACATAACCTGTAAAACTTATTAGAGCACCAGGTAAATTTGCAAGATTAAAAATAGTCTACAAAATAAAACCTACATTGGGATAATATATTGAAGTAAATGATGGTTAAAATATGCCAAATAGTCTTGATTCATTGCATGAAATGGACTTTGTTACATCTAAGAACAACTTTAGGTAAAATGAGGCAGATTTATTTAATGCAATAGACTATCATATGTTGCCTGACACAGCAAGGAGAAGCAACATTAGCCTACATTCTTCTTCTGAAATCCTGTTTAAATGGAGGAAGAGTATTCAGTGTTTATCACTGTGAATAGCAAAGACAAAATTTTTAAAAAAAGGAAAAAATATGTTTATTTATAGGGCAAGATGGCATTTGAAAGACATAGCTCTCTTCCCTCAGTCCATATTTTGAGCTGGAAATTAAACAAATTAGTTTAACATTAATATAATCTAAGTTAATACATTTGTCCCAGTGATGTGACTGCAGATTTGGAACACATGGATAATCAATTAAGCTGAATTTGAAAAGAAAACGGATGATAGAGATTACACAACTACATGTATGTAAAATGGTGAAAAAGCAGACGTTTTATTTTAAAGTGGGAGAAAGTGTTTAAATGCATCAAAATAGCAAACACATATTGCCCAGAGAATTTTGATTCCAATTACATCAACAGAAAAGTTTCAGTTTTACTTCATATTTCCAGCCAAAGAGACTGAAAACAAAATGAACAAACACAAACACATGCACAGCCTCGCAGCAACACAGACTGACCTCCTCTGCCTGGGCTAAGGCAAACATTATTTTAAACCAAGAGCTGAATTTTAGCTGACAAACAGCCACACAAATTTCCTGAAACAGAACCAGGGACTAATGAGGTAGGAAATGCTGTTTGGCTTGAACTGCTGCCCTAAGAACAGGACACTCCAGCTGAACAAAAATTTAAGTCATTAGGTTCAAGGGTCATTAGCTACTTGTCCTCTCAGACATCCACTTAAAACTGCACACAATGAAATATATCAGAATCAGAAAGCAAAACAATTCTTCTCTTTTTACATGAAATAAAATAAAATAAAATTTTTTAAAATGTTGTAAACTGCCTCTATTTTCCAAGGCTATACTTTTAATTATGTGACATTTCATAGAGCCACCACAGCTAAAAGGCAGAGTTTTGTTTCTAAAAGCACACCAGTTTTGTTTCTAAATCAAAAGACCACATTCAGGATAACCACTGGAGATTTCCAGAGGTATGTATCTGCTCTCTTTTTAAAAACAGGTTCTCAAAATCTATAGTGGCACATTGAACAGCAATAGAAGAGAGATACTATTTACATTTTAAAGCCCAGACAAGTTTTTTCTCAAACAGCAAACACACACACATACACACATGCTTTACTCCAGGCACAAGTTTGACTCAAGTGTGTCTGCCTTGTTGTCATAGATGAAGCTAAGCAATACCCCATGTAATCATATGTAGACCTGGAGCTTGACATCTCTATTACCAAATTTCAGGAAGCATCCATTATCTAGGGCATGACTTCTGTGATCCTTAATCCTATCTCCTCTAACACCTGTGAAAACATCCAGCTTGCCATGACAGCTTCCACACACAGAACAGATTTCCAGCTCACACATCAGAAGCATGTTAAAATTGCATGGCACTAACTTCTGTTCCACTTAATATCAAAATAAAGGGATACTGTCCTTGAAATGGGAAGAGGTTGCAAAAAGTGGCACCCTGGGTCAAACAGGCGAACAATGGGATACTAACCACGATCACAGGTACAAAATTTGTTTGCAAGAGACAGGTCTCTAGAGGAAAAAAACATGTTCGCACTGCCTGTTTTCAAACTTCCCTTTCAACCTTTACATTAGACCTACACACATGGGGGCTTTTCCTCTTTAATCCACAGCAACTCTTTTCCTTTATCTGGAAAGCTGGAGGTTTCATACCCTGTTAACCTTAGATATAAATACTGACTGAAAGCAAAACCCAGAATCCATTCCGAGAGAACATCAAGGACACTGCAGCAGTTCTGAGTCACTTCGTGATGACAAAATGAACCAAAAAAAGAAGACATCTGCCCCCAGGTCAGTAGAGAAGGACCTACCTGTCTGTTGTGCTCTTTTGGGGTAAGTCTTGCTGCGACTTCTTTCAATGCTCTGGTCAGGCCGCGGAAGCTGCACAGAGGGGTCTCTGGTCATTCGCAAAGATGTTTTTCCACTTCAAAACACAATAAAATCATGAGAAAATACTTGGGACAGTTATCCAGCAGGATCCTTAGACTGAAAAAAACCATGCTGTTAACTTCTCATCCCACTTCTGGTTCTCCTGTTGAGTGGCACTACCCCGAATTTTGTTTTGAATCAGTCACTGGCAAAATCATCAATAGATTGTGCCAACCACTCCTATATTTGGCATTTCCAAGTGGAGATATGCCACTAAACAAAATACTTTTTGTTAGGAATAGCTTAAGGTAGCATGACCTTTTCTAACCTAGAATATTTTAACATACGACTTTCTTAAGTAATATTACTTCTTCCTGAACTTTTTCTGCAAGTTTCCTCCCAGGAAAACATGTTTAATATTGTTTACACATATTTTATATTGTTCAGTTCCAGTCAGTCAGGGGCTACTCCTCTGGCATGTGGAATGACACCCTAAAAGACTGCAAAACAAACTGCAATAAAGAACTCTCACTAGCACAGCCCCAGATGACAACAAATTGAGTAAAAGTCTTGATTCTTGTTTACAGTAAGGTTTTTCTTCACTGCACCATTGAATTAAATTATTAAGTTTAAATAAATTCTTTTATACTCATTTTAATATTCCTCTCAGTGTGACTAAACAGAATATAGTGGTCATGACAAAAATCTAAAATTCATATTCCTCCCCAAAACTCCACATTTGTTTCTGGAAACTTACTGCACAAGAGTAGTAATTGTCACTATTAATTCCTTAACACCTGAGGTTTGATCATTGTGAAGTAAAATGATTTTACTAGAAAGTACTAAGCAACTATACAGGAATTGCTTATGTAGATTTTCTGAATTATGTGAATAGACTCCATGAAATACTGATAATATTTTCATCAGTAGCCCATCATAGATATTCAGCACTGCAGAATTTCAATGTTTTCAAAATTATAAAAGAATTGAAAGACAAAAAAAAATCTCAAATCCTAATTCTACATTACAGTATTGATGTAAAAATACTTTTTTTGTTTATGTAGTTAGTTTATAGCATGCTATCAAGTTAGCCAGAAAACTCATCTGCTCAACTTTTAAGGTTGGCAACCATGACAGTACTGCAAATTCCAGAAGCAAGTGTAACAAACATCTGGGAATAGGACTTTCCATCCCCACTAAGACCTCCAAAGGATCTGATCTTAAGACAAAATAATTGCCTTCATGAAAACTGTCTGACACACAATGAGAAGTCTCTAAAGGATTTAACAAAAAAAAAAAAAGGAAGGAAGAAGAAAACAAAAAACATACAAACAAACAAAACAGAACAAACACAATACCACAAGACAAATGAAAATATTACAGTCTCCCCACTTACCCAGAAAAACAATGGGATTATGGTTTCTGCTCTGAGCTAATGATGTGTACAGATACACAACACTGTCACTGCTTTTGATGACACAGTGGGGGACCAAAGACAAAAAGGGAAGACAACCAAAATTGTCAGTTATGACTATCACCCCAACATGGCACGCCTGATCACTTATCACCCATGACATTTATTAAAACAGGAAGATGAACTGAACTGCCACACTAAGAGCAATAGCTCAAACACAGTTAACTGCTTTATGGCATGTTTTTTTTAATTGATTGAAAAGTTTTTGCCAGTACAAAGCTTTCTTCTCCTCAGGACCAGTGCCCTGCTCCAATCTGCTGAAGTGATCCAACAGAAAAAACTCATCCACAGTACGCTGGCAGGAATCATTGAGCTCCTGCCCATTATCCCAGATGGGGCAATGCAGGCCAGGATCCAGTACAAATACAAAAGGCAGGACAATCATTGCCCTGTTGTCCACAGCAAGGAGAATCTTTCAAAGCTTAGAGCATTGAACATTCATCCAATATTGTCACCTGTTCAAGTCAGAAAAGATAGACACTCATTTTGGTATTCCCCAGCTGTCAAGAAAACCTCTTTAGGACATAAACATAATTTCAGTACTTATAAGGAGATAATGATTTAGAGAATTGTCAAAGCTGCTCCCACTTTGAATACACTATAGCAAGCCTCCACCCATTCTGGGGATCTGAAGAAGAAACATCTGTCCCAAAATTTTCAAGCTCCCAAAGACAGTCTGTTAAAATGGCCCTGATTCATCTTTCATCTTCAGAACTATTCTGGGTAGTGGTTTTCTTTTACTGGAAGGAAAGAGGAGAAAAGGAATGAAGAAGGAATGAATCGAAGTTTTAAACAATCAAAAAAATTCACCTGTACCGATGTTTATAACCTATGGATCCAAACTTGCTGACTTTTCTTGACAGAGAGTTTGATTCATTCTCTGACACCCTGTGTAGTTTGAAAAATAAAGTAACAGAGTAAGTTGCATAGATAGGTCTGAATTATAGTCCCCTTCCCAAGTCAAGAAAAAACATACAAATTTGGGCTCAAAAAAATATTATTTTTTCTGCAAGTTCCTCTTCATCCCTACCTCTGGACAGATCCTTACGGGGCTGAGAGTCTCCCAAAGACACCTGTTTGTCCCCCCTGTTTTGACTACACATCTCTTTATTTCAGAGTCAAGTGTAAATTACTGGCACCAGCAGCCTTTCACCTAATTTTGGAAGAAGACAAATCCACCCTGACACAGTAGTGAGACTGCAGGAGGGATTCCCAATTCACTCATTTACAGCACTGCTAAAGGCAGCCCAGAGGATTCCATCCACCAGTTCCCAGTTAGGCACCTTAGCGCATTTCTCTTGGTGTATTTTGCAACAGTAAACTCAAGTGCTTTGAGATGTGCAGTACGGAGAAGATTTTATACACCTCAGTAAGTAGGCAAAATGTTATGGAAATTCAATGAATTTGTATTAAAATATACATATATATTTCTGTGCATGGTAGAAAATAGTAATGTCTGAATTCCAAAGGCCTCCCTCAAGCCAATGCTGCTACAGAAAAGCTGATGATCAAATACATCCAAATCTATTTGGCAACTTAAATCCTGCCATCTTTCTGATAAAGTCTACTCTACACAACCTGAAGTACTGTTTAGAAAAGAATGGTAACATAAAAGAAACCACCAAACTACAAAATTTTAAAAACATTGTTTCACATCACTATAAGAAAAGGTGTTGGCTTTTAAAAGCATTCTATAACCAAGAGCACAAATGTGTTACCAGGCAGCAAGCCTTTGTTGCACCACTCTGCGGGTACAACAAGGCTCTCACTCAGTGTAGTGGCCCTAAGGGAAACACAACCTAACTTCTGCATCACTCACCTGAAAAATGTATGATGCTCTACACAACATTTCCAGAGATGTTTGCATGTGACCTTGTTACGTGCTTCAAAAAAGAAGGAAGTTTCATTGCACTAAAGACAAAACAAAACAAATTAATGTTCTTATGGGGGATCCTGCCATTGGAGTGAATCTCATTTACTGAACACAAGAACCAGCCATTGCATATCAGTCCATGCAAGAAAAGAAATCAGCACAAAGAAAAGCAGGTTCTATAATTCTGTAGAATTCTTCATTTAAAAGTGTTTTTCTTTTTGAAAAGCAGAGAAAAGAGATTATTGAAACATTCATGTTCCTTTGTTCGTTCACATCTTCTTCCCTAAAAAATCACAAGTTTTCCTAATAAAACACAAGTTGGTTTTTTTCCAAAAATTATGTTTCGGATGTTTTCTGAAATGGCAGCTCAGATGTCAATCAAAAATATTCTGGTTAACAGTATAAAAAAAGGCAAGAATAAATGAAAGAAAGAAAGGAGCTCAGGATCTGTTATAAACAATTATGAAGCAATGACAGAGGAAACACACAAAACAGGCCAAGGTAAACCTGAGGGGAAAAAAATACTGAAGAAGGGAAGAGTTTTCTTTTTTAAAGAAAGCTAACTTCAGAATAATTCAAAATGCTAAGAAAAAGTTGAAAGTCTTAAAACCCAACTTAAAATCTCTTAAGGAAGCCAACAAAAGCCAGAACAAAAGCATATGCACAGCTTAAAAGCCAATCTCTGGAAACTGGTAGAGAAAAGAGAAGTGGGATGCATACAAACTATGAAATACTTCCAACAGTAAAGGAGAAGCAACAGACACATCACAGTGCTGGTTTTCAACAAGCAAAACACTCAGATGTGTTCCATCTATTTTTCACTTGGTGAACTCAAGCACTTGGTGTTTCAGCTGTGATTTGCACGAAGAATGAGCAATCCCAGTGATGTCAGTGTGAGAGTTCAGCATGGCATGACACCCTCTGTAACAAAACTGAGTCTCAAACCATTTCATCAAGGTGTGAGTTACAAAGGAGGTGTGATTCACACCACCTTCAGCAGCTGATTTTGAACAATCTATGTCCCTGCATTACTTAAATTCCCTAGTGTCATGCGTACACAAGTAAAAAGCTCAGGAAGTTTCTCCCTCTCCTCATTTACTGTTGTTTATTATTATCTGCAAGCACCTTGCAAACTGTGAATTAATTCTCTATGTTCTCTAGAATTCAAAATTTCACCTATAACAAAAATCCAGTTATATCCCCATTAACAGCTGTCAAGCAGCCTCACAAAATCACAAATTACCTCCTCAAGCAGCTTTTCCTTCACCTTGAAACAAATAACAGCAAAACAACAGAATTTTGCGCTTGTGGTTAGAATAATAGAGATCTAATTCCCTGACAAAAAAAATAAATATCATACATGAGTTTATTTTCTCCCATGCCTTATTTTAGTTAAATGTCTGGCTGGAACAGTGCCATGGAACAGGCAAGGAATTAAAATAATTCTCTGGTCTTCCATCAAAAGCACATTTTACTCTCCATGGCAAGAGAAAATAATACAAGCAGTACAGTAAGACAATGACCACCAAGAATGTTGAAACCTAGGATTCATCTGATACTGCTGTGTATATAATAAAATTACTTTGTAGTACAGAAATAGAAATAGAAATATATAGGTAAATATATAGGTCCAATAAATATATTCCCAAAGTTTCTCAGGTTTGACAGGGATCATCATCTCTCTGCAGGATTCACAAGTGGTTTAACTTATAGACAAAATAAAGGCTTCCTGAAAAATCTTGAAAATAGTCAAGGAGAAAAATCAATTTATCATGGACTCTTCTAGAGTAACAACACTGCTCTTTCTCCTCTGATGGCTAGAAATAAGAGTCTACCCACTGAAAAACCATAACGCATTTTACGTTGTAAAACTTTTACAGAAAACATATAAAGTGGTGCTTTGCATTTGCTTACTTTGCACATAGCAGAAAAGTAGCTTTGGATTTCATTATTTGATTTAAATTACAATTTCTATATTAGACTGTCATCTCATATGATTTCATATAAACTCACACAACTGTACTCATCTTCAAAAGGATAATATCAAACTGCATTGTAGTATTGCAAACTTGATGCAATATGATGAATCAGTTTAGCTTCTGTTAGGAAATAACTCAATGACTCACTTTTAATATGCAGGATCTTGCTCCTTCTTTGTTCACTCCTACTTTTAGGCAAAGAATCCTCTGTTGCACTTAAATGTATTTAATTACATAATCTCAAAGGAAGGAGTTTCTGGTATGTGGGAAGGGAGAGGCAAAGAGAAGACAGGAATGATTTTTTTCTTTAAAGAGACTTTCTAAAATAAGGTGTTTCTGCCATATCTTACTGTTAGACCAATTTGAATGCCACTGGCATTCAACAACAGTGGGGAAAAGCTGGGGGGAAAGTTCTATTCCTTTGGGGGAAAAAGTTCTATTCGTCCATTTTGTCTTCTTTAAGTCACAGTTTCAGAACTTTCCCATACACAGAACAAACAGCAGGAAAAAACATTAAAATCAGTAAGTGACAATAAGAGGGACCATATAGTTATACTGCCATTTCCTAGAACGATCTGACCAGCAAAGATTACTGATTCCATCATACGAAGGCATTATTTTCCAAGGTAGAAGAAAGTTCACCCTAGCTGGCAAGAAAAATGTTGATGATGCTGAAACACCTAAACTTAGTATTCAGCAATCAGTGGCACTCAGGGAGGGCAAAAAATGGAAGGGCTGGTGGGGGGGGAGGTGGGATGAGGATAATGACTCTATAGATACAATTTACCAAAACTTTCTGGAATTCAGATCTGGAAAATGAAACAATTGCCTAAAAGTCATAGGACAGACCAACAAGCCTTCTGATAACACCCCCAGGCTTATTTATTTATTTATTTGAATTTGAAGGAAAACCGTATGTCTGAAAACTACGGCCTCACAACTGATGCTTGGTATAACTCAATAGCACAATTAAATTGTGCTATTGAGAGGAAAAATTGTGCTATATAGAGGAAAAAAAAGCCTAAAACACTCAATCCCATCAAAGGGGAAGCAATTCATAATTCTTTCACCATTTCTCAGCTTATCTGGGAATTATTCTGTAACTTACAGCAACCAAGTCCAGTATGACACTGCTTACAGGACAGCCAGGTTTAGGACTTCCTCCATATTCCTTTTAGGACTATTTAAGGCTTGTAAGAGTAGTGATTACCCTGACAATTTATAGATGCCTATATAAAAGTAATCAGTACTGAGAACATCAATACCTTTCTGGATTAACATTTCTCCCCCAAGGGAATGAAATTATTTATATTAGTAAAGCAAAGATGGCCTTTCCTGTTAAGACCATGACCTTTTGTTCCCAATAAAAGACAACATTTTTAGCATTTTGAACATAGCAATTTCCTACAGATAGTTAGGGTTAGCTGGGTGTTTTGCTTATTATTCTCATATATCTGAACCAAAAGAAACAAAGACCTATTGTAATTTTACTAATTATTTATAGGAAATGACACTTCCAAAGTAATTCAGTGCTCTTTGGTGCAACACAAGCTTCTCCTGGCTACTCATCCTGCTGCTTTCAGAGTGCCCAGTGTACTAAAGGTGAGGCACTGTAAATCATGATCTCCTTCCAGAGCAGTCCTGGCTTCTGCATTCTCTGGTGATCTCTCTCCTTTGAGCCATCTTGGTGTCTGTCTGTTCTTTCAGGAAGCCCATTTTGCTGATCAAACAAGTAGAGAAACCACTTATTTTTGTATGGTTATTTTCAATCCCATCTGTGACTTGCAGGAGCAAAGGAGGGGCAGGAGGATGGGACCAGAGGCTGCAAAAGGCCCTTGCAGCAATAACCAAGCTGTGGGACTGCCTCCTCCTAACCGTGACGAGGTACACACCCTTTGCCAAAAAATGTGAGGACGAACATTTAAATATCTAACGATTAGATATCCTTCTTCTTTTAGGTGCTTTGAAAGCTTGTTCTGCAGTCTCCAAAACATGCTACAGCTCATACTGCTAGTACCTCACCACCAATTTTAACCAGAGGAGGAGAGAGAGACTAGCACAGTGGATGCAGATAGCTTGTCTACACTACAAACCTATACACAGATGGACAATGAAGCTCTTCCCTGGTTTATGGTGGCTCCCAGACCAGCCAGAAGACTGATCTGGCAGGGCCTCTAAGACCTCCACTAGAGAGCTGGGAGTTGGAACAGTGCTGCACCCTAATACCCATGCCTCTCAGGTGGAAGATTAAAAGCATGTTACAAAACCCTTCAAAGGAGACAGGTCAGAGGGGTCATTGCTCTGTCTAAGCACAGAACACGTCTGGAACTAGTACAAAAGTTCAGGAGTGCTTGGTAAACAGCTTCCTGCTTGCTTTGCCTCGCCAGCCTGATTACACAGCTTTCAGGCTCAGAGATGCTTTGTGCCCAGCTAGCTCAGCTCCTAGGCAGGGCAAGCTCAGCTCCACCTGGAAGAGAAGACACACACTTAAAATGACAGCTCTTCTCTCTGAGGGCCGGAATACCCCTTGTTCTTGGAGCTCATGGATTACTCCCAGGATAAGAGGCCACTGTCAGCAGATTTACACTCATTGCAGGGAGAACTGAACCTGCCCACAGAGCAAAAATGATTCGAGAACCACCGATGCAGAGCAGGCTTTAGCTACCTTAATTTACAAGACATTTATGGACTCCCAGCAATGCAGGCTCAGAAAATGAAGAAGAAAATCCCAAAACCACATTAGGAGCCATGCCAGCACACACACCCCTCCTCCCAGTCACAGTGAGCACAGGGAGGGCTAATGCTACACAAGGAGGGATCTTGCCCTGTTACAGGACACACTGCACATGTAACAGGATTATTAACACTGAAGCTACTGCTTCAGAACATAATTCTTTGCCAGAATAATTATTCTCAGGCACATACCTGGGTACCATCAGCTCTAAATTCCAATAGGAAGCATTCTGGTTTTATATATAGACATATGCAGACAAATCACAGCTTATGTAACAAACAATGTACTATTACTGGTTATACAAGATCAGTCTGTAGGAAAATGATACCAAGTTGGCAATTCAAATTGAAAAAAACTGTGTCAGTTGCACGTCAACATTGAAACAATCATATCTTAGCTTCACAGCAATTACAGCAATTCAAAAACACTAAGGAAGAATTAGAAAAAAAGAAAGCTGACAGTATCACCTTAGTGTCAGTGAATTTAATTTTATGCAGGCTTTGAACCAATCTTACAGTCCTTCTATGATGGCTCAGAAGGCAATTAAGAAAAGACAGGAAAACCCCCAAGCAACCAAAACAAGCCAAAACTGTTTAATATGATATATTAATATCACTGAGCTTCTTCACCTCCACCCTTTTATTATCACTCTGAGTTAAGTGGGTGCAAATGCAAATGATGGAAAAGTCATTTGCAACTCCTAAACCATAAGAAAAATCAAACCACTATTTTTGTCTGGAAACTACACATAAAATTAATTTGACTTAAGAGTGAGAGTAACATATCTTCAAATCCTGTTCAATCTTCCCAAGAAGCTGCAGGAACTATAAATCAAATTAGAAGTTCCTGGCCGGAATTTGTAACTCAAGACAGAATACAGCATTTGATAGGGAAAAGAAGGGGTACAGCTGAACCACCTTATTAACATAATTATTTTTCAGACTAATGACACTTATGAGAAGCAGATAAAAAAGATAAAGCATATATACAGTGTTTTCTGGACTATTTAAAATAACAAAAAAAAAATTGTATTTATACAAGTTTCAGCCACACAAAAAGGGGAGGATTATGTACTTTGGACTTGCATCAGTGGTTGGTATTGTTCCTAAAGAGTCATTACCAATTTCACCTTGTGAATTCATCTCAATATGGAAGACTGCAGAGGAACACACAAAAATGTGGAAATAATCTTAAACTGCACAGATTGAGAGATTGTTTTGACTCAAAAATGCCCAAATTTCAAGATCTCTTGAAATAAAAATTGCAAAATTCAAAAAGGCCTTTCTCTTACAGGAAAAATTATGAAAGCAAGTGTTTCGCTCATTGAATTCTTTCTGTTTTGTGAAACAGGAAAAATAAGAACAGAAGTTTTGCATAAACCCTGCTAAAGAGTGAAATCATTCATGTGCATGTTCAGACATAGAGCAACTGAAGTAAAAGGCTCAGTTACTCCAAACAGCACCGGGGTGCAGGGAACAGCACAGAAGTACTTGGTACCTACAGGCAAAAAACCTCCTCATCTCTCATTCCTGCCTATTATCACATTTACATTCCCAGCCTACACAGTCTATCACAGCATGTTTTTCTCTGTTTCCTTCCATGTCCCTAGTTGACAGAGAAATCTAGGAAGCAGGCTGTGCTTCACATGGGGAATCACAGGAGGTATGCTGGGCACCCTTTACACTACTCACTTCCACACAGAGCATCCATTGTGACCAAGCTCTGTTTTGCTGGTGGAGAGGGGAGGGCTTTGGCAGCCACCTGTGTTACTGGATTGTTTCCAGTAAGGTTGCTCCACTGGAAGACATGCTGCCAGGAACTGTGCACAGGCTTTAGATGAATTTCTTAGTTTTCTAAGAAATAAACTTCTTTAATCTTCAAAAATTCTTGGCCATTTTATGTCATGTTCAGGGAATGTGAACATGTGAAACCCTTGCAGGGGAAGGGCTCCTCATTTCATGCTGATGCTTAGAGGTGCCAGAGAGGACCTAACGCCTTTATAGCTCAGAATTCACAGCATGGATTCATGCAGGGGTACAATTAAACACTGAGTCAATTATTAACACCACTGAAAAAGAGCTTCAGTCTCACATGTCCAGGGATGGCCAAATATGAAAGGCATTATTTTGTTTATGAGGGGGCAACAGCAATTACCTAAGAGAGAAAACATATAATACAAGCAAAATAGTGAAAGATAGAACCAAAGTACTGATGGTCATGCTTGTACACAACAGGAACAGGTGTGCAGGAAAAAAAATATGAGGCAGCTAAATATACAGGATTATTCTCATGGAAGAGATATGAAAAAGTACAAGAGGTTACACTACAAAACAGAAAAGCCAAAGCAGCTTACTTTATTGTAAGACACTAAGCAATAGCATGTTCTGCTCAGTAAGCATCAAGTTTAAGAAACGTGAAGCAATGTAAACAAGAAAATGAGCAGCCATAGGTTTGGCTGACACAGACAACAGCGGGGTTCAGGTAGTCTGAAGGTGTGGACTTGTACACTTAGACTGTCATCTGTCAAGAAGAACAGATGTCCATTTCCACCCACCTAGTCAGAAATACACAGACTCTTCTGGCATGGTTGAAAAAATGTCACACCAATCCCAGCAAGCAACAACAAAGAAGTTACCACAAGCAACTCCATCCAGGGGGAGAGCCTTGCTGGTACTAAAGGCACCAACAGCTTCCTCTTCATGAGCAGTGAAAGGTGACAGTCAGTGTGAATAAGGGGAGCTGGTGTGTGTGGAAACATGAATAAAACCCACCCTGCAGAGAGATTTTACAACTTATGGAAAAGAAAAACGCTCAGTTCATCCAGAAATAATCTGCTCTGTTACACAGTATTAGCTCCTTCACTTTATGCCATAAAGTTCAACTTAAAGGCATTGGAAAACTCCCATTATTTTTACTTCTCCTGAATCTCTTCTGGAGCTCTCTACAACTAACTGGAACAGACATTCCAGACTTAGTATACCACATCTGATACAAGGAAAATATTAATTCCCTGGGCAGTAAAATTATATTACAGGAGGCAGGATGGAGTGAAAATGGTGTATTTACTCTCCTGTAATATACTCATGTGTCACATGGGAGGACAAAGTGATAGCATTTATTAAAAAAAAAAACATAAGAGGAATAAAATAAATTGGTGAATCAGATTTTTTTTGAGTATTGGAACATACATGAATACACTGATGAGCTTTTCCTCCTCTGTGTAGAACAGCATAAATTCTTATGACAACTTTAATCCAGAGACTGAAATTACTGCCTGCTTATTCCAATATATAATTTTGTTCAAAGTACCCCCAGATTGGTAAAAAAAGGGAAAAAGATTTCTCTAAGCCATTTTGGCCCTTCCTGATCTTGTTCGGATATGAAGTGCTATAGAAATACTTCAGATTAGTATTAGTTGCAAAGGCAAATTTAGTGAAGGTACACACCCCTGTACTTACTGTTCTACCCAACAATTCCTAGAAATACCTGTCAAGGCTTGAAAGTACCAAGTTCTGTCAAAATGTTTGCCTTATCACAATGGTAAGAGTTCACCAGCCGTCAATATTCACAGCCTCAACTTTTCCAAAACCTTCCAGGTTTTCTACTCAGTTTGCTAAGCCTTTGCAATTCCATATGGTTAAAAGAAAACTGTGGAAATGTGGCATGAAAGAGAAGCTATAGCTTCATTCACTTCCAAGCAATTCACTCCGAGTCAAACTCGGACTTGTTTGTACATGAACTATCACTCACCTTTAAATGAAACATGGTGAAAAGTTTTCCCAGCCTTCCCCCAGCCTTTAAATAACACTCCTATTTCAACAAACACACCTTCAGAAATAAAATTCCCATAGATTGCCACACCAAATATAAACAAGTCACTTGGGAGTAGCAAAAGAGAGATTTGCCAAGACGTCTGCAGAGACACCAGAAATGCTGTCCACAACAGGAGCAAGACAAATGCCCTCATGGAAAGACCATGGATGAGACTGACAACCATTACAAGGATGAACAAAAATGCTTAGATAAAAAGTAAAGGGGATTTTTGCCAGCAGGTTAATATAATTTAAAACTATTAACTACAGTCCTTATGAAACTATAAACTTTCATGTTCCAAAAAGACATGAAAGTATTTTCAAAACATATTTCAGCTAACTAAATTTTTAACTAAACCAGACAGCAAAAATCACAAACTGACTGCAACTATGTTTTTTATTGCATATCATTATCTTTTCCTACATTCTCAACAGTCTCCTCCTCTCCCTATTCCACATGCCTTGTAGGAGATAATTTTTTTTTTCTTTTTTTTTTCTTTTTTACTTACTGCATCTTAAAACCTCCTCTCTTCCTATCAACCTGCTGACCTTGCCCCACTGGAACCAACATTTCTTTCTCTCATATGGTCTAAGTGCAAAGTGATGTTAAACTCTGACAAATGGGTTTCAATCTATACAACGTGGCTCCCTGTTTTGTGCCTGAGAGCTTTGTGAGGTTCCCTTCACCTACATTTGGTTTCCTACAGTAAATTTCAATAAAACCAATTAGATTTCAACAGACACACTAAATTTCCACCTTCATTAGATCTAAAATTATTTTTTTGATCTTTTCAGGCCTAAATGAAAACTTACATCTTTTCCCAGGACTCGAAGTTCAAACTGTGTTTCCTTGAAGTGAACTTTCGTAATTCTAGGCCTGTAATATTGAAAAAAAAAAAGACAGACCAAACTTCATGACCTTTTAATTTCATGTGTAGTAAGATATAAAGTTGTATACATTTGCATACAAAGACAAAAAAAAATTCACAGAAGATTTATTTTTCAGGTATGCCCTAGATGTCAGCAGACAATTAGTGATATGTAAACATTTCAGCATGAGTATGGTAAAGGTGATCTATCACCTGGAGTATTAAAAAAATCTACATCATCCAAAGAAATATTAATAATTCTATGTATAATTTTTTGATACTGCTATGATTAAAATTTTAAATAGATACCACAAATCGTAAACATCCATACAACATTGTTATTGCTTTAGTGCAGACTGCACATTTGAATAGTACATACCAGAAATACTTTCCTACTTGCTTTTTATTCTTGTAGACAACAACTCCTATGGGTGTTAATCCTAAAAAGTATTCAGATTTGTTTTCACCCTAGAAAATAAAAATCTATGTCATTCATACAGTTACAAGTAGAATCACAGTATCAGTGAGATCCAGTGAGAAATTCATCCTGGTGACTTGAATATACTGTTTCACTCTGTACAAATGGAAAAATAGTACTTGATCTAGTTATGAAAGCTTCTATATGAAAATTTGTAGATCTGGGGGAAAAGAGGCAAGAAAGAATGGCAGTGAGAGAAAAAGAAAGGGAATTTCACACCATGGTGAAAAACAAAAATACCTCTTTTTCTGTTTTCTTACTGAATTAATTTTTGCTATTTGGCAAATGGCCAAAACTCAGAAACTGAACTCCTTATTCAGGCATGAATGCAATAGATATCCCAACTTTCAGCTGAAAGTAAATAGTGATTTTCTGACCTATAATACAATCACACAGCTGCCTTCTCCCTCCTAAAATAGTGTCAGCTGCTGCTGCCTCCAAGTGAAGTAGCTCCTTTGGGAGAGTCAAGCATCTTTTTTCTTGTTCAGAAAGGGCAATGGTATGCAGGGAACAGCCACATGCATCAACTCCTCTGAAGGAAACCATTCCTGAAGTCAGAATACAAATCTCAAGCTGCACTGGGTGAGAACAGGGTGAAAGCCCTGCTGCTGAGTAGCAGAAGGTCCCCACCTCCCCAGTTCACAGTCAATAACCAAAACCAGAAGCAGGTTACAGCTGAAAGAGTGCAAACCCTAGTGCATGAGGTTAAAAGAAAGTCAGCTGGAAAAGCTCATTCACCTGTCTACTTGAGGCAATGAGGAAAAGCCCTGCAAGTCTAAACCAGTGGAGCATGAGCAGCAGAACTATCAACTGTGAGAGGCACTGACTTGAGACACTGTAAAAGTGTCCTGTGTGATTACAGGGCTGGCAAAGGTCAAGCACACTTGGCAAGCTCTGCCTGTGCTCCTCAGTGAATTAACTGCTAAAGGCAACTTTACTTTTAATGTGAACAAGGAGGAAAATAACTGCATCTCATCATGTGTGCAGTTTCAGTCTCAAACGAGGGCTTCTGCTGCTGATGCAATTTAAGTAGGAACAAAGATGTTCACAGGTTACCCAGGCAGGGATTTCATTGCACAATAAAAGCAAGTTATGAGGCAAAAAAAATTCCACGCTGTACTAATTTAACATGATTTTGTTGGATCATATTGGATCTTGTTCCAGTAACTCCCAATTTTTCCACTGGTGGGAGGGGAACAAAGCCTGGGATATGAATATAATTAAGCCATAGGTTGCATTAAAAGGTACTTTATATTGCATGCCACACATTTTTCAGAGGAAACACATATTTAATCTTCAGGTACTATCTTGATTTCTTTATTTTCTTTCAAATAATTTTACAAAGTACTGATATGTAACTCAGAGAACTATCTATACTACAACTCCCCATTTGAACTCCTGATTTTCTTTTATTCAAAAAAATGCCTGCCACAAGCAGAATAATTCAAACAAGATAGAATGATGTTTTCACCAGGAGCACATACCCTCCAGGTAATGACTTGGATCCAGTCCCAACATACATTCTTTTGTCCCTGACAGACAAAAGAAAGGGAGGGGTTTTTTGAGGCAATACAACTTGCAATGCTGCATGATACAACATGGGAAAAAATGGAAACATACTCTGGATCTTTAGCAAAACCTCGACAACAAATATTTTAAAAAGCCAGATATGCTACTGCTACTCCACCCTAATTTTTGCCATGGTATTGAAGAGGTTTCAGGACACATTTGCTCTTTTTTAAACTTAAATAATATGCAAATTCTTCTGTCAAAAACAAAGGTGATAATCCTCACTCATGTCTCCTGACACTTGCACAAATTACTTCTTTTCTGTCTGAATTGTTTTTATCCAGAATATAACTCATTGGGTTTTAGAGGCGTAACACAATCACACCATTTGATCTGAAAATCATTAGGCTTATATGAATAACTGAATCCTCTCAGTCTGTAAATATGTGTTCCTTTGCATTTCTTGAGTAGTGTTCCCTTTTCAGTTATCCTGTGGCAAAAAAACTACATAAGTACTGTTTCACATATTAGTGCAGTAACCATTTTTCACAGTTAATACTTACATAAACAGGATGGAGATCCACCCCATACATTTCCAGAGATTTGGCCACACCTAAGTAGTTCACTTCTGCCTCAGCAGGAACTTGACCCCTGTAAACACAATTATTTTTAAGAATCTTGTCATTCCAATCAACATATCAAAATAGATAATATTATTAAATATAGTTTTCTATATGCAGACCTTCTTAGCAGTTTTTTAGACTGTCATGGTCTTTTCAACTCTGAACTTCTTATTCCAGATAACACTAGATCTCTAGAGGTCTCCTAGCACAGACATATATGCTATCAGATATATAATGTTTGCCTAATGTACTGCCTTTTGCCTTTTCATTGCTGCCACATACACACTTCACACATTTCATTTTCAGGCTTCAATAAGCAAATAACTTTTTTTTCCCAATAATTGCATTATTATTAATAAAGCAGAATAGAACGACTGGTTGGGGTACTATTCCCCATGGAAGTGTTGAAGCTTATGAAAGCAAGGTGGATAACTTCAGAGAAATTATTACATTCTCCATAAAATCTTGCCTACAGTAAGTCACACCAGCTGGTAGCACGCAGGTCTGCTGTGTTGAAAACAAGACTTGGAGTCTGTCTCATGAGATTAGCTATTTCAAAGATCCTGCCTGCCTTCCTAGCTACAGATATCAATCCATCAGTTTAAAAGTACCACTGGCAGGAAACAACTGGGAAAACTGGTAAGGGACATATCCTGGCTGGTAGGAACATATTTGACATTACTGAAAAATAACTTATTTTCAAAAAGACCAAAACAACTAAAAAAATTCAAAGCATTATCCTCAGAATTTAATTTGCTCTTTGCTTAGTATCTGTTACTGATACAAGAACAAGCTTCTTTTTTGTAAGCCTGAAAGACCTGAAGTCATGTTTTTGTTTTCACTTCTTTTTAATACTTATCTGAAAACAACTGGACTGTTTTGGGAAAGTACAGTACATCTTGCAAAAATATCAGCTCAAAAAGATGCATATCCTGCTTAATCCTGTTGGTTTTCTTGGGAAATACTTCACTGGATGCGCTACCTTTCAAATTCAAGGTGTGAAGTAGAGCATTCTACATTCAACATTTTGACCAAAGATCTGGAAAATCCTGCAATAGGCACATTCACGCTTCTTGTGTCACCATTCTCTTTAGCCTAGAAGGTGCCATCCAGTTTTTCCCAACTTTGTGTTATGGCTGACAAAGAAAAAAGGACTTCCAAGGTCAAAGACATGAAGCAGCAGTGCTAGCATTAATGCAATACATATTTAAAGGTATTCAAAGGCATTAAAAATAACTTCTTTGTATCTGGGAGATGGACTGCTTCAGCTCATCTTATCCATGTAGCAGCACTGTCCCTTTTCCAGGTGCTCTTCTCTCCAAGGACTCCTGGAAAAGCAGCAGACCTGAAGCTTGTAAGAGAAACCCCTTTCTTCAAATCCCAGTAGATGTGTCATTCATTATCTGTATTCAGAACACGCAGAACACTGGATATTCAGCACATCAGTAATGTCACATCTGTCACATCTTTTACACACTTTTGCTGTAAAAATTTACTCTGCAGCCTGATTTTTAAATTTGAAGTCTTGCAAGTATATGTCAGGAATGTAAGCAAAATGGTCACAGGGGCTGCATTGTCTCACTGAATCTGCAAATAGGCTAAATACCAGTCCTGAGCAAAATGGATTATTCCATTACTGAATTAGTGCTAGAATACAATTCCAATTTCAACCCTGCTGCTAGTCTTTCCTTACTGACCAGGATTAGAAAAATGCTGATGCACTTATTCCTCTATTCTTACCTGCCTCTGAAAGGACCAAAAAGCTCAAATGTCAAATAATTTTTTTGAGCGTGTTTTTATAAATACTTTCAGAGTCATATATCATGTTTTAGAAACCGAATTTGCAAAAATATTGAAGGAAGCAAAGATGTGAGCCGGAGCTTCTGAAGGAAGCAGATGGAAACCAAAGGTAGAAGTCCTCCCAAAAGCAGATGGAGAAGCCAGAACACAAAGGGAGGAAGAACTGTCAGGGACTGAAATAACTCCCATTACTACAAAGAGTGTTTCATTTTTATCATGTGTGAAAACACAAACTCTCCTCAGCACCACACATCCCAAAACTAAAGCAGTCTTTGCCAGTGGGAATGACAGAGCTGGCAAAGTGACAGCCATGCAGCTGACACACACGCACTCGTTTGGATAGACAAAGGGCACCTGAGTGCCATTTGAGGCCCTAAGCAACAGTGAAAGCAGCTCTTAAAGCTAAATATCAGGGGCATTTTTGCTTTGCTTGTGCCCCACTGACAGCGTGAAGTGTTGATTCAATACACAGCAGCAGCTGACTTGCCGAGCACCAGTCTATTGGAATATGAATCCCAATATTACCAGTTAGATTGTGCCTGGGCCCGTCTGACCCTTGCTGCCAGGCCAAAGGCGGCAACTGTGGTGTATCACCCCAGAGACACCTTTAGCTTGCTGGAGGTTGCAGCCGTGCAGTGAACAAGTCCAGGCTTGTAGAAACTCAGTTTTACCTCAGAGGGAAGGCTTCAGGCTATGGTGAGGAGGAAGGAGACGGATTCTGTCGGAGGGTTAATATCCAGAGCTCTATTCCATGGTCACAGAGGTCCGAGTCTTGGTAACAGCTCCAACAGAATCACGAGCACATGGTCTGATTGACCTTTTAAGCTTCGGGGGAGGGGGAGGGAAGGGACAGGTGTGCCACCAACCAGGTGGGAGGGGGAGGGTCTCAAGGGACGAGGGACACCTAAACAGGCCAATGACCCCCAGGCCTGAAGGGCGTCCTTTGAAAGTGACGAACCACATGACAGCCTTACTGGAATGTTAATCCTGATTGACAGCCTAGCAGGGGGCCAGGGGGGAAGAAGAAGAGAGGTATTGGCACACCTGGGGAAGGGACTGGGAAGTCTAAAACAGGAAATAGGCTCACACTGCAACACCGGTCAGAGACAAATCTCCCACAGACTGAAATGGGCACTGTCAGCCGCACAACACCAGCTCTCCTGTCTGCACTGAGGGATTCTGTCTCTCCTCCAGCACCAAGTGTTTCCTCCCTCACAAGTGAGCCCCAAAGCCACTGCTTGATTCTCCAGATGTGCCTGACAACATCAGGTCGCCTCACACTGCTCTCCGACCTTGGAGTTGTCATGTTGGTTTATAGATGAGACTACAGTCACAGTAGGCAGGCTGCAGAGTCAGAAACCCCCTCCACTTTCTTCCCTCACCTTTCTCAAAATAATGCATCCTTACTGAATCTCCAAATGGCTATTGTGCTGTGTAAAAAACCCAAAACCTGAGAGGAAACATGCAACCAAAACCAGTTTTTCTTGACATAACCAGGAGAAGGAAGGTATATGCAGAGCCATAACTGTTTTGAAAACCAAAACCAAAACCAAAACAAAAAACCAACCAAGCAAACACAAAAAGCCCCCGTGTTTCCATGCTGGGATCCAGAAAGAATAAAACAGTTCTTCCAAACCATATCACACACCTGTCCCTAAAATGTCTCAGGTCAATGAGACAATTTCAGATGCCCACACCTATTATAGCTTCACACTCCTTAGCTGAAGAGACTGTGGTCACCTGTGCAGAAGTCAAAGCTGGCAGTGCTGATGGTAACAGTTGAGCTGAAGTAGCAATGAGCCCACCTTGGCTTTCCTCTCTGTTCTGATGCTGCTAAATCCCTGACACCCAACTGCAGCCAAGCAGCAGAACAGTACCAGGGCTCCAGATCAGTTAGTGTTTGACAGTGATCTCTGCCCTTCACAACCACTGGCTTCTGAATCTAGTGACTACAGAAACTTGAGAGAGAGAATGAAGGCTGCTTAGTTCACAGCAATTTATCTCAAGTCTCATTTCTCACAAACCACTTCTGTGATGTTGAACCAAACTAACGAGCTGTGACTCAGTTTCCTCTCTCTGGAATGGAAAAAAACAATACTTTTTTACTTTATAGAAATACATGTAGCAAGTTCTCTGAAAAGTATAAATTAGTATAAGGCTGTCATGCAACCACACATAAATAATTAGTAACAACAGACTCTCTTCCCTGGAAGAGAAAGCTCAGGTCAACGTGGCAAATGGCACAGACTCCAATTACTGGAAAACTTTTCAGAGAACAGCTGTGACCCTGAGTTAATACCTGTTCTCATTAAACAAGACAGATGTAACATTAACACACAGTGCTACAGGCAAAAATTACTTAACCTTTATCCAGACTGTGTCTTCATTATCGGAAAAGAATCAAGAAATTTAGATCTACTACAAGATGGGTAACTGATTCTCTTCGCATTACTTTGACAAAGGCTATGATGAACACCTTCATGAAAGGGTTCTTACTGCTCTCATCTTCATAAATGGTTATATCACAATTGCGCCTAACTTGGATTTGTTAGAACAAGCTTCCTTACACTTACCAGGAACATAAACTTGGTGATAAGCAAGTAAATGTTTATTTTGGCTCTCCGTGTGAATTTCTGGCATATGTTTTATTAAAACCGCTGGCTCTGAAACACCCATACCTAAGTCTGACACACCTCATATTTCCAGCTATTGTCCTACTGACTTCCTAAAAGAACAACTTCAATATGTAAAATCTCTTCTGCTTCTGAGACGTATAACTGGAGTCCCTGTGTCCTTTCCTCAAGTCTAGAAACCTCCACTTTGCCCCACGGGCTGCTCCTCCCCACCTGCCTAGCATCCCTGAGTCTGGTATTACCTGCCAGGTTCCCAAAAGAACTGAGTTCTTACATCAGAGTCTTGTGTATCCTCTCTATGGCATCCTCCAGCTCTTCCTTCTGGTCAGGAACGAAGCGGTACTCGGAGACATAACCTGCAGTGTGCTTGTATGGGTCATAGTCCCCCAGCTCAGCTGCAGAACACAAGGAGAAAACAAAGGTCACCTGTGCTTCTTCTCAACCAAAAAACGTGTTATACAGTCCAACCACTGGTGCCCAGCTACCCCTCTCCAACTGACGGCAAATTTTATCGGCAGTCAGATAAGAGAAAAAGGAATGAAGGAAGAGAATACAGAACTATTCACTTCAGCACACATAAAAGCAAGAAAAAATTGTCTTCACATGTTAAAATCTATATAGAAGGTTAGAGCTAGAGAGAGCTAGAAGCCTTGACAAAAGGAAACCTACTGCTTCTACAGGCCAGACAAAATTTTAACCAAACCAGCAAAGTTTGAATTCAATGACATTGATTATTTGGCAGCATATGCAAAACAAGTGTAAAAGAAAAGTCTAGTTTTGTAATATTATGCTCTCATGGTATACTGCAATATTACTGGCAGGAAAGTTCCATATTATTGCTGGGACTTTAACATAAACTGGGAATATAAATGGAGGTAAATATCCTGTGAGTCCTGGAGGGAAGGTCTTCTAATGGTGTTTCTTATGAAGAATCACAAGCTTTCCTTTTTCAATAAAATATCAGTGTATTTCCTGGATATCAAATTCACTTTAAAATAAAAACAGCTTTCAAAAGACGTTTCTTAAAAAAAAGAATAGTCAATGTAATTTCGTTTGACGCAACCCTGAATTTGTTCACATTAGTCATGTCTGTTCATATGTCGTAACGTAATTTTAAAACAAATATCATCTTGGCCAGAATTCACATCTACTGATCTTAACTATAATTGCATCTAAGAAACTCTGCAGAAGTTAGTATTTCAATTTTTTATAACCCTGGGTAATATCTGTACATCAAGCTTCTCTGAGAAAGATTTCACAGGAGCTTTCTAACCAATGCCCACTGAGCCAAAACCATAGCCAAAAGGAGGCTTCAAGAGCCAAGAAGGAAAAGACTCATCTAACTACTAATGTTTCTGTTCTAAATGTTGAAATGAAGTTGCTAGAAAAAGATGGTGAGCTACTCAGTATGGATGTTGAGAAGTCTCACTGGAAAACCTCCATTAAAATTACATATTCAGCGTCTGAGACAGACATTTCTCAGGTGTCTTTACATATTTGGAACAACTGCAAACCCTAAACACAAGGATAAAGTTTTTTATAGACCCCGTAGGAATGCATACCTCCTGGAGCCTGGACTAACTTTAACTCACTGTATGTAACCTTGGCCATGCTTTAACTCTTCTCTCTCCCATAGACTTTCTCATTGTTTTCCACTAAAAATATTTGAGATTAGAAGTACAGGAACAGGACACTATACCGAAACAACAGCTCTCACCACCTTGCAAAATAACTGAAGGCCATGAATTTACTCCTTTTACTTATTTCTCATAATAAAAATGAAGATGCATCATTGCATATTTTCCTGCTTCACACTTGAAGTATTTTTCAGAGTAGGCTTGTCTGCCAGTAAACTGAAATGTGCATTGCAAACAATTGTTTAGAGAATGACATGTCATATTTCTTAGATGGCAAAATAAAGTAAACAATAATTGTACAAAAATAAACACTGCCTGAAATTTTGACTTTTCAGATACACATATAATCCACCACAAAATCCTGTATTGGGCCCATTCCTATTTCGTACACAAGTTATTCTGCCCTGTCATTCAAAATGGATATAAAAAGAGGACTATTTTTTATGTTATATTAAGTGGTTTTGAGTCACACTTTTAACACCAGAAATACAAATAATCTTTCCTTGATACATATCACTTTAGACAAATCTAAATTTAACACAGAAGAAATTATAGATAGAGGTCCCAGCATGGTACTTCACACAATTTTTGGTTGCAATTCTGTTTGAATATAGATCTTGAGATGTAATGGAAAAAGAATAACAGCTGCAGTAGACAGACAGCTCCTTTCTAATTGATTGCTAGTTCTATTAAGCATGCAGCACATAACCTCCCCTCCTGAAAAGATCTCTACTGATGGATGAATGTAGATAAATACTAAATAAAATGAAAACTCTTCACATCAGGTCAGATCATATCCTCACATTACGTAAACTTGCATTCATATGGATATAATGTAATTTTTGAGATAATGCTTTATTTTCCAGGTTTGAGGCTACCAATAGCCTTTGAAGTCTGTAAAACTCCTGATGAAAGTTTTTTCATACTCTACATGTAATCCAAAGTCATAAAGACTTGAGTACTTGATAAAATATTCCCCAGCGAAGCAAATAATGTTTAGCAGAGTATTCAGACTGATTTTCTTCTTTACACTAATTTCCATATTACTCCTGTATTATCTATTCAGAATGGTCATTTATTTACAGCTCTTGAACTGAAATCAGTCATGCTACTTCTGTTTGGAAGCGAATGCATAAAGTGTTAATGATTCTTCAGTCATCACTTAAAATAATCACAATGCAGGATTGAAAGAAATTAGGTCTCAGAGGGCCAGGAGAACTTACACTGAATTATGTATGCTCCCAGCTGTGCTGCAGTGTTGATTGGACAAGGCAAACGGCCCTGTAGAACATCTTGCTTTACCTGCAAGAAAAACTGATACCTAAAACACAGAGACAAAACAAAGTTGTTATTTTAAGTCCATTTAATATTTCAATATTATCCCTTTAATTGTGCACATACCATGTACCATAACTATGTGACAGTAAATGCCTGTATTCCCCTCTAAATGACTTCCCCTATTGATCCTGAAGTAACAAAGATTCATCCACAGGAAGGACCCAGGAAAGGGAGCACTCCCTATTTCCAATCTGCTTATATTGTGCAGATGCAATTACTTATCTCTCTAAAATGTCATTTCCCTCTTTTGAACTTTCACAGAGCAGGGAAGAGGGAGCAGTAGGGAAGAGGGATAGGAATCAGAAAAATTGAGCAAGAAACCTATCAAAGGGCAAAAGTTTAACCTCGTTATGGGATCAGTGTAAAGGATGACTGGGTAGTGGATGCTTGCTTACTCAAATATTTCCTTTTCACATACCGGACTATTGAATACAATGCAGCAGGGAAGTTTGATGGAGCCCATGACAAAGATGGATGGGTGTGTCATCAGCAACTAAGTGAATCTGTCATAGCACAGGATACTCTCCTGCTTGGAATAGTGATAGCAGGGGTGAAAATGTAATTTTCAAAGTCATAACCTGCTTCTACACTTGATAAAGCTGAGACCACTTAGAATGAATCAATAAGCCCAAAGCAGATGGAACAGACAAGATAACAAGCCATTATATAATAAGGATCTGCAGTTTTGCAACATTCCATTATGATTTCTACAAAATCTTTTAAACGCTATTTGGATTTTATCTGGTTTTATTACAACAAATTTATGCAGTGTTTCACATCAGCCTAAGTTAATTTCTTGCACTGATTTCCTACAAAATGTAAAAATACAATGAAGGTAATTTTTTACAGAAAAAAAAAAATCTTCCATACAAGTACATAGCTTTTCTATTATTCACTAGTTCAGTTTTATCTACATAGAGCCATTCAGCTACTCTGCAAATAATTTATTCTGTGTTAGTACAAGAAACTTATGAAAGCACCTTGGAATGCTCTGTAAGTTCAAAGTGCACCTACACTGATTTCAGAGAACTTTACAAACTGCAGGTTACATGATAGCTGACTCGGAAAACTTAAGGGAAAACCAAATTTTCTAGACTTTATCAGATGAGCCTCTGAATAAAGATACCCGTCTTTCTGATTAATGATTTCCCACAGAGTTTGTGCTGTGACAGATGTTATGGTAGGAATGTCCAGCCTCTAAAAAATGGTTAATGTTCTCTACTTTAGAGGAATGACATTAGCATAGGAATTTCCTGGGAATGTCTCTGGGCAACACAAAGCACAGACACTCAGTGTTTCCTCATTCTAAGCAATACCTCAGTCCTGTTTCTAGTTTATGCTTGCACTCCTACCTAGACAAATCTTCCCTGTATGAATTATGATAATGACCAAGATGATTTTACATCCTCTGTGAAATACACAACAGCATCTTTCCGATATGAAATGCATTTCTGTTGCACACCCATACTTCTGTTAGCATTTTTCCACCTCTACAGAGTTTGGAAGGAGAGGATGCTAGAAATGTAGTATCCTTGCAGCAGGAACCTGTGTTTCTGTAGTCTCAAAATAAAGCAGCATAGGAACCCTCAAAACACACCTGCATCCTGCACTGCTAATTGCTGAAGTGACTACTGTAAGGTGAACAATCTCAATTCCCACAGAAGCTGAGCTCCTTGCCTTTTGTCCATACCTATAGCTAAAGCAGTCTCATCTTGTGCACCTGTGTTTGTCATGCATATATTAGAGTGCCAAATTGCAAGTTTTCTCTAGCAAACACCGCAGTGTTAGCTTTTGCCGACAACCAGATAGATTCTGCTGCAAAGCAATTACAAATTTGACAGGTTTTCATTATTTGCAAAGAGTAATCATGTAATGGCACAGATCATCAGAATCTAATAACAACAGAGCTAGCTCTCATGTCCATTAAAGTAATAAATACATGCTCCAAAGAAACACATTGATTAGCACAAAGCAGTTAACACATCACTGGAATTACAGCGTTAGGCAGAATATTATTATTATTATTATAAAGGAAAAGAGGATCTTTATTACCTCCTAAGTAGAAGGACCTTTAAGAGTCCCTTCCAACCCAAATTATTCTAAGGAGATGGTGGTATTATTATTATTATTATTATTATAACCCAAATTATTCTAAGGAGATGGTGGTATTATTATTATTATTATAACCCAAATTATTCTAAGGAGATGGTGGTATTATTACTATTATTATTATTGGTATTGGGATCACTACTGTTATTTTCCTGAACAAAAAAAAAGCCTTTCTTCCAAGTTTTAAGAGCTTATGGGAATAAGTGCTCACAGATGTTGAAGGCAGTTGGCTATTCAATGTGTTTCATAGAAGACTGACAATACCATTATATCACTTTCCTAGGCTGGCCTTCTGTAACACCCAAGGTGCCAGTTCTGCATGACCAAACACTATCAAGTCATGACTAAAGGCTTCCTAATGACACTGGAACCTTTCTTGACTGGATTTGCACACTAATCAGCAGTGTAGATCACTGGCAGGCCTTATCACAGGGCAAAGGAAGAACTTGTGAAAATTTAGCCCCCTGGCTCCACCCTGCCTCCTGGGAGGCAATCACAACAGGTTCTGTGGCCAAAGTTCCCTTTCCCAGGGATGCCTGTCTTTCCCTGTGAGGAGGATTTAAAGCTTTTCTGGGAAAGCACAAGAGAATGGCACCGAATTTCCATAGTACAGGGGCATCCCATTGCTGCCAGCTTATATTCTTTTACCTGCCAAGTCACAGCACTTTTTATTTTTACCAGACCAGCCTGAGTCTTGTTGCATTGGAGACTTCCATTCCTGTTGTGCCAGTTGGAAACAAAAGAGCAAGAAAACTCTGGAGCAAGAAAAATATTCTGCCTGTGCTGCAACCTTTGATTTAGGAAAATTAAAAACCTTGCATGCATTCTAATGAATCCTCATGTGCCACATTCTTAGGACATCAAAAGAAGTATTTTGGCATTTGTTAACGCAAGCCAGCACACTAAATTTGTCCACCTACCTACCCAAATTCTCAAATTTCCTTTTGAACCTAAAGTTAATTGTCCGAGACATTTAATAAATAAAACAAACAGATAACCCCAAAACTGTGAGAGAGTTCAGATAACCTTGTGTGTGTGTCTGTGTGCAAGTATGTGCATGTGTTATTGTGTGCATCCTCATACCGTGCAGAGGACAAGCTTAGGTAAAAGAATCAGAGGCATGAAACTCTTCAATTTCCTTCACATATTTTTAGTAAGTCCAAAAGAAATCCCCTTGAAAAACAGTTCTGGAATTTAAGCTATGGCCAATGAAGAAGAAAATTCCCTGTATTTATATCTGATATCCAAGTAAACTCTAAACTTGGTTATAGCATAGTATAAATGCAGCTGTAACACTGTATTACTGAAAATATGGAAAAAAAACCCCATAACCCACTCTTAAAAATGTACATCAAGGCCCTTTGATTCTTGATGCACCAGAGAACATCCTTTCTTCCTGGGCTTCCTAACAGTCCTCACTATCAACCACTGTGAAGTTATTCACATTTTTCTTTATACACACCAACGTTCAAGCAAAAACATTCAGATGTTCAAGAAAAAAAACAACCCAGGCACAACAATATGCACTTGGTTGAAATGTATTGCTAGCCTGAGATCAACAAACTATACTTTTATTAAATACTGTACCTTGTTATTTCTTCCTTTAGTTTACATGGATCTTCTGCATAAAATTTAATGCCAAAATACAGAGTGTATGGTGGTCCAGCTGCACGAAAAAAAAATTGGTGTAACAGTGAGTTGTCATGAATGGCTAATTGGCATTAGTTGTTACTAGTTGACTACAAAACAGCTATTAAGAAGCCTATCTTAACATTTTATGAAATTTTAAATTTTCAGAAAAAATGTTACATTCACACAGGAAATGGTAATGGTATGCTAAGCATGATAGAGGCATCACAGCCATTATAAAATTATACTAATTAACAATAACACCACTTATTAGCATAAAACAAAATTTAAGAACAGAGCAGTCTTTGGACAATAATGACACTTTTAAGTGATACCGTGTGCAACCCATGTGTGAAATTTTGATACAGCAAAGAACTGCAATAACAAACTTGTTAAGAACGATAAATCTGTAGAATATTGTGCCAACTGTGTAGATGGAACATTGTTACTTCATCTTTGTCCTTTAAGTTCAAATTAAATACATACTGCTTATCAATTCTTTATGTTCAGCGAGGGTCTTTGCAGGATCCAGCCAGTACTGCGAGACAGATAATTATGGAAATTAGTTACTTAACTTTGAAAATTAGCACAGAACAATTGGTTATTCATATCACTTAACCTTTTCTTCTCCTTGCGTCATACTGAGCTGACAGGAGGAACTGCACTCTCATCCCTGGAAGAGAGAGTGCTGCTGCTTGTGCTAGTAAAAATAAGTATCAGCTGCCATAAGAAAATATGTTTTTCTGTGAGTGCCACAGGTCTTGAGATCAGCACAGGTGAGATTAAACACTTCAGTGTGGGGAAGAAGAGACAAGAATCTCATCTGCCTTTTCATTTCTCCAGTGAGTACTTAGCTCTGTGGCCATAGCACAAACCCATGCTTAAAATTACTACGCAGCTATTTATTATTTCAAAGACTGCCAAAATTTTCCTGAAGAATGCAAGAGGTGGGGGGAGGAGCAGGAGATTTCTAACATTTTATTTGCAAGCCAAAGATGAATGGAATTTCATGGATAATGCAAAGGCATTTTTCAAGCCAAAGTCAGACAGTAAAGACGAGAACATTTAGAGATCCAAGAACCCCAACACCAGGGCCCTGTGAGCACACCTGGGCACACCTACACAGTAATGTGTGCTAGATACTTGTTAAATGCTTATACAGATGGATAAACAGCGTCAGCTATAGTTACACCACAAGCTGATAGGCTGAAGTGCGAAAAGAAATGCAACAAAAAACCAACGTCTCATTAACCCAGCGCGCTTGCACAGCAGCTGCTGACAACAAACCCCGGCGTGGTGAATGCCAAGGCAGCTCCGACTGCTGCCTCCGCCCTTCCCATCTCCTAGCAGCCCCTGGGACAGCCCCGGTCCTCTCCCACCGATGCCCCTGCAAACAGCTCACCCCTGCTGCAGAGGACACAGCACCTCCTCACCCAGCTGCAAGGTGCCAGCACTGCGAATCTAAAAGTATTTAACAGTTACAGAAGAAGTGGGAAAAAATATAATAATTTTGCTGATTATATTGTTGATAGTTGCATCCCAATGCAACTATCCAGTTGCTAAAGGGACTGGTTTACTAATTGTTCTTTACAAATGCATACAGTATTACTTTAAGATTTTTTTTATTTACTAAGACTGATTAAAAAGGTACAATGTTATTAAGGAAAATAGCTCCCTTTTAAATTTAGGTAGAAATTACATTAAAAAAAATGTTTTAAAGTACAGCATAAAGAATAAATGGACTCTTTTGTCCTTTGTACTTTTACAAACCTGGCTCCCATACAAGCCAGGTATGTAAGCAGCATGCACCCAAGCTCCATGCAGTGTTTCATAATTAGCCCTTTTAAGGCCTGCAAGAACTTTACCACAAATCTGGAATCTTAATTTTTTGTATCTGCATAGGGTTAAACTTGGGTCAAATTCCATTAACCTGCTTGAAACAAAATATTAACTAGTTAGAAATGTTTGCTGTAGTATCAATCAATGAAGTGTCTGTTGCAGAAAGATCTACCAAATTCAAACTAAATGTTGGACTGTCTTAATTAGATTCTCACAATCAAGGTATTAGTTTTTGATCACATTTACAACAGGAAGAAACACAGTTTTGGAGATAAAATGTGTCATTTTTCAATTATAATCTGAAATTATCGAGACTTCCTACAGCCTAAGACAACACTAAGAATTGGAATTGCTGTATCAGATTTTTCCTGCAAATATCCAGTGCAAAGAACCTCAATCTGCCAAGTTCAGGATGTCCCTATTATATAAGAAATGTAAAAATTTTCAGGCAATTCTTGCATATAAATGTGTATTTAATGCTATTATCTTTGTTTTTAGAACCTGAAGTTATATAGATTATATTTATCGTGATATCATCAGTGAACTGATCCTGCTGCACTCTAAAAGTTTATTCTTACTACCTGTAACTCCCCTGACCATCAGCTTTGTGTCTGTTGTTTTAATTCAATAATATTCTTCTAAATTTTCTTGTTTCTACTCAACATTATCAGTCTCCATTTTTCTTCCACTGGTTATGACATCTAATTTAACACACACAAACACTTCTCTTTCCTCCTAGATAATTTAGTACATCGTGTCTGGGAATGAGTGTAAAAATCCATTTAAAAAACTTCCATTCAACAAAACACAAGGTAGGTACAATTTGACTTTTTTTCTAAGATCTTGAAGACAAAATATGCTCTGCATTGTATGACATTAATTCCCTGCATTGCCATGGGTTACCTCCTACCTGCTGTGCTCTGAGGGTTATGTGCTCAAACAGAGCTTCCTCCAAACAGGGGAGAAAAACACATCTACATTGCAGGGTGGGGGCATGGTGCAATATGAATAAATACCATTATTTGCCCTTCTGTATTTGTATTTCTCCTCTTATGTGGTACATTTGATTATAATAGCTCAAATTAGCACTATCAGGTCAAATATACTGTTGTAAATATTCTTACTGCTGTACTATTTTGTGTATATAGCATGATTCTTTTGGCATTTCACAAAAGGGAACATCTTTGGGCTTCAGGAGGACCCTTTCCCTCATCAAATTCTGCTCAGCTTTTCTTGACATATCATGTATAAATACTGCAATCTCTGCCTTTTGTGTACCTCAATAAAACACTGGCCTCTTCCATTCCAGCTTGGCTATCCTACACACCCTGGCAGAGCCACAAAGGCAGTAGCGAAGGGACTGGGTGGAGAGCACCTGGGAGCTGCAGCACAGCAGGAAGCAGCTGTGAGAGCAGCACGACAGCCCTCCTAGCACCAGTTCACCCAGCCCCTGGAGAAGTGCATGCCTGGAACACTGTTTTCACCAAATACTATAGCAATGAGAGACTGCAGTGGGAAGAGTGTCGCCAGCAAGTCGAAGGAGGTGATCCTCCTCCTCTCCTCAGTCCTAGTAAGGCACACCTGGAAAACTTTGTCCAGTTCTGAGCTCCCTAGTGCAAGAGTGCCAAGGAGCTAAAGCATAGGGTCCAGTGAAGGGTCACAGAGATGGTGAGGGTTTTGGAGCATGTCTTTTATGAGGAGAGGTAGGATCTGGGCCTATTTAGTCTGGAGAAGAGATCTCACTAATGCAAGTAAGTATCTCCAAGGCAGCTGCCAGGAGGAAGGTACCAGACCTCTTTTTAATAGTGCAAAGTGACAGGACGAGGAGCAATGGGCATAAACTAAAACACAGAAATTTCCCCCTCAATACAAGGAAGAACTTCCTTCCATTGAGGGTGGCAGAGCACTGGAAGAGCTGCCCAGGGAGGATGTGGAGTCTTGCCTTCCAGAGACATCCTAAAACCCCCTGGGTGTGCTCCAGATGACTCTTCTTTGTCAGAGGGCTGGACTGGGTGATCTCCAGAGGTCCCTTCCAACCTAATGAGTCTGTGATTCTGGACAGAGCTTCCTCAGCCACCCTCAGCCTCTGCTACACATAGTCTGGTGATTGGGTCTCACTTAGAAATAGCAGATGGGGCACAAAGTCCTGGGAGATGAGGCAGAAGACACAAATGTCCTCTCCAGGAAGACCAAGTTGAGAACCATATCCACACTGCGAACCACGAGGACAGTATCTAGCGTCAACTCGCATTAATTTGGGTGCCAGTACTCTCTGCAGTAATGCAAAAGGCTCAGGTGAGGGTTAGATGATGGAGCACAGTTAGGGATTCTGTGGCACTCAAAGAAAATTGGTCTTTTTTTAAAGAACTTGCAGCACTAAGAAAAGTACTCAAGTACCACATGAGAAGAAGCACCATGTAGTTTGTCAACAGAGGGACTATTAGGAAACACTACTGACAACACAGCATTAGCTGAACCCATTTGTTCATTGGGGTGTAGTTTTATATCATGGAATTTTTAATTCATTATTAAATGTTGTACTTTAACCAATTATCAGAAAAGATATTTTGTTGTTCCTTTGGAGACCTATCTTGTTCAGGAGCACTAAGTAGATATAGGTAATGCTATTCTGACATCAACTTGTAATCTTCCAGAGCTTGATTTTTCCATTTGAATACTGTCCTTTTACTGTGGAGAATTTAGCAAAACCTGGAATGTCAGTAAAGCAAAATTTGTGCAATATGACCAAATTACTACCCTAGAGACAGGGTCATCCAATTTGTGCTTTACCCTACTTTTCATGCCCCTGCCAGTGCCACCCAGTTCTGTCAACCTGCTGCATCCAGCTGTTCTCACAGGCTAATTAGTTTGTTGGTGTTCAGGAAGAGACAATTTTAATGCTACACATTCATATACACTACGTAGCACAGTGAAACCTTGTTCACTCATTAAAGCCCTACTGGTAGTACTAAAATAATTATGATACCACCCACATAAGAGGTAGCTCACCAACACAGCACTTAAAAGACCACCTGGAAGTGCTGAGGCATGCAGGAGTAATGGGGAAATAACCAAACAATCCTTTTCAAACCCTTAATAAGAAAAATGTTTCTTTTGTGACCGATTTATGTTCTTTAAAATACATCACTTTGTCTACGCTGCTTTGTTCGTCATTCAGTTAAACCTATAGTGTGACAAAAAACCGGACAGGACAAGTAATAAAACTTTCCCCACCACAAGCAATGTATTAATAGGTAGCCCAACCCCCAAACACTTTTCTCCCTCTGAGACTAACTCAGGACCATGGTTTTAAAGCTAATTAGCAAGGTAACCTTTTTCCTCTTCCCTTAGGAAATCCACTGTGGTCGATCCAAAAAATATCCAATCCAAAATGCAGATCTAGGCTTATTGCCAGCCATTACTGAACTAATTCCCACAACAGCCCAGAGTGTTTTAGCCGTGGTCGGCATGCAACTAAATATATGTTTACAGCTAAAGCACAAGGTGTTTTTTGTTGTGTGAAAACTTTCCATTCTTCTGCCCATTCTTAAGAGCTTACAGGAGTTCACTAAAAAAAGCAAGCTAGCAGCATAAAGCCACACATCACAAAACACATAAAACTACACACAGTAGCGCTGTTTGGCTCATTTATGAACTTTTCAGATGAAGGAGCATCAGTTTTTTGCTATCCTTACACAGACAAACAACACAAACAGGCCTTTTCACAATGATTTGTTACAGAACAATCCAGGTGCAAAGGCAGTCCCTGTGGCAGCATCTCCAGGCTGGGCAGTGGCACTCTATAGCCTTGCACACAGCTGATGTCCCATATCCACATGATAAGGCCTGTGTTTGTGTAAGAGCAGGCGAATGACAGAAGTGGGATAAACACCTTCCTAATCCATGGGAAAATCAAGAATCACAGTGGCTTCCTGACACTGAGCTGGCCAGAGGATAAAGCCTAAAGCTAACATTAAATTAATACCACTGGAGCACCACACGAGAGAAAAAGCAGAACAAAAGGATGTGCCCTAAAATATGCTTTTGTGTGTCCCTTTCATAACAGAGGTGCAATCCATTTTTGTACTCATATTTTCATATACACCACTAAACATACCCTGTGTATGTTTCTGGAAACATCCCCAGGAACAGCCATTTCTATTTATTTGCAACCACAGCTAACAGGAAAACACTTCAGAGAGCAAAAAATACCTACCTGCTCTTCATTCACACCTCAAATTCCTCAGGAAATCAAAACCACCATTTTTAACAGTCTACTTTAATTCACAGCTGAATTTGGCTTTCATCTTCATAGAACAAAATTATTAGAAGCTCATCAAGGAACTGAATTCATACATTTCTGGACTACGGCACGGAAGTTAAAACATAGGGAATGAGGCAGTCTGTAGCTCTCAGTAGCAATCAGCAATCTGCTTAATACTGTTCTAAATTCAGTCTTTACATGACCAGCTTCTGGTTAACAGAAGAACTCAGCAAATGTTTACCCAATTCAATAAGTTATTACTATCTTTTGGTGAAACAGGATCTTGTAGAGTGCTATCATCACTAAACACCGGCTTCAAAGCTGTAATGGCTTGACTTAACTTAACCATAGGCCAGGCACTATTCCCTTCATAATTTTTAGGTAGCATGAAGACCATCCTGTGAATACAGCACTGGTTCCTCTTGCTGAGCATTCCCTGCTCCTCACCTCTGCCTGCAGCAGTCCTGCACAAGCCTTTGGTGGGGCAGACAGCAATGCTCCAAAACACTGCCTGCTTTGGCTGAAACATCTCAGCCTGGCTGAAACATCTCCTTGTCTGTTTAGGATGGAAACGTCTCGGTGGGAAAAGCCTGGGATGTGGGGTGAGTCCCTGCCAAGGAGGCTCTAGAGAGCATGGGCTCAGGGACACAGAGATGGTTCAGGCAGAGTGAAAATGGCATTGCCCAGCAAAGCCTGAAACAGGTGTTTGGCCAGTGTTGCAGCAAGTGAAGCAGGCTGTGATGCACTCAGGGGTGCTCTTTCCCAGGCACTGCAGTGCCAAGTGAGGCTGAGTAGCACAGAGCACCAGGCACTGGCTTCAGGTCACAGTATTAAAGAGGAAAAAATATCAGTCCTAAGTTCATATAATAATTATTTTATTTGTACTTCCTTAATTTAGTTTTCAACAACATTTAACATTTGATTCCATTCCTATCTAAGGTGCTAATGGCTATTCCAAGACTTTATTGGAAATAAACAAAATAAATTATTACTGGAAACCTGAGCCAGGAAACAGTGAAAGTTAGGGGAAGTATGACAATCTAATGCTGTACAGGCAACCGGCGCAACAGGGTGAATTTTATGCATGCCAAATCCAATCTGCTGTGTCTCTCACTCACCGTTTGATGACTTCGGTCACAGTAGCGCAGCCCAAAGTAATCTATTTCCACCAGGTTTAAGTGACGAAATACGTAGCCCAGGACAACCGACCCCTTCGTTGACTTCTGTGGGAAAGAATTTACACAGCCTACTCACAAAGATGCTCTGCTTTTGTCAGCTATGTGCAGTGGCATTCATGCATTCAATTAGCTTTGTCTAGAAAAAAAAAAAAATGAGGCAGCTGCCAGTGCCTTTAACAAAAATTTCAGCAGTACAGATGAAAATATTTTGTATGTTTGAAAAATAATTCTGTAAGACACTATTAGGAAGCTGGCAAGGTAGTAGATACACAATACCAAAAGAAAAACAAACAAACAAACAAAAACCCCATGGTTCTAGTGAACACAGCATTTTTCAAATCCCACTCACCCTTCCAGTACAGACCTGTCACTCAAGCTCTGACAATGGAGAACAGGAGGCAAAACTGCCCTTAAGACTTAAATTATACATGATTAACTTCTCTGTTACTAATCTTTGTAAAGAAGGTTAGTTTTATTTGTTTTCTTGTAAAATATTTTTGATAGTAGAAGGGAGAACAGTCCAACACCCTGAATTGAAATAATCCCACTGTTTTCTTGAATAGCACTTCATTAAGTGTCTACGACAGTATTTGCAAACAATGTCGGGGACAATATGCTCCACAAAAAGCTCACTTCCACCTGAATGCCTTGTATTTGTTGGTTCGCCTGGCAGCCAACAACAAACAGATGAGGAAGATGGAGAATAATTACACAGAATGATCCCCTCTCAGAATCAATTAGAGCCTTTGATGATTACAGTCCTAAATTCCACAAGAAAATATGGACATAACTCATAATAACGTTTTGCTTAACTGCTTCATATTTTATAAACTACTAGACTGTAGTAAAATCACCACAGAGAAAAGAAAGTGGAAGCTGTGAGATATTATTTGTGCAGTTTCATTTTTTAACCTATGAACAGATAATTTCAAAATTAAAATGGCAAATAATACTAATTAAAAAATTCTTTAATTTAGTTCTGCTGGTGAAGTATTAATCACATCACAACAGTGAAGGTCTGTTTTTTTTCAGTGGGTGCCTTTGGTCAGGACTCATATCTAATCCCACGAGCAGGGACAATACAACAATTTCAGGTGGCCACTCACAACTAAGCAAGCCATGACAAGGTAAACATCTCTGGTAGGCTGGAAACAGCATATCCATGCTATTCACCAGATTTACTACACATTTGTTTAAATTAGGAGATGTACTTGAAAGGTTCTCTTTGTCTAAATCCATCAAACTGGTTGTTTATATCAGGCAACTGCAATTACATGTTCCCTCAGCGTGTACAGTGAGCCTTAATGATCAGCCACAAAACAGAGGGGGGAAACACGATTAAGGTAAGCATAAATTCACTACATCTCAATTTATCAAGTTGGATAAAGCAGAGAAAAACAGTGATTTTATCATCAGTTTCATCAACAAGAAGCTGAAGTAAGGTTGTGAGAACAAGGCAAGACAGGCTGTAGAGTGACTATCAGGAGCACTGCGGAAAAAAAGTTGGAACAAAACAAAACACACCTTAAAAATACTAAAAATACAGGTTTGATTACTAGACAGTAGGGATTTAAGACTGAAGTAGTAATTGTCCTTGCTAATTTTGTTTTTAAATTAGTTGTCATTCAAAAGAAGCAGAAGTGATATCCCACTAAAAAGGACATTGCTATCTCATCATTCATGTATTGGACTTGATGATCCTGGTGGGCCCCTTCCAGTTGGCATGCTCTATGATTCTGTGTCATATAAGGTAAATTACCTTCAGCATTGTTAACTATTTCCATCATCATTTAAACAGTACGGCAATGTCTTGGGAACCTAGGGCTGGACAGGCATCTTTAGAAACACAAGAAAAGTTCAAAATAAGCAAGCAACCCTGACACCAAATGACCCATGCACATAAATGATGGCAACACCTCCAGCTGGGCACTAAACATTCAGAGAACATTTTAGACTAAAGGATCTCCAGCATCAGCCACTCCGAGTTGATGGTTTTTGACACAGTTAAACACAGTGAGGTCAGCAAACACTTGCAGAAGGTATAAAAAGGGGTGCCTGCACCATGGCTCACAGGACACATTGAGTGGTACCCACCCAAGCCTTGCTCAGCTTCTGTGACTGTGTGAAGTTCAAATCTGTTTTCTTTCAATGAGCTTTCCATTCCTTGTCTGACCAGTACCATTATTCACAGTGTCCTTTGGTTTTATTAACAGCACCGAGAAACAATGATTGAGCCACCAAGATGAAGCTGTCAACTTCAAAAACGCAAGTATTATTTTACTTACAATAAGAGTACACAATCGTACAAAATCCTGGGAGTAATCAAAGAAGCTTAAGTCTTAAAGGAGTTCAACTTTCATGACTCTGCACCAGTTTAGAATGCCACTACCCTTCTTGTCTGGAAGTCTTCTGCTTCATTCAGTTGAGGACTGCTTAAGGAGGTTTTGGGACAGCTTCCCTCCTATGGACCCTAAAGCTGGTGTGTTATCCCCAAGAAAGATGCATATATCAGACCTGGTTTGGTTAAAACTAAAGCCCCCTTTTCTTCTTTTCAGAGATAAAAGGCTTTAAACTGCTTTTTACTAATACTGCTCAGTAGATAGAAAACATAAATGCCTGTTAATTTATTCTCTTTTGATGCAGCTCAGTTAATACTTCAATAATTGCAGGTTCTGCAGAAAGAGGTGGTCTGGCTGTGGGGAAAGGCTGAGCAAACCTACCCAGCTTACAGTAGCTGGGGGCTCTCCACCTCTATAGCAGCAAGGTGCTCAGTGCTTTGATTATTCACAGCAAAAACAGACTGCCTGGTGTAGTCTCCACAGCCCTCTCTGCCAATCCCTTTCACATCTTTCAGCACAGCCTGCCGAACACAAAGAAGTGCTTTGCAAGGGAACAGCCAGGATATGAGCCAGGACCTATCCTCACACCCTTAAACCTCGCTTTCCTTAACCTCCTACTTTCCCAGCACTGGGGAGCACAGTCCACATAAAACACTGACCCTTGGTGAAATCACTGCAGACTCATTTTCAGTTGAAGTTCTCAGTTTTAGCCACTTGATTTCAGGGTTTCATGCAAGTAATTTGCATCTCCAAGTCAAATCAAGAAAGAAGTTTTGCTGATGAATCCCTTAGCAACTACTTCTCAGTCCTGACACACATTTGTACCACATTTGCTCAAAGTTTTGCAAACTAAGAGAAGCCATCTTATTTCCCCTGAAAAAATTACAGCAAAATTCAGCAAAGCTGGAAACCAAAACTATCAAAGAGGTTAACAGGATTACATTCACATCATATGGCACTGCAAAAATTACATAATCTGCCTTGCATTAAGCTCAGACTTGCAAAAGGTTTGCATTCTTAGGGGTAAACCCAAGTACATTTGAAAATACCATCAGCAATGCTTTCAAGAGAGAACAAAGAATTGTTTCAATGAGTCATAACATCTTGCTTTACATGTTAGCACTGTGGCTTCATAAACCAGAAAGGCAGGTTTATACTGGCTAAAGAAAATAACAGCCAGAACATTCAGGAGAAGGCTGATTTAACTGTAGTTTTCTTAACCAAAATGAAATTATTATTTTAAAAGCAGTACATAGAGTTCTGTGTTTTAACATATTCATATTACTCTATATTTAAACACCAGAAATTCTTATCTTTCACACTGCTCACTGCTTTTTAGCTCCAGTGAGGTTTTTCTTGTTGGGTAGTTTTTAATTTTCTCTCTTGTGTTGTACAGAGCAGTGGAGGCCATGTCAGAACTATTACTAGCATTAACTGAATTTAAAGATAAAATCTCTGACCCAGTAGGATGCTAGTCCCTCTACTGAAGGAAAAGTGCTATAGGTAGTGAAGCCTCTTTTTATTGTCTCTTTTAGATCAAGCAGGCTTCATGGGGCTTTTCTCCTGAAAATAATTCAATCCACACACTCTACCTCTTACAACCCCCCCAAGAAAAGCTAAGGAACATGCAGAATTCATGAGCCTTTGCTCAGAAAAAGGGCTTAGAACTTAGGCTGAACATAACCTTTGCCTTTTGAGATGCCCATCAGAGTCCCCCCTGATGCAGCATGCTTGGAGACCAAATTGCAGTATTTGCCCTAGGTAAAGGTTACTAAGGAGAGATTAAAATAATGCACAAAGCACACAATCATGCATGAGAGTGAGCAGAAATAGTTGTCTCCAAACAGCATTTTCTCGCTTTTCTTTTTGGCCTATCCTTCCTCCTTACCTCAAGCTCAGAGAAGACTAGACACCCTGCAATTTTTCATCACCTTCCCCTGACGAAAGCAGCAAGGCATGAAGCTCTGAAATCAAAGTCTTTGGTTTTTAACAATGAAGACTAAGGACCCCTTTTCCCCAAGGCAGTGTGCCACCCAGGCCTCAATTTGCATACCACATGTTCAAGCACAGAAAAGCCTTTAAATTAAAAATGCTAAACATTTACAAATATTCACCTAGACAAAACAGCTTAGCCTTAATTTCCAGAATGCATGTCCAAACAGAGAAGAATTTACATTAGTGTTATTTTATACGTGCAAGGTATTCCCCAGCACAATCACATAACAGAACTAAATACTTTGAGGAACTGAGAATTTAACAAATACAAATGAAACATCACAGGCTGCCATAAGTATGCATGAGTAATATGAACCATCCAAAATGTACTAACCCATCCCTTCCTCTCTGCTTGTATTTCACTGGCAGCAGACATGCCAACATGTTTTCAGAGGTTTTTGGATTTATGGGCACAGGAAGACCTCCCTATCACTGTTCCCAAGAACTTGGCACAGTGTCTGACGTGCCTGGATGTAAGAGATTACACTGGTTTCTAGGTGCTGTATATTAAGATACCTGTAAATCTGTTTAGCTTTCACTAGTGGTCAATCCATTGCATTTCAGTCAGAAAATGCTATTCTAGAAAAAATGTCTGAAGATGCACCATATTTTTCTGGTTTTGCAATTATTGTATCTGTCACAAATTCACCTGCTTAGGGGCAACCTCTTTGAGAGAGGGATACATTCCTAGAAGCATGGGCTGCAGACAATTGAACACCTCCCCTTGTAACTACTGGCTGGAGTGCACTTTGAGCCACTGTCACAGATATATTTACTTGACTCCTAAACACAGAAGAAAACAAGTTAAAGAAATTATGCTTTAAAAATGTTTGGCTTTTTGGGAATGTTGGGAAATTATGGGAAATTGCGAAAAAATGTCGGAAAATTACTTCAGTTCAGGGGGGTCTTTTTTGGGGAGAAGATTTAAGCAAGTTGTAGTTGTATATTACATATATAATATACATATATACCAGTTGTATATATGTATGTGTTATACCATGTTTATATTTACATGGTATAACAATGCAATTTGGACATGCACACACATTAAAAGGAATGCTCTAAGCAGGAATCAAAGCCCAATGAAGAAAACAAAGGACAAGTAGAGCAAGCAAATAAGTAATGGGAAGACAAATAAATTTTGGAAACATAATTACTTTACTAGTGCTGTAAAACTGATCTCCACAACAAATGATATTTTACAAAATGGCAGTAACTGGTTCTGTTTAGAGGAATTCTAGCCATACAAATTTTTTGTTAAAATCTATTTACTAATCTATCCCCTGATATTAACATTATCCAGTTCATTAGCATCTACATTCACTGTATGACAGATGAGTTAAGCTACCAACAATAATGCATTCCAAGTTTTCACAGAAAAGAGCTTTTCTGAAGAACTGAATACCAATGAACATTTCCATCATTCTAATGTACTTTGATTAAATCTACACCTAAGAAAGGAATTATGAATAATGTAATAATGAAATTAGAAAACACAGAATACAACCACTCATTGGGAATGGTGAAGATGTAGGTTGCTCTTGTTTTTCTACTTTTTGAAACTGCTCTTTACTCACAGCTGTATGATCTGGTGTACCTTCTGGTCACGAGACAGCCCTTTACTCTGTGAGGTGAGCAGCTCCATGGTAGAGCACTTGGTGGAAGAGTTATCTTGGCAGAGAAAGGATGCTGTACTTACTTTTGGCTCATTCATTCTAAATAAAGTAAGCATACCATTTTCTAGGTGATTTTCATGACAGTTTCTGCAATTCTTTTTGCAGTCATTGAAATCTTTCTTGAAACCTTTCTTATATAAATTTCTTGCCATTTTAAAAGTCTATTTTTTGCTGCTGCATATTTTGGTATTCTTGGATTCTGTTTTGTTCCTCTTTTTAGTTATTTTGCCTTATTTATTTTTCTTCCTTTATTTGTTATGTTTTATTACAGCAATTCATGTTAGCTTTGTCAACTTACATAAAAAATATCAATTGAGAAATAAATACATAAGTATAATCGTTTTTGTATCAGTCATCTAGTCCTGGTATATTTGGTTTTATTCCTCCTATTTGTGATTTTGTGATTGCTGCCTTTGCGCCAAAGGGAGGCACTTGAGGAACTAAAGCCTCAGTTCGAACACCCTATCTTTTCCTATGGTCATCCACTTAAACACCTTTTTTTTTAGGTGTTGCATGCATTTTCATGGAGCATACTAAACTGATTATGCATAGCAGTTTTAGAGCACAGGGACTTAAAATTTAAATATGTCACTTGCTTTGCTTAACTGCTTTTAGTGTAAGACTGACAAGGGAGAGTGTCAGTAAAGAGCTGAACTCTAAAAGGCTTTCAGAAAGAGAATGTTAAAAATTAAAGACTAGACACTCACTCTGACAAACTGCTCAAGGATTTTACTATCGTTTCAGCTGTTAAAAAAGTAATGAAGTTTTAGTCTCATAAGAAGTTGGCTCAAACTATTAGCTGGCAGAATGGTTAGAAGGTTTTCTGTGTTAGATTGTTTGGGAAGCTTTTAGGAGCAAGAAGAATGGGAAGGAGAAAAGGTCAGTGAACATCTTGCCAATCCTTTATTTTGCCATTTTTTCATTCAGAATGAATAGCTGTACTGTCAGAGCTGAGCATACCTGCAGAAGCTTGTTTGTACAGAGCTCCACTAGACTGAGCAAAAACAAACCACCTTCTCATGGTCTCTGTCCCTCAGCAAAGCCCAAATGTAGGGCCCTGCTCACCACACCTGCTCTCACCCTTGTTAACATCTTTGCCTTCAAGTTGCTCCTTCTTTTATTACAATAATTATTTCTGCTGCTGTCTGACTTTTACCTGTGTCATCCCCCTTTTTTCTTTCCCCTCCTTTAGACTCCATTTCTCAAAATCTCATCAGCGTTCTGGTCATGAAGTCAGCAACTTATGATGGCAATTCCCAAGTAGATTCTCAATTTATTTTTTAACCCTTTCTTTCTAAATCCCCATGTTCAAGAGTAAGGGCTACAACACATAGAACACAGAGACTTAAATCTTCATCTTCAAGTCAATTCACACCTTCAAAACTTCTATCAAGCTCAGTTAATTTTTTAAAAAATAAGTTCTTATATTTTCCTTCTTCAAAAGCAATGGTGCTAGCATGATTTTGTTTATTGAACTCTCTCTCTTTTGATTCTGTTAATTGAACTCTCTCATTATGAGTCAAGAGATATTACAAGAGAAAAAGTTACAAAAAAACCAGTGGAACCTTCTCAGATGCAAAACTAACAGAAAGGACAAAGAGAAGGTATATTTCTTGACTGGACAGGGCCACCTTTTCTCCCTAGCTCTGGCATAGGTGAGTCGGGGAAGAAAGAGAGGGGGAAATGCAAAACAAAAATAGTAGCTCTCTCCATTCAACAAGACTTTCAAAGCACACAGATCTTTGGAACTTTCCTCCTCCACCACAAACCCGAAGGAGTCGTGCCCCACCACAGAGCCACTCACATCCCAAAAAGCTTTTCCCAAACACTTTATGATTTTTAATATTTAAAAGTGCTATTTCCCTTTTGATGAAGTTCAAATTCTCATTTGGGCTGACACCACCAAGTTACTTACTTCTGCAGTGGAGACAGACAGAAGGCAAAGGAATATATTTATTATCCTAAAAATTGTACATATGATTTCTGTACATCTTTGATAATCTGATTGCCATGGTGCTTCCCAGAAAACTGGGAATTCATTATACTGGAAACTTAATTCCTAATTTCTTAAAATAAGCATCTGGAATTTCATATTTAAAAAAAAATTAAGATTGACCTTTTTTTTTTTAAAGTCTTCATTTTTTTCCCATTAGAGCAATGGAGGATTTTGTTCTAAAAATGGTTTTCCAGATAGTCGCATTAACAAATGCACACACACACCAAAAAAAAAAAAAAGTCAACACGTTTGCACCAGGACAAGAATAAGTTACCCATTAGCAGGCCATAATGGTTGCTAATGGGGAACTCTATACACCTGCATTCTCTCCTTCCCCTTCTAGAATTTCTGGCTATCCTGAAGAGATGCTATCCAGTGCCACACACTGCATGGGCTCATATTACCATTTTACTGGTGCTGGGCTGCATTCAACTTTAACAGGCTTGACTGAAAAATAACCCCAACATAAAAGCCCGTGCATGGGAAAGGAAGGACGCTCACGGAGCCGCGGCAGCAGAGGGGGATGAAAGGAGGTATCCATCACAGCTCCCAGCTCTTGTCACCCTCTGCTAGTGCTCCCTGGCCCCTCACACCCACACTCACAGCCAGAGTGCCTCATTCAGCTGTCAATCAACTCCCGAATCATTCAGCTGTCAATCAGTCCCCGAATCGCTGCAGGTTCCAGCCCTGCATATTCACATGAAACAGAATCCAAGCCAGCCCTTTTTTTTCTTTTCTTTTTTTTTTTTTTTTTTTTTTTTTGTAGAATGATACCCCTGTACATAAATAAACACAAAACGCAAGTGTTAAGTTAAAATAGCAACACACATAATTTAAATTTAAAGCATCGACAGAACCTGCCAACCATTAATACATTCTTTTGTGTGAATGAGGCAGTGTCACCACCGGTTGCTTCCCCCCGCCCCTGCAACTCACACAGGACTATCCCTGTCTCCTCCCTGGCATCATTGCTCATCCCTGGCGGCCAGTGCTCTGCTCCTAATTATATCTACCCGTGGTGTAAGCCAGCGGGTTTTGTGTGCTTTCGCGAACCACCTCCCAGTTCCTCGCCCTTTCCTACACGCTCCCTGATTCCACGGAGCACCAACAGCACCCTCCACGCTTACACCCCTGGCACAGACACCGCTGCTTCCCCAGCCAGGCATCCTCAGCGGCTCCTGTGGATTGCACTAAATCCTCCCTCCACTACTCCGACCCACCTCCAGTCTGCTTCTTCACTCTTCCCACCGACTTTGTCCTTGTCCCCACGTGAATCAGGAGAGGAAATTTCTCCACACTCCCATACTGTGGGACAGGTAACGCAGGGACACATTTGACGGCTCCAAACGCAAGAAAATTGTTTTCAGTTTTTGTGCCCAAACTCAAGCATCAGGAACACCCAGACATAATAGGGCCAGTGTGAGGTGGCATCCTAACAGGACTTCACTGAGAAAGTCTGAGGAAATCTCTCCTGAGAGAGAGATTCCAGCATCTTAAATGGGCTTATTTTAGGCATATCTTTAAAAAATGGAGAACAACACATCTCTGGTCTGGTGACCATGCTGACAGCAATTGTAATCTCTTTGTTCCAAGAGTTTCTCAGACAAAAGTTGCCAGGTTTTCTTTTTCTTGGAAATAGGTAAACAGATTTCAACAAAACTTTGTGAAATAATTCATTGCAGAGTTTGAAAACTGGTGAGTAGAAAACCTACAAAGATAACAACCAACTTCAGTAGGGCTAACAACCCTCTCCCTTGCACCTTCCCTTCTGGAAAGTCCCACAAGCTTCTGACACTGAATTTACAGCTATTTCCTCAGAGATTTCATTAAAAAGTCAATATTACGCTGAAAAAGCTCTTGGGCAAGGAACTGTAGTGATAACACATCTATCTCCCTATTAAAAGGTAATGCACAAAACATTCTGTGTGGCTTCAAGGGAAACTATGGCATATTTTAGTAAGATTTTCTTTTTCTGTGACCTCCATTCTTTTTCTCTTTCAGCAATTAAACCTCTCAAGTAGTGACCTGATGTTAATCACAGTGATTCAAGGACATTACTTTCTCACTGCTTAGTCTTCATTGGATCTCTAAAATGGGTAGTATATTTTGAAATGCCTTTATATGATATGGAAACTGCACAAACCGGAGAACACAATTTGCATGTTCACATAGTCATCAATAAAATCACCACAATCTCTTTATTTTTAAGAGATTTAACATACCAAAGTTGTTGGGGAAAGATGCTTTTAACATGAGGCTACAAACCAATTAACTTCTATGCCTTGACTTGAAACCTATTCCTGCAGATTTTTATTCTTTGATATGGAACATTCAAGAAACGAAGTATTTTATACATGGTGTAATATGATATGTATGATATATACTTACATATATGACAGTTATATTTTTATACATGGTGGCAGCTTACCTATGTAAGTTAATAAGAATATTCCGTATAATAAAAAAACAGAAAAAAGAAAAAAACCACTCACCTTAATTAGCATCTCTACAATACATCTCCGTGAAGGAAAATATAAAGCGATTAAAGACATGTGCAAATCTGGATAAATTTCTTTACTGCCAGCTGATAGGCAGATTAGTGATTAGTATAGTGTAAAGATCTATACACAAACATAGCGCACATAATTTTGCAGAACCAGATCCTTCTTTCTTTACATTTAGTACAAAACCAACAAATATGTCTGTGCATTTACAAAAGTTGCAGAGATGTAAGCAGTTAACTCCTTAATGCTCATAGTCTCAGTATTGTGACTCCACTGAAAAAAGGCATCCTTGCAGCATCTCCATTATCAGACTAATGAGGTTAGTTAATTAAATGCCCAAGGCATACCACCCTTTCCCATCTGCTATACTCCACTTACACACTTACACATCTCAAGCAAGAAGGAAAACAGTTTTTAAAACAGCTTGCTGACTACGGACATGAAATCACAAATATATTTCACATTAGGGGGAAAAAAGGGAGTTGATTATTACCAGAAGACAACAGATATCTGTTTAAATTTTTCACTGGTGATGTGAAAATAACACATTCAGATTTATGTAAATGTGAAATTTATTACTGACTTTTAGGGCAGAGATTTTATATTAATGTTAGAAATAAGATTTTAAGCCTTTAGCCTAAAATTTGCACACAGTGGAGCTGTGCTCACAGTGCTTTCTTTGGACCCAAAGAGCACACAGGTACCAGCTACCTTCCAATAATCAGAGTAGAAAACTGATGACTGCAAGAAAAGCAAAATAAACTATGAAACTGAAGGTTGATTGTAAAAACTCTTATGTTTAAAATCTCAAGCTTGCAGGCAAGCCACTGGTATTGTCAGGAGTCTTCAGCAGAGAATCTCCATTTCTATTACAGCTGTACCCTGCCACAGAGCACTGAATGAACCTTAAATGTTCATGTTTTAAAGGAATTTTTTTAGATACTGCATATGCCCAACACCATTCTTTCACTACAGTCACGACATATTCTGCAGACTAGACCATTTCATTTCCAATAGATCACTACTTTTCATTTTTAACTTGCTAAAAATGTACTTGATTATGTCCAAATCTCTAAGGTAAAATTACCCATCTCTGATCTGTGTTGAATACAAGACTTTTGGCAGTATTACTTTTGTTTACAATAAATTTAACTTACTGGATGATTTGGACAAAATCCTATTCACACTGAAATCCAAAAGTAAAAAAAAACAAAAAACACAAAAAACCCCCCAATCTTTTGCTTAAAGACAGGAGGTTCGCACCCTTCAGTTTTGATCTGATTGCTTGAGGATAAAATAGTGTGGTTTGCTTAGAGTAAAACCAGCAGCATATTCAGCAGAACTTAATAAAGTAATAGCCCGTAGGCTTCCCCTGGCATTTCAGTTAAGAGGTACCATTTCTGTAAATTTTTAAGGTTTACCACTTCATGCGGACCTCAACCATGCCCATACTCATCCCTTTGTCAATGGGCTGCTAAATGAGATATATCAAAGTAATGATTCTTGAAGTTCTGTTGCAAAGTCAGTGACTCTCATTTTCCAGAATTAATTGTGACTAAGCACCCTTCCTTGTAAAATATAAGGTTTTAACTTTTGCATTTTTTTTTTCCTAGTGATATGAACTCCTGCTCACAAAACTTCTCTGCTGACAATAACCACACCAGGACTGTTACATGAGACAATACCCAAAACCATACTGGAATATGTATCTCTTTATATGTACATGTTACAACATGTATGTAAAATTATTTTTAAATAACCATGTTTGTTTATAAGTGGAGGAGGTTGTGTTATTATTTAGGGCATTCCCCAAAATACTGATGCTTCCCACCCAAGGTGATTTGAAACCTCATCCCAGGTAGCTGATAAAAGGAAGACAGACACTAAAACTGCAAGATTCTCTCTTTCTACTGAAAGGTGCAGCTCTGTGTGAGTCAAAGTAGGTTTCAGTAAATCTTTTCCAAGTCTAAACCTAACAGGTTGGTCCAGTATCCACCATGATAAGGATTCATCCCAGCACTATTTCTCCCAGGCCCTGCTCCTCAGCCACCGGGTTGTACTACACACAATGTCTCAGCCATGACTAAGGACCAAGGCTTTCATTTATTTGCCCTACTATACAAAAATATAATGAAATACCCACTTAACAAATGCCCTCAAGGACAGTCTCGTCCAACTTCCCAGTTGTAAGAAACCCAGCAGCTCTCACCAAGATGCCAAAGGTGCTTGACATCCCCATCCTCCTGCCAAAGGGAGGGTGCATGCCAGCCTACACAGCTGCTCCTGGGAGTATAACTCATCTGGTTTCAATGAAAATGATCCAGGATAGCACATAGCCCTCAGGTAAACTTCACAAAATTAATGCATTTTTACTCGCCATAGCATGCTGATGTCTCAGTCAGAAACCTGCTAGGAATTTTAGGCAGGTATCCAATCAGTATGAAAATGAACAAGTCCCCCAGGTTGCAGGAGTTGCACTGGAATAGTCATCAGTTATCCCAGCCACAGCACAGAGATAAAGGGCATTTGGTATATCCAGTTATGCAAAACGTATGAGATTTTAACTGCAAATTGGCCATCTCCCTGACAGAGTTAAGCTGTTAAAATACACAACTTATATCTAGATTGGGCCTGGGAGGACTAGAACACTATGCCACTGATGTAGATGGCATTCATCAGTTAATTAAGGAGGAGTAATGCCAGTGGATTGGACATTTCTAAGGCCCAGCCTGGACCTGCTGCCGTGCAACTTGCCACCAAAGTCAGTGCTGAGGTCATTCATGGATGAGTGCACAGCACTACCCTAGTATCTTCCCTGTATTCTAATATATATTTTAACAAAAAGCAATACCACAGAACAGGCAATAAAGCCTCACTGAAAGAAGGATGATCAAAGATTATCCAGGCTACCTAAGAAAATATGGAATATACTCAAGATGGATGCTGAAGGTCTGCCTGGTCCTATGCACCCTCACTTTCTCCCTGAGTGAAGTAGTTCTCACTTCTTTACATTCAAACTGTTCACTCCTTTACAGTTGTCTGACAGCTTCTATAAACTCAGCTGTAACCTAGCTGTCACTCACTGCTGCAAGAGCACAAAGTTCTCCTGGCAACACCGAGAAGAAAGGTGACACTGACTCCATGAGAGAATCATAGAAAAGCCAAAGTTGGAAAAGACCTTTAAGATCATTGAGACCAACTACTGACCCAGCACTGCAAATCCATAACACTAAACCCCATCCCTAAGCACCACATGTCCACATCTTTTAGATACTTCCAGGGTGATGACTTAGCCACTTCCTGGGGCAGCCTGTTCCTCTGTTTGACAACTCCTCCATAAAGAAATTTTCCTTTTTATCCAATATAAAAATCCCCAACACTACTTGAGGCCATTTCTTCTTGTTCTATCACTTATTCTTAGGACAAGCAACCAGTGCTCTCCTTCCAGGTGGTTGTGGAGCAATAAGGTCTTTCTTGAGCTTCCGTTTCTACAGACTAAACAACCCCTCTCTTCAGACCTGTGTTCCAGACCCTTCCCCACCTCTGAGAGAAGTTTCCCTTCTCTGGACATGCTCCAGCACCTCACTGACTTTCTTTGTGAGGGACTCAAAGCTGAGCACAGGAATTTAATATTATCCTAGTTTGAAATATGCTGCCGACGTTTCCTGAAGAAAGACAGCTGATGGATTTGGGGATGTCATTTTGACACAGAAGCAGAAGAGTATGAAAATCAAGGGCAGGCAACTGAAAGCAAGTGAAATAAGAGAAACCATCACCCCCACTTGCACAGCTCGTGAAGAGAATGGTCCATGGAAGCTGCCAAAAAACACATTTTGCTCAATTCAGAGTTGTTGTTTGAAGCAGAAATAACATTATTGTTTTGCTAAATGAGGGGAACCCATCTGTTATCCCCTTCAGAGCTGCAATAACCCAAACAATGCTGGAGCTCCCATCTTGGGTAGGGGGACAGTTACTACTGAGGCCAAATTATCTGACCAATAATTTTTGGAGAGAAGAAGGGTAGTTTCTCTTTACTGTAGCTCTGAGGTAATGCTTCATATATGCCCTCTATATCACTCTACTTTAGTCCATAATTAGGGGTCTAAATCTTTGTTCAAATAAAGCCCTAGCAACTAGCAAGAGCAAACTCATTGCATGTTCTTACAGAAACTAGACTACACGTAGCACTAAATGTAAGATGGCAAAAGTATGTTAATATTCAAGAATTGAGATGTCTGCAAATTTGTTTTGATTTCGTTTTGTCCACAAGTATTTTTAGTACTATTAAAGTTCTTTCTGTTCTGATAGGAAAGTCTTCTCTGCACTTATTCCCACATTAAGAATCAATTTTTTTTCTATTTCTCACCTCCACATTTGCAAGCATGATCATGCATCCTTTCTGTTACTAAAATGCTTATTTGTGTATGTATCTACTTCTTACTTTTCTGCATAAATCCACTAAAATCAGTACAACTGAGATTTTCCCAAGGAAACTTCAGCATTCCATTCCTAAACGTAGTAAATATCATCCCACAATACCAAGATCCAAGTGGCTAAGACAGGTTAATTACCAAAAGCCTACACTTCAAATACACACCAGTGAACTTTACATTCATTGTGCAGGTCCTTCTTTCAAATTAGAAGAAAAAAAAAATACAATCCTAGCCACAAAACCCAGTTTTAAGTTCTTCCCGTGGAGATCATAAATGCATTACACATTTGACAATGGAAAAAAAAATTTTTAAATCTCAATCTGATTAATTTTATGTGTGCAACAAGTCTCAGAGCCTCAAGACTTTTCAGGATCTTCAGCTGATACCAGCAGAAGAGCCTCAGCTGGGTTCACAGGGCAGTTCACAAGACCTGTAAACACCTGGTGTTCAAACAACTCTTACAAACCAGTTGGCTGCACTGTTCCAGGTGACAAAACTAAAGAAAATGTCTGAATAAGTAGATGCACAGCTGTTGAAAGTCAAAGACATTGTTGGCTTACCAAACACCAGAATATTGTAGGCCTTACTATGTTCCCCCATAAAATGTTTGCTCTCAAATCTGTCACAAAGGAGAAAAGGTGTGCAACTCCACTGTCAAAACCAACTGGCATAAGTAGGCTCCAAATACTTCACTGTTTGACAAGTCAGCTGGCGACATGGCTGTTTTGACAGCACTCAACTCACTGTGTCCCAATCCTGCACTCACTGCACAAGCAAGATACCGTTCAAAAAAACTGCCTTTCACAGAAGGGCTTATATACATAACAGTTACCAAAATAAGCACAAATTTAAGACCTAACAAACAGACTGGGAAGCTTAAGATTTCTGTTTAATGGAAAAGGTAATTTTTGGAGTCCCATTATTTCAGTAGCTTACTCGAGAAACAGACGCTCATAAAATAGCAGAATACATAGCCACTATGACTATGAAGAGGGCAAATACTTCCTTCTAAGTAATTTTATAGCCATTATAATACCTATTTTTGCCTGCTTTCAGAAGCCAGACCCAAAGAAGGTAAGATTAGTTGCAATTAATCTGGTATATTCACACTCCTACCACCCTGGGAAAGTTCTGATTAGGACCAGAAGTTACACACAAAAAGTCTTGTTAATTTATAGTCACTATATCTAGATAGAGATGAAGTACAGCTTTTTAAATATTATCTATGGACAGACATGAGAAAATTCATGTTTATTTCTCACTCTCTCCTGGTTGCTTGAGTTACATGACATTGATTAAGCCTCCCTTCTGTAAAAAGGTGAGTTTATCCAGGTCCCACACAAAGATAAAGCAGGACAAAGTTCTGTAGAGAGCTGCAAAGATTGCTAGTGGGGTGCAGCACATGGACATCCAAGTACGAGAACTTATATACATTGCAGAGAACTCAAGGGAGGTTGTAGTTACAGCAAGAAACAACAGAGCCAGACTCTCATCACAGATGCACAGTAAGAAAATTAAAGGATCACAAGATGCAGCAAAGGAAATCCCCCACTAGAGAGGGAGTAAGTGCAGAAACAGGCTGCCCACAGCCACAGTTTATGGAGCTTCCACCATTAGAGAGACTCAAAACTCACCTGGGATAGTTCCTGCTCTAACTTGGCAAGAAGATAAACTACATGACCTCCAGAGGATCCTTCCAGCTTTAATGATCCTATCACACCACTTAACTCAGCCCACAGAAGAGAGCTAATTAGTGCTGCATCACCTTATCTGCATTTGTCTGAAATTAGATTTGAATGTGAATAAGTGGAAATAGTAGTTTGGGGTAAATATGCACATATCCTCAGCTCCGAAGGATGTTGTAAGAAACCTTTGTCATACAGAAATTATTAAAATAAATGTATATAATTGATACAACTATAAAAACAGGGGGAGAAATGGAAGGTAGTCTGTAAAACTCCTAAATCCTAATAGAACTTGTATAGACATCTAGTCAACAAGCATTATCAGTATTTTTTATTGAAATGGTTATAAATAGTACACTTACTGTTCCAAGACAATAGTGTATTGTTTATCCACATGCTACTCACTTTAACTCCAAAAATATTTTGAAGGTATAAATACACATACTGAAAAATATTTCTATGTAATTGTGACAGCATATGATTAACTCATAGTGGACATGCTCATAACGACTATTCCCACAAAACCACTTTATGTTCATTTTTATACTGCTTATATTTATATAAAAGGAAAGCAGGAGTTAAAAGAAGTTACACAAATCTCTTAGATATTAACTACAAGTCTTAACTGCAATGAGATATTCCAGTGTTAACCATCGAGTCAGCTTAACATTGAAAGTAAACATGCCAGAAGACAGGTTATGCATAAAGTCAATTACACAACTCAGCTCTGTTTACCTATAGCAAAATTTCCAGAAATGCTGCCTCTGAGGAGTTTCTAAAGAGAATAGTTAGAGACTTGGGGCCAGCAGCACTTGTCATGAGTTCTTTTCAGTAATTATTAACAGAAGACTCTTAGTTCAAGCAGACTGCTTTCAATAAATTACTGCGCTGCTAACAGGGCCACTGAAACAATGGCACAAGCATCTCAGTGACCCACTCAAAGCCATTTCAGTCACAGCATGATCTGATAGCTTAGCATTAATTATAACATAAGATGACTGACTCTGCAATTCTTGCATTTACTTTTGTCTTTCATGGTTTTATTCAAACAGCTTATCCCTATGTACTACTATGAATTATTAGTTGAAAAGAGAAAAACTTGGACAGCTTAAAAAGGGCCAGCTATAGCCACCTCTATTTTAACAGGACAATGTTTTGACTTTCCTCTGGGAAAGGCAATACCAAACTGAATTTGCTTACATTTACCAATTAGATTAGGGAAGAAGCCTAGTCCCAAAAGAAACTGGAAATCAATCTTTCACTCTCCAGTAATTACTGCTTACAAATGGGCAAAAATTAAAACAGAGCCTTGCCATTACATAGAGCAGATATCCCAGAACTTAGCACTGAACTTATGGATGTAATTTCTGCCATCTATGTCACAGAGTCAAATCTGCTATATTTTTGAAACATTATGTTGATAGAGGAAAACATTTCTTATGCATAGCTTGTAATTAAAAGACATAGAAAATTTCTGACTAGAGCTTAGCAACTCAAGCAGTTCACAGCCAAATCTGCAGCTACAATTTGTTTCTCTTAAAGATTAAACTTCATTCTTCATTTATATATGGAAAATAGAAAGACAGTGTCTTAAAAAATGCAGCACTGAATACCAAATTCCAAGCATCTTTATCTGAATTTTTTTCTTTTTCCTTTTCTTCCAGCACAGGAGAAACATGTGCTACCAGCCTATAAAGCTCAGGCAGACTATATAGCATTTCACAGTTCAAAAGTAATCTCCAAAACAAGAGTTGCAAGTAATTTAATCAATATTAAAATTTTCAAGCACAATCTCTTTAAAAGTTGTTTTTTTCCAAAGGCAAGAAAAAAGAACGTTTCTTAGTTGCAACAAGCAAAGTCCTAGCTCATCATAGGCTAGGCACCATCAGAACTGTGTAAGTTTAGCATTAAAAGAAAAGTTCCTTTGCTGCCAGCACTTTTATACTTAAATAACTTTCAGGGAACTTTTCTAACACTTCTTTTGCTGTTTTATACAGAAAAATTAAATAAAACATTCTGACCTTAGGTAATTTCATGACTCAAGACACTAAGTCTCCCAGGGCAAAATACTATTTCCTAACCTCCACTATATAGGCAGCTAGATAACTGATGGCTTCATCAGATTACAGCTGTACCCTGGTTTAAATAAGTGCAATCAATTAGCATGCAAGTCATTTGTGCTCCCATTGCAAAAGGGAAGATACTTATCCTACCGGTCCTTCATTATCTTACCTTTATAAAGCTGTTAGAAAGAAAATAAATTAACTCCAAATTTCAGCCCAAATCTGTGGTACTGCAGCCCCCTGCTCTCTTTTGGAAAGGAATATTGTGATAATTGGACCCCACACAGATATGCCAGAAAATCTTGATTTAAAGCTGTTGCGTTAGGCATTGGTCCAATTCCTCTGTAAAACAGGAGAACCAAATCAGGTCTCAGTCAAGAAATTATGCTGTGGATGTGAAGGCCAGGTTGTGGCAAGTTCCATAAGAACAACACTTTTTAAACTCAAGAACTTATTTCCAAGTGTTTCAAACCAACCCAGCTGAAGAATACAGGACTGTATTAACAAAGATCATTCGTATTGGTGACTTATCCATCCATGTGGCAACACAAAGCTGCCGTCTCATTCCGGCCAGTCCCCCATATCCTCACATCCAGATCCTGCAGTACCACAGAGCTACCCTGAGGCTGAGGAATTTGCAGCAAACCTGCTGCCAGCTGGAGAAGGCCATGGCCATGCCCCTGTGCCTGCCAGGAGCCTCTGGCACGGGAAGTTCTGAGGCATCCGAGCAGACAAGTTTGTTGCAAGCAGAGAAAAATAAATTCTCACCATTAGTATGCAACATCTGGCTTAACTTCAGCCAGTGCTCACATTATCCACCCAGAAGGACAGGTGAATTGATCCTAGGCCATTTTATTTATTTGAAATGAAAAAAAAAAAAAAACAAACCAACAAAACATACCCGACCTGCCCCCCCCAATAAAACCCCAAACAACAACCACCAAAACCAACCAAACAAACAAAAAACAAAACAAAACAAAAACCACGACCACTGGTGGTTCCAGGACCCAGTAATGTGTTTTTCAATTAAAAACTTTCAGTTTCTTGGAGAAATTAGTAAACATTATGTAAAAGCCAGTGTGATTCCAAATTTGCTGGCCTTCAAACTGCACAACAATAATGTAAACAGAAAGAAAGTCTTCACAGTGAAGAATGAAAACAAAGCCACAATACCACACCTCCTTCTGCTAACCCACACAAGGAGGGCACTTAAACAGAAAATCTCCAACCCGAGACACAACATACACGATATTAAAGAAAATACAAAAATAAAACATACTGTTATGTGGGCCAAGAAACAAGTTCACAATTGCATGTTTATCAAACCCCTTGGAGAGACCTGGAGATGTTCTCCTCCTGCTCTTCTCTATACACACAATAATAATGAAAATAGTCTTTTTCACTATAAATTATTAGTACAATTTTTAGAGCAGAACATATCTGAACATATGCAATTTAATTGTGGAACTTTCATGTTGATCACATACCAAAACAAACTATTAGAAATTCATGATCAACATTACTTTCTCATATACTGTTTAAAAACTGGAGCTTGCAGTAAGAAACAATTACAAAGATCTTCCATTCATATTGGCACTTTTTCCTCCTTTCTTCTTTTATTTTTTCCATTTTCATTATGGGAAGAATAATATTCATATGCACCCGTAGTAAAAACCATGAAAGAGTAGGTGTTTTACACCAAGGCTAAAATGTCTTATAAAACCCAAAACCAATTAAATTATCAATAGTGTCAAAAATCTACTCCTTCTACAGCCAGAAAAGGAATTGTATTTGAAAAAGCATTAAAAGCCACTAAACAAAACAAAGGATGACTAAAACAAGCATAAATAGCTTTTGTAACTAGTACCTTTTAAAATACAGCTAAAAATTTTTGAACTACAGTAAGTGTAGAATAAAACTGAATGTATCAACTCAGTGCTACAACAGGAGTGGGAGAGTAATCATCCATCATGACTATTGCCAAGCACATGTATAACTTAGTATTTTCTTAGTATTTCAATTTATTCAATACCCTTCTTCATGAATATGAGCAACATTATCATAACCCTTTACAATAATGTATTCTTGTTCTAATTCAAGGAAACCAGGCTGCTAAAGATTTTGGACCATTTTGTGTCCAAAATCTTTATTGTTATAGTGAGTAGACCTGGCTGGCTTCCAGATGCCCACCCAGTTACTCCCTCACTTCCCTACCTCAGCTGGACAAAGCCAGAAAACAAGATTAAAAGCTCATGGGTCAAGATACACACAGAGAAATTGCTTCATCAGTTACTGTCACAGGCAATACAGACTCAGCTTGGGGAAAGGTGATTTAATTTGCTGACAATTACAAGAAGGATGGTGAGAAACAGCAGCAAACTTAAAATGCTTTCCATTTCTTCTTGCCAGGCTCAATTTCACTTCGTTTCTGAGTCCTGTGTCCCCTCCCCAAGCAGTGCAGAGGCCTGGGCAGCAGGGCTTGTGCTCAACCCACGACTGCCCCTCGCTGCTGCTCCATCCCTTCCTCTTCTCCCCGCTTCCCCTTACAGAGGCCACCCCTGCAGACCCCACCACAAAAGCCTTGCCATGAAAACACAATGTGATTGTGTAAATAGACTGCAGAATGAGCCTTTGAGAGCCTGATTACAGTGTTCCATAATGATCTTATTCTGGAGGGTGGGAGGGTGGAAAGCACTGTTTATAGGTTTCATAACATTTCAGCTACAGCACCAGAAATATCATATGTAAAATTTCCTTCCCCAAAATAATTAACCACAGTCAGAAAAAAAAAAAATAAAATTAACAATTTTCTTTGTGTAAAATAAATGTGTATTATGGCAGGGGTCTGTTTTTCCCATACACACGTTCAAATTTTGGAGCCTGCTATAACAGCAACACTTTACTGGAGATGTCTGGCAGTTATAAGTAAATCTACCCTAAATAATGTTTAAAAGTTATACTATAAAAAAAATTACCAATAAACTATTAATTAAATTAAATAAATGTTGTGAATTATACATCCCTAAAGTATAATTTTTAGTAGAGTACTGTCTTCCAAGTTCAAAGGAGGGCTTTGCAACAGTTTTTCTATGACCTGCAATATAAGATTCCCCTAGAAATTTGTAGACATTTGTAGACATTCCAATTTTTAGACATTCCAGAAATCACTAAAGTGACAAGTAATGAGAAAAGCCAGTTATTGGTGAAAATCACCTGAACCTCTTGGTAAGACAAGCTCTGAAAACATGCATTCTAACAACTGCAAAGGGTGAGTTCATCTATGGCAAGGAAATACACCAATTTTAAGAAGTAAGATTTGTGTACTGACAAGCCGCAGCTCTGAATGGAATTTGGGCATCACTGGGAATAAGCAAGTGAACCTGAGATCACAGTGATGCAGTTATTAAGCAAGGGCAGGGAGAGAATACAACAACCCCAGGAACTTCAGTTCCTATTTCTGTAGGAAGGTGGCAATACTTTAATATAATTGAAGAAATGTAACTAATTCTCTTCTGATTCTACACTTCAAGAATTAAAACTCATTCAGATGGGGATTTTTAAAAAACAAATGGATAAATTCTGGAAATCTTGCCATTTGGGAGATGTCAATCAATGTTGAAATATTCAGTGTATTAGAAAGAGATTAAAGGTGATTTGTTCTGTGCCTCCCAGTATCAACACAAGGAAGGCCTCTGATAGAGGGCAAAAGGCAAGAGTTTAAGAGCAAAAGGCAGAGAAAGCTGAAATGAATAAAAGATATCTGCACAATTTCACAATAAATATTAAAAAAAATTAACAGTGACAATAACAAAAATAACACGTCAAACAACCTAACAGGTGATACAGGAACAGTAACAATTTTAAACTTTACATTCTCATCATTGCCTTTTTAAATTCACAAAAGCACAAATTTCTGGAGAGGCAATACTGCATATACCTAAATTTTCACCAGCTAAGGAAGAAGAGAATGATTTCTGGGTCAGGACTGTTAACAGGATATCGCCAATATTAAACATCCACTGCAGTGACCAATCACAGCTGCAGTGGAGGATGTGGGGCTGTCTCCAAACATGTCAGAAGAATGTATATTTCAAAGCCTGGACACTTGACTCACATGTTCGTGTTTTCAGTTCAGAGCACTGCCAGCAGAAGGGCTTACTGCCATTGAAGTTCTCCATAATCCTCCTTTAGGAATAGCCATGCTAAGGATTCAAATTATGATGCTGGAGGGGGATGGCTCAGGGCAGCGCAATTCTGAAGCCAAAGACTCCTGTGGTGGAGCAGTTAATTTCTTTTTTTTTTGTTGTTTTTCTTTTTCTGTCCAGAAGGGTGAAAAGACACTATTGGCTGGTAAAACTCCCCATAAATTAAAGTACCGCCTCTGGTGGTACCCAGATTTTCTCATTGTATCAGGCAGCAGCCGAACTTACAGAAACCTCCATGGTTCTCTCCTGAGAAAGCTTAAGCTAAATTTTACATGAAACATAAAACATCTGTTAGGTTTTATCTTACAGGTATATTGCATAATATCAGATAAAGTAGGGGTGATTATTCAGTAAATACAATAGGACCCTTTTTCCCCCTCTGTCACTTCAATACCAGATGCAATTCCCTATTTCCAAGAAGATACATCCCTTCATTAGTCTTTTTGTTTACAGCAAGAAAACAGTTCTGGATTCAAACACTGATGGATAAAAAGTGGTCTCAAAAAGCAAGTACAATGTGAAAGGGTTGGAAAAATTATTTCTATATTCAACTACAATCACTATGTCAATAACAATACTGAAGCTCTGTGATTCATTAAGTGAATGGCAAAAATAATAGCACAAACATGACAGCAGCTCAAGAAAGCAGTAATTTCATTTCAGGTATAAAGGAATATTCTAATGTATTTTGTCAAAAAGAAGATGAATGCCAATTTTTAAGCACTTAGCTTTCTTGCTGTGCATTTGCCAGACAGGCTGCTCTGTAATATCTGTCTCTGCAGGTTTATGAAACTGTATAAGACAGTAAAAATGAGCTAAAGTATGGGCAGTTTTACATAATGATTGCTCCAAATTTGAAGCTGCATTGAAATTAGCACTTAAAGCAGAAACAAAGTCCTTTTCCTTCACAGATGATGGGTGGGTTCTACTTCAATTGGCACAATCTGCCATAAAAGGCACTGCCTTTTCTTCTTATAGATGCTGCTTTTTAAAGAATGAAAAGAATTACTGAATTATTTAGATTAAATAAACAGGATCAATTTCTGAGCTGATATTCTTATACTTTATCCTCTCTGACGAGTTTTAGTGTCTGTATTCCATTCACATTTATTTACCTCTGTCTGACCTGAAACCAAAAATTCCTTGTTTGTGGTAACTTTTGTAAGTCATACATAAAGCACTCTGAGATCTACATTGTCACACTTTGACTTCCCTATGCAAGCCACACGTGCAACTTAACTTGTCACAACTGATGTGATCTAGACCAGAAATAGATAATGGGTACTTAAAAACTGCATTTTAGTTCTTCCTTCTGAGGGTCTTTCTGGGTCACTGTGACCCCAAGATTGTTAAAAGTCTCTTTTCCCAGCCCAGGGGCTTGAAGAATGAGTCGGAGATCTTCAGTTCTTGGTCTCAAGGCTGTTTATTGCATCTATAAAAATTTTCTCCTGCCCTGCCAAGATGCATCCAGCAGGATAGTTCCAGGCACACTGCCTGCCCCTGGGGCAGTGTTACGTCTTTATACTAAAAACTACGTGTACAATGTTTACAATTACTTTCTACTACCTATCAGCTATGTTAGACAGTGAGCTTCTAGTCTAAACCAATCTAAAAGTGCCAACATCACAGCAGAAGATGGAGGCCGAGAAGACAAAGGAGAAAGGCTGGACACGCACAGATCCCTCCATCTTGCCTCCTGAACCCCCATACCAAAAACCCTAAAATCTACTTTTCCACCTCGTGATAACTTCACTATTATTCTACCTAAACTGTTGTGGCTTGATGATCTTCATATAAGGCTGGTAATTAGCTCCACGGGTCATAATCAAGGCCACAGGTGTTTTGAGCTCCATGCCAGGGCTTCTGAACCCCCTGGCAGGGGTCTTGGCCATCCTGGACAGCCAGAGGGATGCTCTGGGTTCTCACACTTCCTTTCAAAAAGAAGTGAAGAGAAGAAAGAACTGCCAGGAGGAGAATGGATTTTGTTTAAAACTGGATGGAAACCAACTGTACGAAAACTATTTCGATTCATTAGTGGGGGTGGCTTCATCAACAGACCTCAGATCTAAATTTGCTTTCAAATTTTGAAAGTACTCAGATGAAGAATACCCTTCTTCTGGATCTCTCTGGCTGAGTGAGAGAGAAAATGAGCTCTTGCTTCAAAGCCATGTGTCTGAGACCAAAACATCCCTAAGCTGTACTGAAAGCAATTGTGCATTAGGCTTCATGTACTGATAAGCAACATAAGATACAGCAGTAAATACCTGCTTTCAACACAGTAGAGACACAAAAAGAAAAAAAATCAACCCTACAGTCTGTTTTCTTAAAGTAATCCTTTTTTTCCTGCATAAAAGAAAGAAGATAGGTAGCAACTGGAAAGATGTCCCAGGAGCCCCAGCTAGGAAGCAGAAGACAGCCAAAAATGCATTAAATGGAGGCAGAGTACAAGAGCAGAAACAGAAGGAGAGAGCACAGCTCCTTTCTTTCTCGCACTCCAAACACTGTGCCCTCTGTGAAAGAAACAAACACCTTCTCCTGCCTAACAGGGAGGGCAGCACAAACATCTGCCTTCAGGGAGCAGCACATGAGCTTTGCATGTCCCCCTTGCCCCATCCACCCACTCTCACCCCTTTTGAGACTCCAGTTGTGAGCTGCTGCTTCTGCAGAATCATCACCTGATCATGCACGACGAGATGAGAAAGAGCCTGCCTAACAAGCCTATACAAGCAACCACAGAAAGAGGACAAAAAAAGCCCTACACTCAAAACAACTCATAAAAACAGAATAAAAGGGAAAAGGTAAAAAGAGAGCAAGGATGAAATAGGAACCAAAAGGCAATCAAAGTGTGCTGCTAAAATGCTCAAAGAATTGCCTGTCAGGCATCAATTTATTGTGCAGATTTATCCATATCTGGTTTTAAAACGTGATTTTTACCTCCCCTTGGGTACTGTGTGAAAGGCTAATTACAGAACACTCCCAGGCAGGTGAAGTATACAGAACACAATCTAGATTTGCTTTATATTTCCATCATGCTATGTATCACCTACAAGACAAAAAATCCCATGTCTTCTGCAGTCCCTGCCTACTCCAAGGCTGTTGCACAGGTGAAAGGATAAGATGTCTCAGTGTTTCACAAACAGAATACAGGGCAGAGTAATTTGTGAGAAATGAACTAGAAACAGAGGCTTTTCAGCAGCCCCAGTTGGCCGAAGTAGGGATAAAGGAAAACATTTAATTGCTCTGCCAGAAAGTTACTTACATGCTGGTAACCACACATAATCTCCAAAATTCTTTGAAATAGACCCAGACATGCTGTTGTTTATTCATTTCTAAAAATTGGCTAATTCTGTTGAGTTTGTGGCACTGTGAGAAGCATACCTGGCTTTATGAAACCATGACTGGCACCCCACAGTTGTGTCAAGACAGATTATTTCCACAGTGATGCTCCACAAAACCTGTCACGAACCAGAACTGTAATTCTGCTATTTTCTTCAGAAGCCCACAAACTACTTAAAAGTCCAGACAACAGCTATAAACCCTCTTCTAAACACAGTACTAGTGAAAACTTTGGGAATATTCAGGTTGTATCCAAAGGATTTCTACTCTGGCCTCACTTCAGCTCAGGACAGCACCATACACAAACAAAGCACAAAAACACACCTGCCCGACTCAGACAATGCAAACATCCTTCAGGAAACCAAAATGAAAAGAGCTCTTTGCTATAGGAGATTTGCTACTCCCTGCTATGGTGTCACTGGGACAATTAACTCTGTCTCCACTGACCTGATTTCCCTGGTACATTTTCTGTCCCATACCACAGGCAGAAACCCCTGGACATGCAGATCAACATCAACAATGCACAGCTGGAATCACAGAATCACAGAAGGGTGAGGTTGGAAGGAGACACAATGGGGTCATCTGGTCAAGCTGCTCTCTTCAAGCAGGGTCATCCCAGGGTTGTGCCCAGGTTCTGGAATATCCCCAGTGAGGGAGAACCCACAGCCTCTCTGGGCAGTCTGTTCAGTGTTCAGTCACTGCACAGTGAAGAAGTTCTTCCCCATGTTCAGGCAAAACTTCCTGGAACATTTTCAAACTCCATAAGTTTAATGAAGAGCCAAGGAAATCTACAAAGCCATGTGAAATAGGAAACAAGCCACCAGGAAACCATACCTAAAAGTACCTCCCTTACATTTTCAGGAAAATATACCCAGAAATCTGAAAAATACACTACTTTTAGGATTTTAAAAGATAGGCTAAAAATGTGTGTTCACATGATCAGATAATATAATAAATTGTGGTGGCTTATGTTAATACTGTATTTACATGGTAAATTAGTTTTCATGACAAAAGTTATTGAGACATGAAGCAAATATGAGATGTGTGTGTGCAAAATCTCCTCTAAAATGAAAAGATTCCACTGAACGCCAGTGGTTTGAAATTTTTACCACCAATTCCTGTTCTACTAGAACATTTTTGTTGTTTTTTAAATTATCTTAATATCTTGAGAAAATTGCACACACACACACATTTTTTCCAGGCCCTTGTCAAGGTCTTTTTCAACAGAGGAGAAAGTGATAAAAGTTGACCTTTAGTCTTTTGAAATCAGTGGAAAATGTGAGATTTAAATGAGCTGTCTGTATAAAGATCCAATTACAATTCCTTGAATTTACCAGCAAAGGTGACTGATAGTGTACATCACATGGACAACACAAATTTCTTCCCATTGCAACCAACTCACAAAAATTCTGAGCACCTTCTGCTCTTTCACAACAGGTTCAAAGCCCTCTTGCAAACTTTTAGGAATGGCAGCTCAGCAGTTCTTCAGCACACTTGTACTTTTCAGCCACCACTCTCCTGGAAAAAGAGTCTGGTCTTTTAATTACTTTTTTAGGTAGACCGATAGAGAGATCCCAGCATAAATTACATTTATACTTTTTATGTACTGTATACTCTTCTATATAAAGGATATACATTTTTTAAAGGCATTTTTACACTGTGTGTTTGTTTTCTTTTTTTTTAGTCTATTTAAGGCTAATCTTTTCAGTAACTACTCAGTAAAATAAAATAGTTACAAAACTATGCAGGTGATTTGCACAGAACATATCCAGATGCTTAAAAACCCTGAAAATTCATTTTCACAGTCAATATTTACTTAACGTTTTAGATATCCAGCTATGCAAATTAATCTTGTTCACTATAATCTCAAACCTACTCAGGTTCTACAAACCAGAGAGATAATGATTTTTTTTTTGTAACTAATTTGTCTGCTGAACTTTAAAGTGAAACTTGCTCTTATTGATAACAGCCTACTGCAACACGAAGGCGAAGTTAAAGGTTAATATGGGAAAAAGAAAATAATCATATTTTTTTCTGTTATCTGACAACATTATGACAAAACAATATTACACATTTTAGGATCTTCTATGATGGATGATAAGCCTATTCAGAAGGCTGCAGAGAATAATTCCCGATGCAATAAAAACCAGTGCTCTTAGCACAGGTACAATGCATTGCAGCAACACTTTTGATTTGTAAACCCTTGCAATGACATCCCAATTCCTAATGCATGTGTGGTTGCATTAAATCTGCCATCAAAGTAGATGAAAGTCAATACTGAGCCTGGCTATAAATCGTAAAGTTAAATAAATGCATGAAGCAGGCAAGTAACGCTGCAAATGTACTGGTGATGGCATATAATCCATGGATGTGCCTTTTTATTTTTATTTAAAGAAACAGCAGCTCTACTGTGGACAAGGAATCAATTCCTACACATCAGCACAAACATTTTTAATAACAACTCCCCAAACATGGCATATATTAAGGGAGTGAGGCAAGAAGTGTAGATTTAAAAGCAATTATTAAAGTATTTCTGATGCAGAAGAGTGGGAAAAGAAAAAATTAACAGGTTGAATGAATTGTGACCTCAGTTTATCATGTTACACTGTACTCTGTAATTATTTATTGCATTTACTATTCATACACACTGTTCAGTGAAACAGGATGATAAAACTCTTTCCAGCAAGATGAAAAATAAACTTATCTTTTGTAAATTAATTAGGGCAACTAAATTTCCTTTTAAATATTCCTGTTTTGCTCATCCAAGTAACACTTTTGCAAAAGATGCAGAGACATTCATATCTCTGACTAACAAACTGCAGAGTTGCTCTGAGAGGGCCTTCAGAGAAGGTCCTTGATAAAACCCACTGACTTTAGCCACAAGTCCTTGTGCCTGTCTTTCCAATTACAGGGCATGGCATTGCAGCATTCAAACTCCTCACTGTGGGCATGAGGGAGCGTTTGAAGGAAGACAACAGGTTCATTCCTTCTCTGCACAGCCTCAACAGGAAAGTCTCAGCAATTCCCCACTGGGGGCTCCTCACTTGGAAGGAAGCTGGTGGGCTTCGATCCAAGAGATCCAGCTCCCACACCCTCCTGCCCACAGCACCTTGGCAGGGTGGGAAAGGGAGTGGCTGGGACCTGCCCTGTTCCTGTGTTCCTGTGGCACACAGCTCCTCAGGGACCACTGCCAACTGGAGTAAATTAAAGTAGACCTCAGGCTACCTTACAGAGGGCTGGGACAAGTCAGGAGAGGAGAAACACGCAGCTGTAATCAGGATAAACTTCAAGAAGCGCTCTTTTCATCAAAGACATGTTTCCTCTTAATTTTGTTGAGCAATTAGAGTTTTACAAAGGTCTGCTTAGCCTATCTCTATCCTACCTGTCTCCACAGCCAGGCTTACAACTACCAACAATTCTAGGCTGGAAGAAGCCTGAATGGGAAGGAACATCTTCTCTGCTGTGTCATTCCTATTTCTACTGCACTTGGGATTCCTGGATCTTAAAAAAAGGTGCTAGAGTTAAAAATTCAAGTGCAATACTACCAGTGCTGCTATCCCACTCCCCCAGTCCAGAGAGTGCATCAGGTGTGTAACTCAAAACAGGCTGGTTCTGACTCAATGAATCTCAGCAAGCCAAGGGCCAAACTGGAAACAAACATCAACTGCTACAGTAAAGTTCTACAGGTCTTCAGTAAAACTGAACCTAGCAACAGTGGAAAATATTGATTCAATGTACTTTTTCTGTTTCTGTGATTTTGCTGCCTGCATAGCAGTCGGTGAGAAAGGTGGTTAATGGTTAATGTAATTTCCAGTTTCAGTCTAATTCCTCACTGTCAGAACGACAGCACGAGCACAAAGACCCCAGAGTAAACACAAAAGGTCAGAACTGATCTAATAGGAAGCCATTAGAAATGGCTTCTTCAGAGCCTGAGACCAGAACACAAATAGTGATGACTTCACTTGAAGGAAATTCCTGAAATCACTGAATCTTTTAGGTTGCAAAAGATCTCCAAGATTATCGAGTCCAAACTCTGACCAATCTAGATCGTACCATGTAGAGCCCTGTCCAGTCATTTCTTGAACACCTCCAGGGATGGGGACTCCACTACATCCCTGGGCAGCCCACTCCAATGCTTGAACAATGTTTCCATGAAGAAATTCTGCCTGAGATCCAACGTTGGGACAGCTTCAGGCTATGTTCTCTTGTCCTGTTGCTAGATGCCTGGAAGCAGAGGAATCTTCTAAAAACCATGAGTTTTCTAAAAATCATGAACTTTCTAAAATCTTTCTAAAATCATGGGGTTTACCCCTGGAAAGTAAATGCATAAGCATTTTAAAATGGGAAGGGACACTGGATGCAACAGTGTAGTGGAAATGATAAATATTGGATGCATAAGCCAGCAAACTTAAATTTTAAAATTAATTCTGGAGAGAAAAATCTGTCCAAAGCTGTAGGCTTTTTTTAAGGGGAGAAGGGCCAGGAAGTTGGCACAGATGGTGGGTGAGGCTTGTTTGCATACTTTTTGCTCGGCTTCTGTTTTTTGTGGGTTTGTATTAAGTCAACTCTTTCTCTATTAGTTAAAAAAAAATGCCAGATATTTGCTTCAACACATTTCCAATCTTCAGGGCCCTCTTAGATCTTCTAACAAAGAAGTGTATGACAACTTGTATGTGGAAGAAGGATCTATATCTGATAAGATCAATTGTAATTAAAATATATGTTTCATACTGCAGTGCTTATTTCCCCTCATGCCACTTGCCCCTCCTGCTTTATTACTGTCACCATGATTTAGAGATGAGACACAAAAAGGGATGCTAAAATACTGTAGTTCCATGTGGCATGGATTGTAAAAGATACAATTACTAATCCCTGACTCCCAAAACATAAAGCCAAAATAGTGAACCAGCCAAACAAACAAAAGAAACATTTTCCCATTCCCACTTTTTTAAGTGCAGAGATATGAAGCCCAGATTGTCCCAAGTGCTGGGTAGAAAAAGAACTATACTCTGCTCATTCACATGCCATCTCTAGTCTTTGGCCAGCAGACCAATGCTCCCAGCAAGGAAACAACAGATCAATAAGAACTATTCAAGAAAGGCAAGAGGAAACTGCAAAACAGTGAGGACATACTACAGGAACAAAGATTAAGGTTTCTGGGGGTACTCAGAAACACTGAGGGTGAGAGAAGGCATCTAAGGTAAAACAAACCCAAATCCAGATATTTTCCTTAGGTACATGATTAGGAGAGATGGTGGTGGAAGAGGTTGGCACCCAATTTAATGCTCCATACTCAGGTAACCTCCTCCACCCTGGCTGTCAGACAATTGCCTGGGTGTCTGCCTCTGCTCAAACTCAAAGCTTCCAGCATCTCCTAGCAACAAGTCTCATAATGTTCTATAAAAAAGCATGTGGAAAAAGGTTAAGGACCAAATGTACTCTGTGCACAGACCCACAGAAGTCAGAAAAACATGAAAGTAGATTAACTGAAAACAAACGTGACCCTGTCGAGACGTCAGGGAAAGCTTTCTACTACAAGAATAACAAAGGACTGCAGCTGAGCTCCGGGAGGCTCCTTTAGTTGGGGTTTTCAAAAACAGATCACACTAAAAGAACCTGTAAAGAATGAGCCACATAATTGTGATCGTGCCCTCATGTAATGTCATTCACTATACATTGACTATATATCCTCCTCATCTGATTCCCTCCTGTCCCTGCTGTTCCACAGAGGCAATCCTGGCCATTGAGAAATGATGACTTTGCCTTCAAGAGGGGAAAAAAAATCATAGCACTTGCTTTAATTCCAAGCTTCCTCACAGAAATATGCAGGCTTACTGGTTTTAGGAGTCAGCAGGGTTCATGCTTTTAAGCTGCTCTCTGCAACCATGACAACAGAAAGTTTATTTCAAATGAAAGCAAGAAAGAAATTCAAGACTTTGCATTTACAAAAACACCAAAGTGAAATCTACTGTAAGAATCAGACTGAAGCATTGCAGACTTGAACCTCCCAGAGAAATCAGAGCCCTTCAAGATATGAAAGCTGAACCACCACAACCACCCTGAGTGAAGGCTCTTAACCAACAGCAAATAAAAGGTAATGCAACTAAATCCTCTTAGTGCAATCTAAAATAAACTGCATTACTAAATATTTGCTATTCATGCATATGGACAGCTACCAGACTGAACACTTACCAGTTTGATCACATGTCCAAACCTTTCCATAGAAACTTGTAAGAATCAGCAGAGCCTGCAAATACTACACACAAGTAAAATACTTAGATATTGTAATCCCTCTGGAGAACTGAATTTCAGATAGGGTAACACACTGATCTGAATCACAGAACTTTCAGCTCAATGTCACCACCTAAACAACCCTATGACAGCCAGACCTTCCTTCTGAAGCAATTCTTCTGTGTGAACAAATGGGGCAAACATTTCTTTGTCTCAGAAGCAGCTGTTTCTTAAATCTGTTAAGTCCACAGCCTCAACAGCATAAAATTCTCTATCTTCTGTTTCTAGCATTGAGTAAGAAAATGCCAGCTCACACAGCTGAGATGCTGCTCCCCAGTCTCAGCTTCTGGGTCAAGCTCTCATACAGCAGGTATCTTGATTTAAGTGACACTGTTCTCCTGATATTTACTCTGTAACCATTAATTCAGTCCTGAGAGGTTTTCAGATTTGCCTGAGTGCCCAGTACAATCTTTAAAAAGGACTTTTGAAAGACTCTTATGCAAGCACCTAAATAGTTCTGAAAATAAGTTCCAATGCCTGTGTCCTCTGTGTACAATTGCAATGCTGCCTATGATTATGTGACACATGATAATTCCCACTGAAACTGGCAGGCTCTTCCTCACCAAGGTCAGATCTTTCCAATTTCTTCATTTTATTATGCATAATTTTCTTCTGTTTGATATGCACTTTATTTGCATTGATAAACTATTGCTTAAATGAAATTTGAGATAATTCAAGACAGGAGAGTATTCTTTCCTCCTTTTGTAGCAGAACATGTGTGAGATGACTAAACTCCAACAACTGACTTGACTTATTTTGGCTTAAACAAGTGTCATTGGAGGATATGATTCCCCCCTGAAACAAGAGCCAAAATCCAAAACAAATCCCTGTTTAAAATAATGTGTTCTTCTAAGCAGATCCAGCCTTCTATCTAAATGAGGTAGATCAAGGAAAAAAAATCACAACAATCATCTGTTATGACGTGGTTCAATAAGTCTGTTATTTCACCCAAACACTGCTTCTGCTAATTTTTAATGTAATTATATATATAAATACGTTTCAAGGTGTTTTGACATTGTCCAACATATTCCTCTGCCCACAAGGAAGTAACTTATGTTACATGAGCACTATCACAATGCATACTCAGACTACAGGTGGACTGTATTTTATTTTCCCTATGAAAGCAGATCCAGTTAGTCAAATACCATTTCTGCATGCAGAGAAACACTTGAGGTTTCGGGGCTCAGCAGTCTGGCAGGAGTGATGGGATGATCAAAGGGGTTCAATAGGTTTTGGGTAGACTTTGATAAGGTCAATACTCACTGTGAAATTACCAGTTAGGCTTTCGTCAGATGCGCTACCTTTGCAGCTTTGAGTTAGAGATGGTTAAAATTTTAGGGCCTAGAAATCTTCTTCCATTCCCTCTGCTTCTGGAACCACAGTGTACCTCCCTCCCACATGTTATGCAGTAGGAAACAGCTGTACACTTGAAAAATAACCTAAAATTATATGTACTAAGAACACTGGAGTATCAACTAATTGAGTCAAAGGCATTGTTTAATTAAATGTTCAGTTCCTCCTTTCAGACTGAAAATTATGCAAGGCTTCCTCTCTGTGTACTTACAACAACCACTACTGCAATTTCCTTTAAATCACACTTCAGGTTCTCCCCTGCTTCAGACTTTAAAGAGCAAACAAAACCCAGCTTTTCCCTACATTAATATATTTCCCCCTTTTTTTCAAGCCTGTACTGAATAGAAAAAGCCTGTGTTAGGCCAATCAGGTTTCCTCTTCCCTGTAACTGTTCCTAACCAACTTCAAAATGTGAGTACATCTGTATGCACAGTGAACTCCCCAGCAAACACCTGCTTCTTAAAGGCACTGTACACTGTCCTACCTCCTGTAATTTGCTGCTCAAGTACATTACTTCGCTTCATTTTCTGTACACTCAGAAATCAATATTCAAAATTCAATTACACTGCAATTTCTTCAGTTCAAGTGATTTTTCTTATCCCATATTCCTTCTGTATGCAAGAAAAGGAATATGAATCACAGCAAGCTTGAAAAACAAGATAATAAGCAGCATTGTGTTAGATGCTCTTCATCTTATAGATAATAATACCAAGTCCATCTGCTCTATGTGGTTAGATTAGGTAGGAAAAAATGCATATTAAGATGAAGAGCCTTTAATCCACAGTAGGGAAAGAAACTCTGCCACTTTCAATAGAATTGCGTGAATGCACTGGTGGATTAGATACAGAGTGTAATCACCTCAACCTGGGCATGGAGATGGGCAGTGCACACATTTATGTAACTTTCAGAGAAGTGAACGCTGTAATGAACACTGACTTGTACTTTTGTAACTTTTCAAGTGAATGCCTTATACCTTAGTACAGCAGGCACATAAAAATCTCTCTGGTTTGAATTCTCTTCAAGGTAAGACACACAGCAGGATTAACTAATACTAAAGAAAAAATCACCTTTCAATTTTTGAGTTTCTTTGTGGGCACTATTTGTCTACGAAAAGTTCCAAGTAAATGTCTCAAAGGGAGGGTTCTATAAGCACACTTTGTGTGTATGTCACACACAGCAGCAGAAATATTTCTGTGTGCTGCCCTACTGCAAATCTACTGCAAATCTTCTACCCTGATCTTTCTAAAACTCATGAACAAAACCAAAAATTAGCATAAATAAACTAATTAATTAGTTAATTAATTAATATCAAGATCATTGAAAGTGTCATGATCTGAGATACAGACTAAGCATCAGGAAAAAGAAAATTTACCTAAAACAAAAAACTGGGTTTGATTCATTTTCAGCCAACTCAGTGGAAGTGGTTTAACTCCCTCCCAATCAAACCTTCCTCTCAACAAAATACATCAAGCTGGAGTCAAGCTCTCCTGCAGGACTTCTGCCTGCTTCTGGAGTTTTTCCATGCCACAGGAAAAAATTTCAGCTTTCACAAAACTACAAACACTACAAAGAAAGATTTAAAACAGCAACAGTACTTAGAACTATCTTGTTTTGGACATTTTATAGATTCCTCTCCCCAAACAACTTCATTTAGCTAAGGCCCCTCCAATTTCTGTTGGAGACAAACACACACATAATACCAAAACTAAACCTAGTATTTTTTCTGATCATTTGTTCTGACTTCTGTTCACCTGTTCCCAAAGCAGCAGACATCATAAACAAACATGGTAAGCATTGCAGTTTTCCTTTAAACAAAGATTTCAGGAGACAGTTCATGAAACCTGGTTCTGTAGAAGATTTTTTCCAGGAAAAAAGAAACAAAAGAATAAAGATACAGACATGGAAATATCAAACATGGCTTTCATGCTCTAAACAGATAAAAGAGCTGAATACCTGTGAAATGCCAAGGATGATTAAGAAAAAGATTTGACTTCTGTTAAAAAGGTAGAAATTTTTCATGTTTATTTTATGTTAATAACATCTGTCACCTTCATCCAAGAAATTACACTCTTTCTTTCAAATAAATTTTCATTTATTAATTGAACCTGCTCACAGAAAAATTGGGTTCAATTTGGCTCCTGTTGAAATTGGTGCCAAAGCACTTCAAAACACGTCATCAACAGTGAAATTAAAACCAGGTACAAAATTTCAAGTATTCTCCAATCCAGGAAGGACAGTGGTAACTCATTATTGCTTTCACAGGAAAAGAAAAAGAAACATTATTACTAAATGGTGGTCGAAGAAAGAAAATTGGCTTTTGCAAGAACTGCTTTGAGGCACTGATGACACAGATAAAGGAACCTCAAGGCCAAGAATATTTTCTTAGTAAATCTCATCCATCCCAACCTGGAGCACTGAGAGAGCTCCAGAACACTCCCCATTTTTGGAGAAAGATGGTTCAGTCAGAGGTGATTTTAAAGGCATTATAATTTGTCTACATTAAGGCATTTGTTAAGAACAAAAGGATAAGAATAAATGTGGTAGATACCCTTTGAAGGATACCAGAAACTTTTGTTTCCCACAGCTTTAGAATTTGCTGTTCCAGAAGAAGGATGCACACACTGAAAAGAGAACTGAAGTGTTCAGCCAACTTATGTTCTGTACACAAAAAGAAAAGATGAGACTTTTAGAAAGTAAAAAAATAATAAAGTGAAGAATACAGCTGAAGAATCTGACATCGCTTCTAAGTAGGGGGAAAATATTTGATCTTTTCAACAAAAGGGCTTTAGTCCCGAAAATGGTATTAAAAAAACATTTTTAATGTTTTTCCTCCTCCTTCCCCTTTCCCTCCTCCCTCCAGTTCCTCCTCCCCTACCCAAAGCAGCAAATGGAAATTAAACCTAAAAAGCTGAGGGCAGGTGAGGTCAGGACATTCACACACCTCATCAAAAGGTTCCTCTACAAATTCTTGTGGCTTTCTTCCCTTCCTTCAGAAAGCAAATGGCAATACAAAAAAGTTTGTTTGTTGCAAGACTATTCTGTCCATTTGCAACTCTCCTTCATTTCCCCAGGAACTTTTTCTCCTGATCACCTCTACTGAACTTAAGCTACCTCTCTCCTGTGGTCCCTCCTGAGATGTCCTAATTTGCTCTGAAGGGAGATCCAGGCACAGGTTTCAGGATTATCTGCTGTCTTGTCCCCTCCAAGGCACCCCAATACATATCACCCACCCCTTAACTGTCATGGTATGACAACCAGAATTATGAGAGTCTGACACTCAGCTTTCTTTCGTTCTGGCATATTAAATAAACAAACCAACCACACAGACAAAAGATTGCTGTCAGCCTGAAGCACACTTGAAAGGACCCCTGTGTAGGAGGTCTGGGCTCTGTGTGATACAGCTTGGAAGTGTCAGGCTGCAACAAGCTCCATTGCACTCTTTCTCACTTCCCACAGCCACAGGAACCACAGGGAACGAGGATCTGAGGATTCCTCCATGGGAACAAACACTGAAGAAATGCTGGAAGTCATGGCCTTCCAGTCCCACTTGGTTCTGACACGTGACTTGCATTCCTTTCGATGGCCATGACGAGATTTCACCACTTTATAAATTACAGCCACCTTCTACACCACAGCAAACTCCACCTGCACGGAACCAGGGCAAAGGCAGGGCCCACTGCAGCATTCCTTGGTATCTGGTGCTGGCCAAACAAAGCAAAACTCATTTCAAAACAGGGAGTTTTGCCGGCAGTTTGAGGCACCCCTGAGAGAGATGTGGAGAATCTCCTTCCATGTTACCTATCACACCAGCACTGTGGGATTACCTCTTCTCACAAGGGCTGTTGAATCTTTCCTTCAAGTCCTGAGTTAGCGCTGAACTCACTCCTCATTAGTCTCCTATGCATTCCTCCTCATTTTTATAATTCTGAACTGTTAGCTCCACCAGTTTTCTGTGGTACTCACAAACAGCATAAAAAGAAAATTTACTTTCCCTTATGGTTCTCAATGTAGTCTTTTATAAAGAGAATACTTGCTCTGGTATTCTAAAGAGGGAAAAGAACAAAACCCCATTACATTCCTTCCAGCTACCATTTGTCCACGAAATAGGAAAGAATTTTGTCACAATTCTTTTACACTGTGATTTTTTTTTCTCATATAGAATGTATTTTAAAAATTAATAATAAAATAAACTAGATATTCTGTATAACACACAAATAAGTATTATTATAGATAGAAAATATTTTCCAAAACACTACAAATAAACTCTTCTCAGACATAAATGAGAACTTTGAGTGAAATATATAGTATGTGGAAAACAAAAACCAGATCCAGTGGGTTTTGTGTGGATGAACTGTCTTCTGGATGAATTCTACAAGACAATCAAGTGCCTTTAGTTCTACAAAGTGTTAAATCATGTGCTAGCCTACATTAGTAGTCATGCCAAATTTTGCCACTAATTATATAGGGAAACTGCCATTTTCTGCCTTCCAAATTCTTTTAATGGAATTGACATACTGAAGGTCCTTCCTTTCCATTCCTAAAAGGCATTCTGTCTCTCATACAAATAAGAGAATTATTCTTCAGTGCACTCAGTTCTTACTTTCCTGAGAACACAGGAAAAGTATTAAAGAAAGTGCAGAGTGATTTATTATCAAACTGGCTCACTCAACCACAGAGAGATTCTACCCAAAACTTCAAGAACTACAGGTAGATAGATAGTGTTCTTCTCTGCTTTATGGACAACGAGTTGTAATCTGCAGAGTTTAAAATGTAAATATTGACAAATGAATAAACACATCGCCATACAAATTACATCCACTTTTCCTTTACATTAGTAACATTAGTAACTACCCATTACTGTAATGACTTTATTATTTATCTTAAACATAAGCAGGAGCAGTTGGATTTCACTGAATATAAAGTCTTATGCTTGCTCTTACCAAGCAAATGACTAATGAAAGCTCCTGATAGGAGTGAGAGTTTGCCATTTGCAAACAAGACAGAATTAAAAAGAAACCATGAGGGGCAAGAGGAAAGAAAGGCTTCTCAAAAAGGAATCTTTACAGACCTCTGAGACATCTAACAACAAACTTCAACATAAATACCCTAGTACTATAGGTTAATGGTACATTCAGCCCAATAGGGATTTCCATCTAGAATGATCAAAAATGCCTATGCGGGTATATTAAATTTTGGTTGTTACTTTCAATAAAGACAATTTGTATATCAAATCAAAGGAAGTTCTGAGGTGTCTTTTTCCTGCCTCTGGAAACGGCTAGAACTACCAGGTCTCTTCCCTTCACAGAAATCAATGTTTGTGGTCACAAGCAAAGGAGAGCAGATAAAGCATGTTTCCCACTTGGCAAAACAGGCAGGTTCCCCTCTTCATGCTGCAGCAAAACCAAAGGAGCAGAGCTCTCATTTTACAATGTTTCTATTGGTTTTCCACTTCTGAATAAATAGCACGGGTTGACCTCGAGCATGTCCTTTTGACCTTAGTGCCTGCAGTGCTCAGCCATCCACAACTCAGGATGCAATGGAAGAAGTGGGAACAAAAGTTCGATCAATACTGAAATGACAACCTTCATTTTAAACTCCGCAAATAAATCTGTATGCAGCAAGCAAAAGATCTGATCAGAAAGCAGCAACTAAAATGTGAATTTAAAAATGCAGTTTGCAAAATTAAACCCAGATACTGAAATGTGATTATTCACTTCCAAATATATCAGTTGTGAAAAAAAGTTAAGGTAATATAGCTGATCTATCATTACAAAATTAAATCCCCTTTGGGAAAATAAATTTTAAAAATATTTAAAAGACTGGCAAGTCCTCTCTCATCTTTCTAGCAAAAATGCAGATATTAATAATGATGCCATTTGACCAATACCTAATTTCTCTTTTCCTCATATGTGTTCAATATCATCTTGAAAACAGATATTTTTACAGCATGAAGTGACATAAAATTTTAGCTTCTAGAAACATTCTCTTTCTGAAACACCTTTTCAATTCAGTTTCTTCAAGATTTCTCCCCATACAATGTGATGATTTTTTAGCAGTTTTCTTTTTTGAAGGAACGGATTGCAATTCTGCAGCTGAATTTTAGTTCAGAATTCTCAGGAACTAAAATGAATAACATATCAAGAGATGGTATTTAACTATACTAAAATATTTTAATATAAGAAATGCTTGATCCAAGGTACATAAACCCAAAACTGTACCAAAAAAAAGCAGCCTCATACTTTACGTGTACCCTGGTCCTATTATGAAATTACTGCTCAGTGAAAACAGAAGAATAGACACCTCTGACAATATGATTGCTCAAACCTCAGGTTCACCAAGACATAACTCCATTTAGAAATTAATGGATTTACTTCTTGTTGTCATGCTGGTTTCATTAATTTACTTAAGTGAACCTAGGGAAAATAAAGTGTCTCATTGTTAATTTATTTTATGGTTATTCTGTGGGGTATTCAAGATCGCTGGCCTCATCTGTAAAGATATTGTAAGAAGTTAGTAATCTATTTCAAATTTGTGACACAAATTTTTGCAGAGCAGTTAATAGCAGTGTTCATGACCCATTTTGCTCCTTTCATTCTCTGTAAACTAGAATTGTGCATTGTTTCTGCCCATTTCTGGAGGACTGAAATAGTTCAAATTTTCATATAAACCATCTGGTCCTCAGTGTGCAATCAGATGACCATTTTACACCCATAAAGGAACTTTAAGGAGCACCAGCACCTTTCTGATATGGAAGGGATTATCAGTAATGTACATTTTTTTAACATTTTTTTTTGTTATTTTGCTACAGACAATACTTAGATGCGGCGATTCAACAGCATTAAAAAAAATTATTCACACTTGGAACTTGATGATATTGTCTGTGTAGTTTTTCTTCTGCTATGCAAAATATGTACACATAGCAGAACTGTTGCTTTATAAAGAAAATATATTACAAGGTTGAAATGAGAGTGAGATTGTGTTCTTTTAATCAACTCAATTTTATTAACTATTCTTTTCAAATCAATATGCAGAATATCAAGAAGAATTGGCCTTGAAATATTTATCAATTAATTATTTCTTTATTAATCAATAGCAAAGAGGGCAGAGGAAAATATGATTAAATATGCTTGAACTCTGATATTTCAGTTTAGTAATTCCTGTAGGTGGTGAAAATACCATAGGTAGAAAACAATTGCAATCTACCTTTAAAAAGATTTTTCAGATTTATAAGTAGTGTAACCAGAAAATTTTAGAAAACTGACAAAAAAGACGGTTTCCTTTCCTAGAAAAATTTAGAAGAATAAACCAGGAGAAATCACTTTCATAAAGAATACATTCCACATTCACAGCAAATTTTACCAATTTGATTTTAATGCTAACTCTCAATTAAAATAAAATAAGTTCTTTCTATTCATAGGATTCTATTTCCTGCTATCAAATGCATCCATTAAGTATTTTCACTGGGAAAAAAAAATAGATCCCTGTCATTCCCAGGCGGACTCCTTGGTGTACCTCCAGGTAATAGAGTTTGATGTAAAAGTGCACTTGTAAAAGTGTAAAATTGTATATTTTCTGTATGCACTGTATTTTAAAGACATGAAGTCTGGAACTATTTAGCTTCACTGGGGACTGAAAAAAAAAGTCAAAACAAAAACAAAGGAAAAAGCAAATAAAAAAACCCCCAAACTGAACAAAAATGAAAAAAAAAAAAAAAAAAAAACAAACAAAAAAACACACACACAAGAAAAGGAAAAATACCATAATAATCCACAGAAAACTTTCTAAGAAATGATGCACTCACCTACTTCTGTAGATCATACTGAATCCTTTGGTCAATTTTTCCATAAGTATCTTCACAATATGTATAATATTCTGATGAACCCACTCATGCTTTTTACATGTCCAGTTAGTTAACACAGTTCCTAATATCAGTCACTCTCTATTTCAGGTTTGCTTTTTTGCTTTGATGTTTTTTGGGGGTTTTGGTTTGTTTTATTGTTGTTATTGTTATTTTGTTTGGGGTTTTTTTTTGAGGTGAGGGCTAGGGGGTTTTTTTAGCCATCATTTGCTAAATTCTCAGTAAATCATCAAGTAAATGGTATGATGGCCAGACTATCACTGGCCACCAGTGATAAATGGTACCACCTAATAAAATAATATTACAGAACATATACTTCTCCCAGGAATACCTTGTGTATCTTTCCTGTTCATCACTTCTCTTCTAATGAAATACTGCTGATGGCCCATCACACATGTCAGTCTAAACAGAACATAAAAACTGTGCTCAGAGAGGAATTTCAAGGAGCACTTCAAAAGTGCAATGACCAGATGGCTTAAGACTAATTAGAGAGCTTCTTCACTGCAAAAGTAGCTAATTTTTTTTTTTGAGATCTTTGTTCCAACCAAAGAGATGCAAACATGAGACACAGATGATTCACAACATTTTTAGCTTCTTCAGGAGAGAAAAAACAAAACAAATACCTCCCTTAAATACTATTTTCAAGGTGGGGGAAAAAAGGCTTCTTAGGTTCCTGTAACACACACTTTTCAAGATGAGCACTCTTATTATTTTTAAGGGCCCACAGAGATTTTCCTTGATCTCCAGAAACAAATTTGTGCAATAAGGCACACCACTGTTTACAAGGACAATTAGCTCAGTTCTCAACAGAGCCAAAATATGTAATGTCCACAACCCCTCAGTCAGGTATCCTGTCAAAAGACCTCTGACATGTCTCACAACATCAACAGATGAGCTACAACTGGTGCTGTACCATAAAAATGCCTAAGTTATTGTTTAGTCTGTGTGAAGAGAAGACGAAGTAGCAGTCCTGGAAAAGGGATTATTTTCAGCTGGTAGTTCATTCTTACCATATCTTTAGCAAAAACCCATTTCCTAACTGGAAACTTGAACATCCTTTTAAGAGGAAAAGCTGTCCCCATTTGAGGCCATGCACGTTGACTAGAAAGCAGCATGAGATTGTGGTGAATAGCCTCTTCCATCCCAAAATTTCTGGGACTAACAACTGCCATCACTTTTTTATCTCAATGCATGTTAATGTACTATAATGAAACATAAAAATTAAGATTATGAGACACCTGATGGCCTTTCCTGATTACCTAACCCTTATCAGCCTCCTGTAAGCCTCAGTGCTGGACACCCAGCTTACATATTTTCATAGAGCAGTGCTCTAACCTTAAACCACAAAGACAGAAAGGAAGAACAGCAACGCAGGACTGATACACTGATAACAGTAAAAAAAAACCACAAAAAAAAAAAAAAAAAAAAAAACAAAACAAAAAAACCCCAACCAAACAAACAAAAAAAAAAAAACACCAACCAAAAAAAAAAAAAAAAAAAAAAAAAAACACCAAAACCCCCCCCCCCCAAAAAAAACCCTGAGAAGCAATAATTGGTCTGAAGAAGAGTTCCTCACAAACCCCTCCAGACAGCATGGCCCAAGGCAGAATGGTCAGTTCTATCCCTCCAATAGCAAAGGGAAGTTGTTTCCTTGCCTTACAACCTTGAGAAAGCCATTTCACCTCTTTCCATCTCAGCTTCCCCACTTGAGAGCCAGAAGAAAACTAATCTTTTTCTTTCCCTAACAAGCTCTTTGAAGTCCACAGAGAAAAGTATCCCTAAATTGCACTTAAAGTCTCAGTCTTGTCACCTCTGCTCATTGTTTCAATGTGAAGTACAATTTGAAGCCCACTGTAGAATGAAGAATGTGTCAATGAAATTGTAATTAAAAAATGTCATGTTTTGATAAGTAGAGCTGCTGCCAAGCATAACAAGTCAGAAATAACCACTATATAAAGCAAGCAATGCATCCTCAAAATTCACTGGCCACAAGTATCTACTTCATATCCAATTCCCTGAAGAAACAAACTTGCCTCGGACTCCTACAGGGCCTTCCACCCTTCAAAACAAGGAGGTTTATACCCACTAATATCAAGCAAGTATATAAATTGCCAAAAGCTGTTGAGCTGTGTTTTTTATTTCTAAGAGACATGCATCTGCTTGAGGGAAAATAAAAGAACAAAGTTGCTCCTGTAACAATTCAGGATATGTGAAAGAGGACCAAAAGCTTGTGTCCCATGTATCTCTGAACCAAATTAAAAGTGAAGATGACAAAAGGAAGATCCCATCCAGAATCTGTAGTTCTAAGGAAATGTTTTTTTTTTTTAATGTTAGTTTAAAATGAAACCTATATGAACTTTTACAAACTATACATATGTGCCAAAGCTGAAATGCCAATTAAAAAAAAATTTAAAAAATTAAAAATAAAATTCTCTGCATTTACATGAGTGCATTTCAAAAGATTTGAAATAAAATATTTGTATTTCAAGGGTAAAGTACCAAATGACAAAGCATGCCAGAATATGACAAATTTTATGTTCTGTTTCACTAATAATTGATAACAGAACATCCCTGGAAAGCTGTAGAATAACAACAGCAGCTGAAAATGACAGAAGCCAGGACTGTGTTGAAAAAGCCATTTCTGCCATCCCCCAGCTGTGAAGTGGAGCAGAGCACAAAGGTCTAGCTAAAGGCTCACCCAGCAAAAGGCAAAGCAGTGGCCACCCTTCAGCTGGGCAGGAGCTGCTCCTCACACACAGCTGCACAAACACTCCTGTGGGTACCAAGGCAAGGGAAGGCTCCATGGTTTAAAACACAGCCTGGGAGAGAGCTCTGCAGCTCCTCACCTTGGGTTTTCAAAGGCTCATGGAGCTAGAGCGCTGGGGTGTGGCTTCGCCGTGTACAAACTATATCTTAAAACAAAGGAAAGAAAAAGAAAACACAGGAGACAGGCTGCTACGAAAAGGGAGATTCTCCCTTCCCTAAGGTTTCCCACTGTGCAGTGTGAGTGCCTATGCCAAATTGTTAATGAACTAGTACTTTTCTCGTCAGATCCACACACTGTTCCAACTGATTCCATGACTGCTCTGTGGTTGAGTTTCAGACAGAGAAGGAGCAGGTAGAAGGGATGAAATATTTAGCATTATACCACATTCAGATCACACTAAGAATGGCAGGAAAACACACCCTCATCTTAAACTAGACAGTTCCCAAGACTGCAAGTCATGCATTCTTGGAAAGAAGTTACATCTTCAGACTCTTTCTTTCCCATGGGACATTAATTTTTATTAGACACTGCACAAACCCTTCACTTTCAGGTTTTAGCTTCATTAGACTAACCATCTTTGCAGATTATACTTTTAACATACTTCTGTGACTGCATGTTTACTGCACAAAAACATGCATGATATACACACCCACATCTGCACATTGAAAGGTAAGGCTTTTCAGAAGTGTCTAAACTTAGACTTCAAAGACCCTGCACAGGTACTGAATTCCGGTGTCATTCCAGCGTGATTTGCTTATTCCTCTGTGCTAAGCATGGATTTATGGGCCTATCTGCAGGCAGTTGATTCAGCAAAGCTTGATAATGCTGAATACACGTAGACCTAGTAATACCACTGATTACGGTTGAAAATATATTGTTAAATATAAACTCCCTCTCCCCACTACCCTCCTTCAGATTCTCCTTTCCACAGTTGCTTCTCCAAGCTTCAATCATTCAAGCTAAAGCACAAAGGCATACAGAATTTTATTCTTTGGATGTCTTAGGTAAAATCGGACAGCCCTTTCCAACAATAAATTTTAGAAGAACTAATTTCTTTCTTTGAATGTATTTTCTCAAATGTCTTTTGTTTGTTTGGTTGGTTGGTTTGGTTTTTTTGTTCGGTTTTTTTTTTCCTGATCCAACAATCCGACATTGAAACCACGTTCTTACGTTGCTAATAAATTCATGTTCGTGGCTCTTCGAACAAGGACTTCAACTGTCTGCGACATGCTATCAGTTGTCATCACGCTTAACCAAACAGGACCAAGTTAAGGGCCTTTAGAAAAATCTCAGTTTCCACAAGCTCTGTCAGGGCTCATTAGCGCTTGGCAGATGACTACTTTGAAGAGTTCGTCCACGCCGAGCGTGCTGCAGCGGCGCAGGAGCTGTTCCCAGCGGCCGGGCCACGGGACACCGGGCTGGGGAGGCGGCTGGACCTTCGCCCTGCGCTCGGGAGCTGCTGCGCTCCCGCCCCGCTCCGCTGCCCCCGGTCCTTCCCAGGAGAGCGCGTCCCAGGCGGGCACGGCCCAAGGCAGAGGGAGCGGGGAATGACTCAACACGGGCGCGCAACACACCGTGCACACAGCCGCCTTCTCTTTTCTTGCTCTGGCAGGTACAGAACAATACCTCTGCGCCGAGCGTCCCGAGTGCCCCGGGGTGGTCGGCACCTGCTCGTTTTAAGTCACTATCTCGAGGTGAAGCCTTCCAGAGCACCGTCTGCCCCACCGGCGAGCGTCACCCTGATCCATCTGTCCTTTGCGCGACCGTAAGCAAAGTTACGACGTTATTCCTCCCGAAACCCCATTTTTTTCCGCCGCCGCTCCCTTCCTGGCTATCGCAGCGCAGTCGGGAGGCAGCCACCGCCGGGCAGCCCAGCGGGCTCTCCCGCATCGCGACCCCGCAGCTCTGCCGGCGTGCTTACCTTGATGCCCTGCTGCTGTGTGGTCAGGGTCAGCTTGGACTCGTCCAGGAGCAAAACTTCGCAGTAAAATTCCTCCGGGACCGCGCAGAAACAGCCCATGCCTGCTGCGATGGCCGAAGACGGGGCGGGGAGGCGAGAAGAGCCCCAGGCGGCGGCGGAGAGGGGCTGAGGCGCAGCCGGGTCTGGGCCGCACCCGGCTCGCGCCTCGGCTGCGCGGATGGAGCCCGGCGGCTGCTAGGGCGCAGCGCCCAGCCCCACGGGGCGGCCCGCGGCCATCCTGCCCAACAGCCTGGACGGGGCTGCCGGGCTCTCTCTCCGGGAAAGGGGGAAAAAAAAACCCGGCGGCTTTTTTAGGGAGGATCCCGCGCCCGGCTGTCACGGCGGCTCCCCCACCGCTGCCGCCCCGGGGAGGTACCGAGCCGCCCACCCGCCTCGTCCTCCTCCCCGTCCGCGCACGATTCCGCGCCTCCCCTTTGTGTGCAGGAGCGGGGCCGGGGAAGGGCTCTCGGCCGCCGCAGCCGGGGTGTGGGAGTGGTCCCCGCCCGGCCAGCGCGTTCCCTCCGGCCGCGGAGCCTGCGGGCGGAGCGGGGCGGCGGCGGTGGCGGTGCCCGGCCGGCGCTGCGCTGCTCCCCGGCTGCCCGCGGCCGTGCGGGGGGCGCCGGCTGCGCTCGCCTCCTCCCCGTCGGGGGCGGAGGGATGGAGAGAAGAGAGACCCGGCGGTCGGGCAGCGCCGGCCGCCTCCTGCCGGCCGCCGGGCAGGACTCCCCCGGGGCGCCTTTGGGGCGGAGAGCGGCGGGCGGCACCTGCCCGGCCCCGGCACCACGCCGCATCCTGGCACGGCACCCACCGGCGTGCCCGCTCCGGGGCCGGGCGCTCCCTGCCCTCTGCCGTGGGGCGGTGGCGATGTCCCCTGCCCCGGCCCGCGCCCCGCGGTTGTCCCCGTCGCCGCTGGGCACGGCTGCCCGTCCCGGCGGCCGCGGCCCCGCTCGCTCTCCGGGGCAGCACTGACCCCTGCGGGCTGCGCCGGCTCCCCGCCGGAGGGAGTCACATCGGGAACGGGTTTCGTCTCTGCGCTTGACAAAGAAGCGCTTCAGGAGACACCACGAGTGAAGGGTCCAGCAGAGGATGAATTTTTGAAAGTCCCCTAGATCGGAGGTCTATTCTCCATCGAGCTGTTGAATACTGTGCTTGCTACAGGTATATTTAATTTGCAAAGCAACAGTATTAAAAACAAATAAATAGATATATTTTTAAAAATCAGTTTAAAAAATTGAAACCAAAACCCAACCAACAAAGAAAAGGGGGAACACGAGAGATCCTCCAACTGCTTTTGCAGTTGTTGTCTATAGTTTTTGGAGCACTCAACTTTCTTTGATGCACATACCTCCAGGATTTTTCGCTCTCAGGTAGGAGAGGGATCCTACAAGTGAAGCCCTGATCCCACAAATGCCTGTGCTTTTATGTAAATCTGTATGCATGAGTCGTCCTATTGAAGAAGTTCACGTGTATAAATTTCAGAATATGCAGAAGTGTTTTTCTTCTGGTCAATAACTTGTTTGTGTAGCATAAGAGAGGGGCACAAGGAAATTATGCTTACAAAACCTATTGGGTATGTAGGTAAGTCTGCTTTTAAACACCTGTCCTAAATATAACCCTGCTGCTCCCAAGTAATGACACTCTCATTTTCATGTTTGAACTTGGACCTTGGGGTGTTGGGATCTCCATATCCATCCTGTAGCTGCAAAAAACAATATTCCATGAGCACTGGGAAGATCAGGACAAAACCCACTATAGAGGTTCATAAAAATAAAGCCTTTTGAAAGACCTAGAAATACTTAAAAAGACTAGCCAGTTAAAAAATTTGACTTCCTAACCTTTTTTCCTGGGCAATATGTACCCAGGGAGAATGCCATCCAGAAAGCACAGAAAATTTAGGAAATTTATTTATGGCTTTCTAAACACATTTTTCAAACAGTTCTTGAGCCCCTCTGACAGCAGACAATTTTCTATAGATCAGATGGTCCCTTTTCCCCCCTCTTTAGTCTATTTAGATCCATATATCATGCACATTGTGATATAAATTACCCTCTAAGTCAGTTAAAGTCATTATATATGTGTAAATCACTGGTTAATCAAGTGGGAGGGTTCAGTGAACTCAAAACTGCTTCAAAATCTTTATTGATAATTTTAAGTGTTCATACAATCACAATTCCAAATCTGAGCAGTTTTATCAATACTACTCTGGGTCATATGTTGCTTATAAGCTGTCCAAGTGAACTATTTAATGTCTTCTCTTTTTGAAGATCCATTTTGTGCACCTGCATGTTAGCTGCTTGGTCCGTGGGGAAAATACATAATACACAGTGACGTTGAGCTGATGCCTATGTTTAGGGCACAGAGAAGTTAACTCATGAATTTGTCTCCTAGCCAGCTATTGCCGACACCTAAGCACTTGATAAAGAAGCAGTACCAGAACCTGCTACTTGAGGTGAAAGCCTGGGAGGAGATCCTGAAATTCAGAAGAGACAAAATCAACCAGGGAGCAGAGGAAGAGAGGATGGAATAGATGGGATCTAGACTATGAACCAGTATGAGCCCTGAGAAGCTCAGGAAATCAGAACAATCAGCAGGCAAAAACATAGTGCCTAGCTTTTCCTTGGAGCACCATGTTACAGAAGACCAGCCCTGCCTCAGTATTTTAAGTATCAGGACCACCTCACAACTCATGAAGATCCTGAGATAGTCATCTGTTTTCCAAATCCATTAGGAAATTGAGCTCCCTTTTACTTCTCTCTACAATAAAAAACAGGTCAAGCACTGCAGAGGGAAACTTGTTGATGTAAGCTCTCATCACACAAACACTTATGGACATGTTTAACTCAGGCATGTAAGTACAGGACCAGAGCATAAAGGCATTTTTGTCTATTGCCTGTTTGATGAAGTAGCCAGCAGAACTCACTGCAGCCTCTGTGATCCAGTACACTCTCATTAAAATGTTCTGTTTTAGCTGTAATGCAGTATTTTCAATGAGGTCATATAAGCAAGGCACCACAATGGCACCACAAGGACTCCTATACATGAAGTGACCTATATCCATATTCTAACATACAGCAATTTGCCCAAAGGACACAGGGTGGCATATCTGCTTTCTCCCTCATTTTTACACAGTTTTGCTCACAAACATTTGCTGTCAGGAAGTTCATAATGTAGTAGGAGTTATGACGACTTGTTTTAACTGTTATCAGTATCACTTACCTTTCACTATTACCCATTGATATGTAGGGATGCAATTGCTGCATCTTATCCATGTGGGCTTCCAGCAACTGAGTGAAAAGTTTGAGAGGCACAGAGCAAGCTCTTCATTCTTCTTTATATGTAAAAACAAGTCTCCTGGACTCAGTTCCATGCTCAAACAATGAGAGAAGCAAAGCACTGAGGTCTAATGCAAGAAAATTAAAATGAAAACAGAGGAACAGCACATAACTCTCTGGGCTACATGTACAATCCTGAATGTATCTTCCATTAAAGAAAAAAGTCTTACTGAGACAACTGTTCAACAATTATTGTCCAGCAGAGTCTCTGGTCTTCACAGGGGAAAAAAGGTACAACTGCCCCAGCAGCACTGCATTGCTCTGGTTTGGCACTGCCCACCTGTCCAGACACACCTGTCCTCAGCCCTGCCACAGGGGTTCTCCATAGCTTCAACATGCTGTTAAGAACTCCACTTATTTGTGATTCTTGGATCCAAAAAAAGGAGCAAAGCAGGCAGTGGAAAAAGAATACTTTCCACATAGCATTTTACCGTATTCAGAGGAAAAAAGTTTGTTGCAATGGTGCATGAATTGGCATTTCTCATTTCACTAACAAAAGGCTGATTTATCTGGATTCTGTCTTACTACTACACATTAGACAAGTATGCACCCACTGCACCATTAGAATCTATGATCAAAACTACTGTGAAAATAAATTTATTCAGATATTCATCAGTTTTATACTTCCTGCAAAAATGTTGACATTATGCTCTACACAATACAAGTCCTTAAAGCAAGAAATGCCAGTTAAGACTACTTAATTACAAAACATGTTACAGAAAGGCCAAAGTTCAGATATACAGTGCAAGGATAACATAAAAAAACCCACACAGGCAAATAAAACAAAACATTTTTTAAAATCTTAGGAGGCTACAAAGTAAACTTAAACAGATTACATTTATTAGTCATTCTATAGCAATAAATGCCTTGAGATCCTCTGAACTGACATGGGACTGAGTGACAATAAATTCCTGATTTTCTTCACACATTTAACAAGACCCCAGAAGATTGCAACACTGCAAACACACACTTAACAATCAAGGAAATAATAAGCATCTCTCACTTGCTGATTTTTTAATAGGAACACATGCGTTAACTATACCTCCTCCACTCAAGAAAAATTTAAAATAAAGCTTTCAGGATATTTATTGTAAACCATAGCGCTAAAATTAGAAACTGAAAGAACTGTACAATTTTATCAAGGCAAGGAAAAAAAAATCTAGTTTTAGCTACTATTTATTGAACCTAATTTTGTGTGTGATGTGGTTTTACAAAGTTTCTGCCAAGACTTTGACAAGTTACCCCTGTGCAAAGAAGAACCAGATGATCCTGTTTTATTTTGCTTATGCTTAGCTTCCTTGGCAGAACCTAATAAGTTTTAATAGTAAAGGTAATTGGGTGGCAAGATGTAACAATCTAACTCACCAAGAGGAAACAAAACCAAGAATTCTCTACATGACTTCAAGTCATGCTCTCACAATTTAAACCAGTACCTTGTAGCCCCAGTCTGCAGAGAAAAACAGAGGTTGTGAAGGACTGTGGATATTTGGGAGGTAATCTTCTTGCAAAGAGTTTTTCAAAGAATACTACCTAGTGGATAAACTGTTGCTTTTCTTAATAAAGCACAACAGACTAGATCCATGCTTAAGCACAAAAAGGAGAATATTGTCTCCACACTACTGTACTTTTTCCTATCCCATTAGAATAGCTCCAGACATGCATCTTTGGGGTAAGACAATGGTAAGCCAAAAGCTACATCTCAAGGATCTAGTGCTAAGCCTGTTCCAAGGCATCCAATATACTCTGACATTCTTGTAAAAAGCAGCTGCTTTGAATACACTTAGTGAAGCATTTCTTATTCCAAGGACAGGCTGGCTGTGCTGGCTGGCAAATGACAGGAGACTCAGGTAACCTGTCTTTTGTGCCCCACATTGTGCAAGCACAACAGAAACCATGTTTATTTGTAACCATCGCCTCTTCTTTTCCTCTCTGTCACTTTCTGGATGCAAGTTTTGGAGATCATGTTCCACTGAAATTAATTATACAGAGGTCTACAAATGTCACAGCAATAAACCCAGGGACACAATAAACCTAAGCAATGGTCTAGGCAAGGCAAAGACAGTCTAAGAGGACTATAAGCCAGGTCAGGGAGGCAATTAGTCAAGAGTGACATAGATGTCCATTAAGACAAGCATTTTCCACACATAAAAGAAAATATTTATATATACAAGCCATCAGTAGGATGCTCTGATGGAGAAAACAGCTGACTACTTTTATGTTTAATAAACTCACTACTGTGAACCTTAAACTTTAAAAATTCAGGTCCAAATTTTTTTTACAGGTATTACATCTACATTTATTCTCTCTTCTGTTGTTTGGTTATTACAGCCACATTGTCAATTGAGAACCTCCATGCTACTCCTAAACTCAGTTTCTAATTTAAACCTGTCATTCTCAAGTTGCTAATATCAATTTCTACTATTGTGAGATGCATACTAAAATAGTACCAGCTGTAGTATGCAGCAACACTTCAAGTTTTGGACAACTTGAAAATCTAGAGATTTTCTAATACAATTTCTGTGAAAAAATTGCCCTTTCTGGATAAGCAGTGCTCTTTAGCTGAACCTTGAAAGCAGAAAATGCAGTTATTGTCTGGACAACATCATCTATTGTGAACTATGACGAGATGGAGTGGTGATGGGATGCTGGAGGAAATTGGAAGAAATAAATCTTTTCTTCAGTGACTACACTTATCTATGTTGATTTCAAAAGCAAAGAGATTTAAATAGCTCCCATAACTGATTAAGGAAATAACCAGGTTGTCATATATCTTGTCGACTCAGATAATTAATATGAGAAGATACAGACTAAAGCATGCTACACGTAGCCTGCTGTGTCTTCCTTTCAAATTTCCTTTTGGTAGCAGACAGATGAGAAGGATTCCCTCAAGTTCCTACATCAGCCTCTGATTCTGAGTAATGCTCAGCCTGCAGAGGGATTGCTCCAGCTCAAAGTCAGTCAGGGCCACTAAATTGTCTAATTGATTTCATGTTTATCACATTCCCTTCAATATGGGGGATGTTTCTTGCTGCAGAAGACAGAAACTCACTCTGATATAGCATATTTTCTGGAATTATTAAGTCAGGCTAAACAGTACAATCTGGAAACTTTTCCACTTTTCTGGGAGTTTCTAAGCATGGTTACACCTGACTGACATATTTCTGTGTGTATCCTTTTTTAACATTTGATTTTCTCCTTAGGACATATGGAAAAAAAATGTAAATGGGACCTCCATGGGACAGCAAGTCCTTTAATAAAGCAAGGAAATCACAGAACTCATCTTGCATTCAGAATAAAAATTATCAGCACCCAGTGTTTTTCAAAGAAATGGATGAGGTGAATAAGAGGTTCAGAGCATTTTTAAAGCCCTGGTACTGCTGCCTTTCATATTCATAGTGTGTGTCTGACACAGGCTTTAACAGTACAACTATACCTTCTGCTCCTCACCAGTCTGTATAACAGTCTAATTTACTGCCACCACACTTCTAAGTTCAAATTACTTGGCCATGCTAGCATTCAGCTGGCTGAAACAAAAAAAGGAAAAACTCATTTTCCAGCATAGGGGAGGAGAAGGGAGTACACAAGAAAAGTGCAGGAGAAAGAGGAGGAGGAGGAGAAAGAACATCTGTTTGTTGCTGGGATGAAAGGAACCGAAATGTAAGTACACCACACGGAGGTGAAAGCTAGGAAAATAAAAGCAACTATGAGAGGTACATCAGAGAAGACAGAAATAAAAAGAAAAGTGGAGGAAAAGGGCATATTGAAAAAGAGAAAGAGGATGAAAGTATAATAAAAATGCTCTAAGCAGGAATTGCTTCTGTAGGAGCTGGGCCTGCCAAGCAGGGACAGAAAGAGAGTATCAGATGAGGTCATGAAAATGTAAACAGCTTTGATGGAATTGAAGTGCAAATGCTGCTTGCACAGGTCTTATCCTCTCCAATGTAACATTTTGCCTTGAAGGCAACAGGAATGTGGTCTAAGCACCATGGGTGTTCCTCCCCTTCATCTGCTTCCACAGACCTCTTGTGCTCCTCAAAAACCCAAGCTGCATTCCTGGCCTGGCTTCCTACCTTGGTGCACAGTAAAACACAATTTTTAAAGGTGTGCTTCTGGTGCTTCCAGCAGGGAACTGGTAACCTGTCTCGCTGTAACTCCTCCTAAGCACATGGGTTATTAAACAGCAAGGTATGCTCCAGGTTGCTCATATAATGTGGTTTTGGGGTTTTTCAATGTTTGGAGGTTCTTTTCCCCTGCACCTGAACATAAAAAATGAAGCAATTGCTCATGAAGCCAAGTACATTTCTATACCTTGAAAATAAAAATGGGATTTTGTCAGCCTTGGAGAGTTATGTGCCCCACATCAGATGTTCAGAGATGATCGTGAATAAATCAAAGTGTAGACCCTTTTTAGCATGCTAAATATTATGTAAAAATTGATTACACTATGGACATTAATTTATTTTTTATGACATGAAAGTAGGAATGCTACAGCTTACACAGCATGTAAAATGCAATACTATTCTAATAGATGCATATTCTCAAACCCACCACATTACAGAAGAGCACAGATTGCCAGGGACTGATACAGCAGCACTCCAAGGATATAAGGGCTCTGTACACAGCATCTGTGAAGAGCAGACTAATGAGATTAAGTCATTCTGTCTCTATTAATATATCTACAGAAATGCTTTTTCTTTACAAACTTGATAGTGTTCCATATTCATAGTACCAAGTTCACTGATAATTTCCATTGCTGCTAGCACTGAATGATCACGATGAATTTTTAATTTGCTTGTACATGTATTTATATCAAGGTCATGCTGTTTTGATAGGGTCTGCATTCCTAGGATCTTAATTCATTGCCAGATCAGCATACCTGAAATACCATTTTGAATGGTGGTGTATTTATACTTTGACATCTATCAACCCAACTGATGTTTGTAACCAAGTTCTGCACCATTCCTTGCATATTTATAAATGGGTGTTTCTACAGACTATAATGCTACCAATTTTTTTTACTAGTTACAAATAAATGCTGTATTTCTGTTTGCTGATGTCTGTACCATCAAAAAAACGAGTCATTTATTTATACTTCTCTCTCAATAGAGGTATGAAGAAAACCAAGAAGGCAATATTGATGGTTATAGTAATCATTACTAGTGATCCAAGTTCTTTTGTAAAAGATATAAGGACTGGCAGAAGAGGCAGACAGCTGACTCAAACAATATTGACCTTTTCAGAAAAACACTTGGGTCTTCTAAATTGATTGTTTCATCTACTACTTTGAAGCTTTCAAAGAAAACATACTCAGCTTAGAATAAGCATAACATTTCAGGACAAGGATCCCATTTTGGGAAATATTGTAAAAAAATCACCCACTTCTTGTTCCTTCCTGTGTGATCCTTCTGCACTTGGAGAAACCAAGTTTAGAATGCTGTTGAGCAGAACTTGTACCAGGTACAAGCGTCCAGGTCTTGGCAGGATATGCTGCAGGAATGGCCACTGGAAAGGGAGGATGGGTCAGCCCCACATATGGACCCACAGCAGACCTACTGTGGGCCACAGCCAATTCCTCAGCCAAGATGGTGGTGGCTATGTAATAACACATTTAACAACATGGAAAAACGCTGCACAATAACTGTGAGGGAAGACTGAGAAAAAATCTGAGGAACAGCTCTGCAGCCCTCAAGGCCAGTGCAGAAGGAGGGCAGGAGGTGCTCCAGTGCCAGAGCTGAGACTCCCCTGCTCACCTTGGAGGAGACCATGGTGGGGCAGCTGTGCCTCTGCAGCCCACGGAGGGCACAGGGGACAGAGATCAGCGCACGCAGATATGCAGAAGGTCCCAAGAGGGAAACTGCAGCTCATGGAGAGCCCACTCCAGAGGGGCTGTTGCCAGCAGAGGGCAGCCCACACTGGAGCAGGTTTGGTGGCAGGACTGTGACCTGTGGAGGACCCACACTGTAGCAAGCTGTTCCTGAAGGACTGACCCCGTGGAAAGGGATCAGCTGGAGCAGTAGTGAAGATTTGCATCCTGTGGCAAGGACCCACACTGGAGCAGTTCATGGAGGTCTGTATCCCACAGGAGGGACACGCTGCAGCAGCAGCAAAGTGAGGAGGAAGGAGAAGCATGAAAGAACTGCCATGGACTGACCCCAGCTCCTATTTCTCATGCCCCTTGCTGGAGGCAGAAGGAAGTAGAAGTGTTGACACTCAAGGAGAGCAGTTGAGCCTGGGAAGAAGTTGGGGAGGGCTTTCAGGTTTTGTCTTTGTTTCTCATCATGCTACTCTATTTTTAATTGGCAAATAATTAAATCAATATGCTCCAAGTCAAGTCTGTTTTGCCCATGACACTAATTAGTAAAAGATGCCCCTGTTCTTACCTTGACCTATTAGATTTCCATCATATTTTCTGCCCTTATCCAATTGAGAAGCACGAATGAAAAAGAATGGATGGACACCTGGCACTCAGTTGAGGTTGACTCACCAGAGAACTGATGATAATTCACATGATATCAACAAATATCTTAGGATGATGGTAGCAAAAGATAAGCTTTGAAAGGATTTCAAGATGTTTCTAGGTCAAACTCCAGCTTAATCAGCTGTGAGGCTAGAAAAAGTTTCCTCAGGACATCATTCAGCCCTGCTTTTAAAACCATAGATGTTGGAGACTACATAGCTTTATAGTCTCACACAGGTACATGAAAGCCATAAGGGCAGAATATTGTTTGCATCTATATAAATATGCACAAGACAGCCAACAAATCAGACACCACGTTAGTCTGAATGAGGTTTTGAACATAGCAGGGTTCTCCAACCACAGAGCATTCTTTAACACATAACTTCATTATCCGCTTTAACACAGGGTATTCCTGATGCCCTTTACACCAGACTTATACAAGATTAATAGTTTTGACCGTAATCACAGAGGAAACTCATTAACACTTTGATGTTTATTTGGGCTTATACATGACCTTTTAAGTTCACAGAGAAAATCTGAGCAACTTAACAGTGGCTGGGTTCTGAGATCATACCTACAGAACAAGACAATATCTCCATTTGTGGAATCATCCTGTATATGTCTTCATAGGCAGAGACATACCTGGTTAAAGAATACTGAAAAGCTATTCGTTATAATGAAATTACTAACCTTGTCAAGAATTTGATTGCTGCTTGTTGGGATGTCCAGCTTTTTGGGGACAACACTTAGAAAAGTTCCCCCATGTTAGCTATTTCCAGGATGTCCCTCTTAGCTTAATTTGCTCAGAACAGCTTGCTTTAATGAAGAATCATTTTGGTCTTGCTCTTCATCAAAAGGGACTGCACTGGCACTCCTCTCTAGAAGAGACATAGCCAGAAGACACAATCCCTGAAGGCAGCTGGAACCCACACTGTGAAGGCAGACTGTAAATAAAGCAATAGCCATTCAAACATAGAATACTGAAATTCGGGCTTAAATCGGTGGCCAGAGAAGATATGTGATTATATGGGGAATAATCACATTTCTTGACAATAACTGGAGTGAATACAAGAGCTACATGGGTCATCCCTAGGAAGTCTGGTAGCATTGAACGGGAAGAGAGATTGCTAAAAGTCACTGATAATTTAAGAAATACCTTCAGCTGCACAGTGAGCAAGGTCAGAGCTCTTCACTGATTCTGAAAAAAACTGGTTGTTAAAAGATAACAATGTGTGATCTGTAGTTATACTGAGGAAAAAAAATGTTATTTTTAGAAGTATGGTTTAAGATATGAAGTAATTGTATCATCTCTTAATAAACTTTTATTTCAGTTCACCATCTATTAGGACTATTTATATATGAAATAGGTTAAAGTGACTATATGTAAACTGAAAATAGTGATCCTTATCTTCATTTCAGATATGCCTCTGTTTATTCACCAACTGCTCGCAATTTGAATAAAATATTGTATTTAAAAATGCAGAATTTAAATCCTATATTTTCTAAGTAACATGTGCAGTTTGAAATTTATCTAAAGTGACCAGACCTTATGTTGTGAAGATTTTGTAAATCAAATTCTTAAATATTGCCCATTTCAGTAGCTGAAGGCATTCTAAAGGCTCCTGGAATTACTCCACTATTTCAACTGATTTGGGACTGCCCATTAGAAAGTTTAATTTAACCAAAAGTATCTGGCTTTCAGTAATCAGAAAGTTAATGTTGCATTGACTGAAGAGTTGAGACGTGATGCTCTGTTTCTTTTTTATAGTTTTAATTTCTTTCTTGGGTATACTTTCTACATATTACAAGTGATTTACTAGTATTTACACTGGATGATGTCAATGTATTTTTTTTTAGTATGCTAGATAAAATCTGAAAATATTTATCTTGTTGCTTTTTCTGAGTTGTACAATATTCTTCTATTTTTCATGTTCCCTTACATTATTATTTTTCTTTGTTTGCTTTGGATATTCTTATTCCACTAAGTATTAAAATTTTACTGCTTTTAAACCCATCTCTTTTGATGTTTTTCAGAGGCTATCCTTCTCTCTGTTGTGACATGTTAAGGGAAAGATTTTTCCATATATCTTCTTAGTGCAATCAATCCACATTCTTTATGACCATCATTTCCATTTACTTGTAGGTATGTAATGTTTTTTAATCTGCTGCTAGTATAGTGTGCTAAGAGTAGTTGGTGTCCTAAACACTGTTCTGTCTTTTAACATCTGTTTCCTTCATTTGCACTGTTGAATAATTCACTAACAACTTAATCAGCGTTTGACTGAAAAGTGTGAAGTCCCCTTAACATTGATAAATTGGATGCCCTGTTGTTTTTTTGTCTGGAATTAAAATTAATTTTTTAATATAGTATACACTACAGAATGTTGCTACTTCAAACTTTTGTGAATTTTAAAATTCACAAAAGAGAGAGAGCTGGCGTGGTGCTGGGACAAGCCGCCCCAGCCCCGGCCCTGCCTTTTTCCAAGTTGTGGGCAGCAGCACATGACCTCCCTCAGGGTGCCACACCTGCACGGCCACACTTGGGGCACAAGAGAGGGCAGCTGGGCCAGAGCAGGAGGTTGCCTTTCCTTCCCAAACTCATCTGCAAAGTGAGTGGCCAGGTTGTCCTCCCTCGTCGGACAGGGCCATGGCAGGCCCTTGCTCGGGGTCAGCCTGCAAGAAGCCAGCTGCGCTCACAGAGCAGCCCCACAGCACAAAGGGCCAACAGCCAGCTGCCACTCAGCCCAAGCAGCCTGAGCGTGGCACACAGCTGGCAGCCTCTGGCCCGCCGGCCTCTCTGCCCCAAGCAACATTGCTCCTGCCAGTGGCAGCAGCAAAGACATGCTGGCACTGCTGCTGGCTCTTCAAAGCCTGTGCTTGCCCAGTGGCAGCAGGGCCCCTTGCTTCCCTGCACACAAGGTGGGTGCACTAGGCAAGGATCCCTGGCAGCCCAGGACAGTGTGCCAAGAAGTGCTCAGGCACAGAGCCCGCAGCACAGAAACATTTGCTGTAGGGTGGCTGTTCAACTGCACAGCCAGGGCTTTGATGCTTGGCAGGTGGCTGACTCGTGTTCCCTGGGTCCTGGGCAGTGGCAAAAGGGGTGGGCAGAGAGCTGGATAAGCCCCAAGCCACTTGCGGTGCCTCATCAGACAGCTGTGCCTGACAGCTGCCCGCAGCCACAGCTCTCCCCAGCTGAGGAGCTGTGTTCCCCAGTGCAGCTGTCGTGGGAGCATCCCCCTGCGGCAGCAGCAGCAGCTTGCCCCTGTAGCTGTGCCCACCCACTGCTCTTTCAGTGCCTGGGAGCTGCAGGGGAGAGGGAGAGGGAGAGGGAGAGGGAGAGGGAGAGGGAGAGGGAGAGGGAGAGGGAGAGGGAGAGGGAGAGGGAGAGGGAGAGGGAGAGGGAGAGGGAGAGGGAGAGGGAGAGGGAGAGGGAGAGGAGAACCAGCAGCAGGCCCCACTGCCCCCAGCCCATGGGGAGCAGAGAGGCACAGCCCTGCCTAGGGACCTGAAGCCCTGTGGTGGGGGCAGGACAGGGACGCTGCCCAAGCACTGACTCCCTGTCAGCTGTCAGAGCAGTGGCTTTTGCCCTTGCCTTCTGGCAAGCCAATGCTGACCAGGCCGCACAGGCCACTCTCTGCTCCTGCTCTGCACAGAGGCCAGAGGCAAGGCTGCCCAAGGGCTCCTGCTTCCATGGCTGGCAAGCTCTCCTGCCCTGCCATGGCATGTGGCACCATGACTCACACAAAAGTGGCAAAGCAGGAGCCGCTGAGCCAGATGAGGATGATGGAGGTGGCATCCTCATCACTGCCTTCCTGCTGCTGCTCTTGTTGTGTCTGCAGTGCCTCCTCCTTCCCACGTCCAGGGCCAGGCAGTGCCCCAGCTGCAGAGAGCAGAGGCAGGCAGAGAGGGGCAGGTGGCCTCACTGGCATCCTTGCACAGAGCCTTCCTTGGTGTATCCCCCTTCCACAGTAGCACAGATGAGTTCAGGATGGGCTATCCCAAAAGAAGGGAGATGCTCTCTAGCCTTAGGGCTTTCTTTCCTTTGCCCACTTTCCCAATGGGAAATGGAGCTTTCCTCAGCAGACCCTTGCAGCGCCTTCTCCCCAAACGTGTGGCTCTGCCCAGACCCTTTTACGGTTTCTTGGCTTGTCTTTGCAGAACTGGGGCATCAGCTGGGCGGGCCTGCCTGTTTTCCCCCAGCCCTCAGCAGCCCTCTTTGCCAAAACCCTCCTGGATCCTAAGGCACGCATCTGCTAATTGCTCCCAATGACACTAACCAAGACTCATTTCAGTTCCAGTTTCACTGACTGCACCTTGCTGCAGCAGCACTTTTCAGGAAGTGCACCAAAGGCAACTTAAGTTGAAAAGGAAATGTACTACAGCTTGTTGTACCTGTGCTTCTTACATGCCATTACAAGTTCTGTTACAAGCTTACTGCACATAATTACATCTCTGCTGATTCCATGGCAAGCAACAGAGATCACTACCAGTTCACACCATCTGTCCTGGTTTAGAGAAAATTTGGGAGAGAATCCCCAAAGGGGCTCCCGTAGGAAAGCAAATTCAATCAGCCCCTCCCCCCAACCGGTCCAAGAGAAAATACCTCCTTGGAGAAAAGTGGAAAAAAAGTGTTTATTAAACAATAAAACCTAAACAAAATTAACCAATAAAACCCCTTGCCACTCCAGAAGAGATGACAAACTGAGAAAACCCTGTCCCCAGTTGCAGCTCAGCTCACTCAGTCTCTGATCAGTCCCTCCGGTGCTGGAATTGTCACAGGGCAGGCCCGGCCCGGTGGGCCACAGCTGGTGCGCCCCTGGGTGTTCAGTCCACAGCAGGTTTCAAGAGGTCCAAAGAAAACGGAAAAAACTACAGTCCAGGGAACTTCTTTGCCTCAGCTAGCCAAACTAACTAAAGACAAAAAATAGCTCTGTCCCGCTGTCTGTCCATCCACAGACAACACAGTCCAGGAGCAGAAATGTGTAGGAGTGAGAGCAGTGTCTGGGAAAAAAAAACAACCGTGCACTTCTTCTCTCCCCCCTTCACTCTCTGCAACAAGTCTTAAAGGTGCAAAACTTATTATTCAGCATAACAAAACGAGACGATTGGGGATAAAAGCATCATATAGTCAACCTAGGACACCATCTCATCACTGACAGGTTACAAAGTGGTGCCTGTACAGAGAGAAAATGACAAACATCCTCGGCCCTCTCTAAATACCCACAGAGTGAGAAGTAAACTGCCCAATGCAATGCAGGTTTACATAAGAATCGATGCAGAGAGAAACATAAGGATCTGCATTGTGAAAATATATTGACTTCTGTATACAAACGGCCCTACACAACATGAACCTGTGCAGAACTATACAATGACCCAGCTACACCTCCATGTCCCTGTAACTAAAGACACAGAACTGTGTATAGCTCTACCATTCCATGCATACTGAAGTACAACTAGAGACAGACAGGGACATAACTGTGGCATTCACATTCTCTGAACATGATGCCTTCACCTGATACCTTCACCCAGGGTGTCACAGACATTTCTTCATAAAAATCCTTTCTTTTAGGATTTGTCCTTTCTGGGAAGCTGGGGCCCGAGAAGAAGAATGTAAACAATTGTTATCGGCTGCTGTGGAATGTAGCAGGTGCACCTGTGATTGGCTCATGTTCCATCTTTACAATTGGGGGCCAATTACAGGACCAAGCACAGGGACAGATTCCCTGGACACAGAACTTTGTTATTCATTCTTTTCTATTCTATTCTTAGCTTAGCAGCTTCTGCAACTCTCTCTCTCTATTCCTATTAGTATAGTCATAATGTATTATATATCATATATTAATAAATCCAGCCTTCTAATCATGAAACAAGATTCTCGTCCATCTCTCTCACCCTGAGGAACCCCCTCACAAGTCACTGCAATACCAGGGCTTTTCTCCTGGGAAGCTGAAAGGCAGCAAGAGGCCCCAGAGAAAAAAAAAACAATTCTCATCTCATTTGCTTCTCCTGTGTTGCGCTCATGTGGAATGTGTTTGGAGATTGTTTACTCAAGGTGATTGTTTCATTGGACTCCGGTGTGAGTTGTTTTGACTCATTGGCCAATTAGGGCCAAGTTGTGTCGGGACTCTGCAAAGAGTCACAAGTATTCATTATTATCTTTTTGGCATTCAGTAAGTATCTTTTTCGTATAGTATCGTATAGTGTAGTATAGTATAGTATAGTATTCTTCAATATAATATAGAATATTAAGGTAATAAATTAGCCTTCTGAGAACATGGAGTCAGATGCCTGCCACAGGGCTCGCCATGCATTTACAATACATAACTATATAGAGGCACAATGCTAACCCAGTACAAACAGGGCTAGGACACAGCCCATCTCCCCCCACTCCCCCTCTGTCCCTTGGTCCTGTGCAGAGCAGCCCTTCTGGAAACATAAAGCAGACGGAGATCTCTAGGAAGCAAAGGGAGCACTGAGTCACTTGCATGTGCCCTCAGCCCCACCATAGCCTCAGAACACCTACAAGATCCCCAGTCCCTTCAAAGCCTCCTAGCCCATCAGCCCCCACAGCGCTGCCATTCCTCTGAGCATCCTCAGTGCCCTGAGCCCGGCCAGCCCTCTCAGCCTGTGCCTCTTCCCTGCCCACCCAGCCTCCGCCACCATCGCCCTCAGCCCCCAGAGCCGCTGCTTGCCCTCAGCCCCCACTGCCTCACCATCCCCTCAGTGCCGTGGGCACCAGCAGCAGGTCCTCAGCAGCCGCAGGGTGCCTTCAGAGGCGCTGTCCCCGCTGTGGCAGCCCCAGTGCCATCAGCCTTACTGGCCCTTCAGCTCCCGGGAGCCTTGAGCCCCACGGCCCCTGAGAGGGACAGTGCCTGGTGCCCCGGCACTTCCCGCCGCTCCCGTCAGGTGCTGGCAGCCGGGAGCTGGGGCTGAAAGCGCTGCTTGGCCCGTCCTGGCTGCTAGCCCACACCCCAGCCCAGCCAGAGGGGACAGGGTGGCAGGGTGCGCAAGGCAACAGGGCACAGGAGCAGCAGAGCGGGGGAAGAGGGCATAAAACAGCATGTCCCTCTCCCAACAGAAAAAGACCAACCTCCTTAGCCATGGAGCTAGAACTATTGAAATTGAAATTGATCGAAACCTTATCTCAAAAGAGCAGCTCAAAAGACAGCTACACCCAGAAGTGGAGGGAGAGCCATGGCAGCTGCCCCATCTTCACAGCCTCTCCCTCGACCGCTTTCTCCTGCGCAGAGCACTCTTCCTGCTGAGGTACAGAATATGGCCGTGCCAGAAGCCACGGGCTGCAGAGGAGCTCTTGCCAAGCCCTGGCCAGCAGCAGCCTTTGGTGGCTCTTGCCAGCACCTTGGGCTGACTCAGGGCAGTGTGGAGAGAAAGGCAGCAGAGCCTGGGGCATTCCTACCTGGCCTTCCTGGCCTGCCACAGCCTCCCGGGTTGTTGGCATCTCCTGCCGTCCCTCCTCCTCCTCCTCTTCCTCTCGGACTGCTATTCTCCATCTCTGGCCCAGGCCTTCCCGCTGTCATTTCCTGCTGGGTTCCTCCACTGGGGTAGCCTGCAAGCCTTGACGTGCTCGGTTGGATTAGATGGGCAAAGAGGCACAAGACAACTTCCTTCTTGTTGCAGTCAATGCAAGTGCCTTTCACCTACGTGAGTCAGGAAGGCTCAGGGGGCTTTGGCCTCAGCCAGGGCCTCCATGGAGCTCTCGCTCTCCTTGCTTGGAGGCAAAGCTGGAGGCACCTAAAGCAGAAATTCTGGAGGTGAGAGGTGGCAAGAGACAGACTGGATGAGGAAGGGAGCAATTCCCAAATTGCCCCCTTAGCTGCACAGAAAAGACACTGCTTTGCATCAGCCCCTCTCACACACTACAGATGTCCACAGAGAGGCTGGAGGGAGCTGGCATGAGCTGGCATGGGAGAAGAAGCCCGCTCAAACTGACTGCTCTGCACTGCCACTTGCAGCTAACAAGAAGACAAAGGGCTGTTCATAGTACCAGAAGCAGTGCCCTGATGTGAGCACCATGCCCTAACACAATGCACATTTTTGATTTGGAAGCCTGCCCTCAAGCAAGTGGAAAGTGCAGTTGCATAGGGGAAACATCTAGAGGGACAAGAGCTAAGTCCATCAGCTGGCAGCAAGAGTGGCACAAGTTTCTGGGGCACTAGAATTCTTTTTGAATAGGAAGTATAGGAGACAGCAAATGAGGGAAAGCTTTGGCTGGTACCCAGTGGACATGAAAAGTAATCTATGATGCAAATATGGTGTTGGCTTTGAGAACTAGCTCAAGGTAGCTCAATACTCTTGCTAGTAGAGCTGCTTAAGATGCAGGAATAGCTTCTGGTCTGCCAAACTCTCTGTCTTAATGCTACGGACAAAGGAAGCTGTCATCTCATATTTCCCCTTCTGTTTCAGCATAACTGGCCTTTCTCTGAGCAAAGCAAGGATATCTCTGTGTGTGGTGACAAGACAGGTTTAGCACTGTTAGAAATCATACAGATGGATAATTTTCAAAAGAAAGATAAGCTGTAACACTTTTATACTTACAAAATTATTTATAGTACCTGCAGACAGAAGTAGTTGTACAATTGTGACTATCAAGTCAAAGGAAAATTGTGACTAACAAGTAACAGGGAAAAAAGGCACTTTTTGAAACTCTTGCACTTTGACTAGTAAGAGTGGCTGCCCACCACTGAGAACACTGTATGCCAGGCTTATCTGCTTGCACTCTAAAGAGAGTAATAGTTCCATGGTTAAGATTTAAGACTCCAGTAATTCCTTTTCTTCCAAGTATTCAAATGGTGACATACATCCTGAATGCAGGTGCAAGTCATGTTCTAACTAGAGACAGGACATGCAGTCCTCTGATTTTATGGTCTCCTCAGCACCTCCCCAATACTTCTGCATGCAATATGCGACACCACTATACATATAACAAACTTCAATGGTTAGTGGTATAAAGAACCCTTTGATGCAATCTAAAATTCTTCTCTAGTTTAAGGACAGAACTAAGATCCTTTTCTCTTTAGGAAAGTAAGACTAACTGGAGTTATCTGTTCCTGCAAGCTTTTTCTCCCAAAAGCTTGATGATGTACAAATATTTGTAAATATAACAACTATGTGGAGAACTATTTTTAACTACTCTATTTTTTTAACCATAATTTCTTGTGTCTTACTTACATATTTATAATCCTTCTTACAAAGAGTAAGTGAGATTTCAGATCTCACATCTTTTACTATGTGAACAAGTCATTTAAGTGCACTGTATGGCCTTGTGTTACAGAAGGCTCAGGTCCTTGTATGGCTTTATTTTCTGTGGGCAGTCTAGGCAGCATGACAACAGTGTAAAGAGGTGTGTGATATGAATGTTATCCATACTGGGGAGAAGGAAGTTTTTGCTTACAGAAGTGACCTGCCTGTACCATGTGCTGGTTTTACTCCTTTAGGATTTTGCCAAAAAATTCGAAAGGCTTTTCTTGTAATCAGGGAGAAAGTCAAACTGTTGATGCTTATCTAGGGTCACTCCTATGTTACTGACCTACAATTAAATGTGAGAATTTTCTCTGGGCTACTGAGGCAATGGAAGATTCCCCAGCTGACTGACTTTACTGCTTTGGAATTAGCATCCTGCAATGCTCTGGCACAAATAAATTTAGTACCACAGTAGACAGAAATAGTGTCACACCTAGACACCTCTGTGCTGCACGCAGAATGGGAGCATCAGTAAAAGTTCATAAGAGAAGCCCTTTCAATGAGACATAAAGTGCAAAAGGATCCCCTTGCTACCTAAATTCCTCCTCAGACTGGGATCAAGGTGCATCTCAATTTAATCTTAGCCCTACACTTAGTCAATGCTTTACACCTAAATGATTATGCAGCTGTAATACAACCCTTGTACCGATTTTTCCAACACAACTAAGGATGGCAAACCACAATTTATTCAAAACTATTACAATAATGCTAATTAAGAGATAATAAATACTTCAATCAGAATTTCCACACAGTATAGGTACTTATAACTACTACTGTAATGCACTACTGTTAAAGCAGTGTTGAAGCACTGCCACAGCACTAAGGCTAGCAAAAACCATTCTTCAGGAGAAACTGGTGTTACTTACTCATACCAACTACCATGGGCAATCTCACTCAACCTTCAGGAGCAGCCTTGAGGTGTACACACACGCAGGGGAAGGATTTTCACACACCTTAGGGGGCATGCTAGAAGTCTTCACTGTGAAAAAGTGGGACTGGGGTTTTGTTGTAGTGTGTTTTTAAGTTTCTCAGTTTGCTCCCCCATTTTATGTATGTTCCTCCTATTGTTCATTATAAATGGTTCCCTCCTCTCCAGTTTTCCCGCCTCAGAGCTTTTTACAGTTACGTTGCTACGGTTACCCCTTCCCTTACAGCTGCCTGTCGCTTAAGTTATGTAACTTCCCCTCCCCTATCCTACCTTATAAGTTAGTTTTCCCTCCTCCCTGGGCCCAGTCAATCACCCCCCACTCCTCCCTACTTTCGAGAACCTTCTTCTCACTGGGGGTTGTGGTTGGCTGGTGTCCCAGGGCCCCTCCTTTACTTCATGTTCATTGGATACATTCTTATGTCAGTTATGTTTAGTACCTCGCTTTATGTTTTCCTATTGGTTAGCTGGGCTTCCCTCCCTTCTCCACCCCTTTCCTTTAAAACCTTGGTTCTCCCCCTACTCAGGGCCATTTGCTGCTGGGTTTTCCCATCCGTTGGTCACCTCAAGCCTTCAATAAACCGACGTGTTACCCCCAGCAAGTGGTCTCCTCTTCTTTCATCTCATTCTGCGCTATATCCAAGTCCGCAATCCAGCCCAGCCCGAGGCCAGGACACCAGGGGGGCTGGCTTCCGATGCGTGGAGGGTGTCGGCCATTACCCCCTCTCAGCTAGCCGGACTTAGGGCCACTGGCGCCCTTGCGCAGCTGGCGCCCAACGTGCAGCCCGAAGAAGTGGACTGTTGACCACTGACTGGACCCTGCGGAGTTGGATTTTACCTATCCTGTTGGACGTCAAGCTACCCCAGGTAGTAGCAGGCCCCGTTTTAGGGGCAGCGCTCCCTGTGGGATCGGAGTCGGGAATCTTCGCACCCTAGGAAGACGACTCCGGAGACGAGGACCATCGCCTGCCTTTTCATTGTCGTTGCTGCCGGTTTGGTAAGCTCGGGCCCTGAATAGGGGACTCTCCGAGTTTCCCCCCTGCCCTTTTTAAAATTCCCTTGGGGTACATGCCTTGCGTTGGGCACCTACCCCCTGTCCTCTTTCCTTGAGGATTTTCCTCACCCCCACGTTACTTTGTTTTCGTGTCCCCGTGGGTGCCGGCTTTCCAGACTCATCTCCTAAATTTCCTCTTTCCCTCCGATTGTTGTCCCAGACTTTGGGGCGGTTGGGGGGAGCGGGGGCCGGCGGCAGGCGGCTCAGTGTATAAGTTTGCGTTATTTAGCAGGCGAGTGGTTGTACCACCAGAGGATTTTCCCCCTTTCTAGGGGCAGAAATTTCTGCGCTAGAAAGGAGCCATGGGTGCTGGCCTGGGAAAATCCCAGAAGGGGGTTTACTATGTTATTAAGGGTTTATTGCTTTGGGGTGGTCATCAGGCCCCCAAGCAGGAGTTAAAGTGTTTAGTTAAGTGGGTCTTTTCGAAGTTCCCCAACATCCCTCTGGAACTTGCTAAACAGCCACAATTTTGAGCAGCCGTTGTGGCCAAATTAGAAGAGGCCGTGAACTCCGGTGAGATGCATCTGGCCACCGTGGCTTATTGGGCGGGCAGAGTGTACGCAACACTCCGTCCGTCAGGGGAGCCTAGGAAAAGTCCCGCAAGTTCTGGTTTATCTCCTCGTTCCCCTCGTTCCGTGGCCCTTGCCCCTAAACCCTTTCCTTCATCCCATAGGCGGGAGCCCTCGAGGGGGATTTTAAAGGCCGAACAGAGGCAGGGGGTCCATCCTGCCCCTGCTCCCTCTCGACCTGCTCAGCCTCCCCCTTCGAGGAGCCCTGGCCAGGCTCCTTCACTTTCCTCACCCTCTACCCCAGTCCCCAAGTCCCCAGTTTCTAACCCCAAGTTTGTTAGGTTTTTTGAAGGTTCACAAGATGGCTCCCTGGGAGCCCGAAATGGCGGCGACCACGCGGTTGTTCCCGCCATGGCTCCTTTTTCTCCTCCCAACCCTTTCCTCCCCTGTGCCAACTCTTTCCTTTCCCCAGACCCAACCTCTTTTTCGGTTGCCCCTCCCTCGTATCCTCCCCCCGCCCCTCCCATTTCCCCGCCTTCCGCTCCTCCATCAAATCCTCCTCAAACTCCTCCCCTTGTTCAACCCCCTGTTCACGCCTCCCCTGCTCCGCCTTCCTACTCCACGCCGCCCCCGACCTCCATCAAGGGGGCGGAGAAGGTGGGTGTGCCGCGCCCACTCCCTCGCCCTGCCTCGCTGCCAGACCCCGCCTCAACCTCCTCCAGTTCCGGTTCCCACGCTCCTCCTTCCGGTTCCCACCCTTTGTGTTCCGGGGGGGCGGGGGGGGGGGGGGGGTAGATGACCGGAAGCCGGGGCAGGCGCCTTTATTGGAAGCCGCTCCGGTAACGTACCACCTTGGTGGGGAGGGGAGTTCTCAGGCCCAATGGGTGCTGCTTGCACAGGCCCAAATCAAGGAACTGTGCAAGATGCAGAAGAATTACTCCCAGGAGTCTGAGTACTTCCGGGGGATGCTCCGCAATGCCCTTGCACGGGGAGATTTGGTGCCAGCGGACCTGAGAGCCCTCTTCTCCAGTCTTACAAGGCCAATGGAGTTCAGGGTCTGGGTGGCGGAGTGGAGGAGGGAGATCTTGGAGGCTCTCCCAATTCTTTGGGGGAGTCCTTCAACATCTCATGATGTGGACGGCTTGGTGGTATCCCCTGAACCTCTTTTGGGCGAGGGACAGTGGGCTGAGGGGGCAGCACAGGCGAAAGCCTTATTGCCACCGCAGCTTGTGGAGACAGCTAAGGCAGCCAAGCGGGCCTTTTACAAGCTGCAGGTGGTGACTTCCCAATGGGAAGATGATGAGATCTGGCAAGGGGCACAGGAGCCCTACATGGTCTTCATCGAGTACCTCTACCGGTATGTGGAGGCGCAGGCAACCGGGGACAATGATAGGGAGAGCATGCTCTGCAGAATGGTGTACAGCAACGCCAATGCAAAGTGTCGCAAAGCCATCAGAACTCTCCCTCGAAGTCCCCAGTCCACGGTGGAGGCCATGATAGAGGCCATGGTCAGCAACGTCTCATTAACATCGCGCCCCAAAAGGTCGTCAGTTGCTTTTGCAGAGTGCCCTGAACCGGATCTCCTCGAGTTAGAAGCTGCCCCCGTTGCCGGACCAGGAACACCAGGGTCCGGCCAAAGATCTGCAGCCACCCACCCCTGCCACCTCTGTGGCAAGACCGGGCATTGGATGCCCCAGTGCCCCATGCGCCAAGATTATTTAGAATACAGAAGGAAGCGGGAGAGGGAAGAAGTCAAAGGCACAAAAAACTAAGCCCAGAGCGCAGCCCCTCCCTGCGTGAGGACACAAGTGCGGCGGGATTTGGAACAGCATGCGGGGAGGGAGGAGTTGAGAGAGGGCCGCCGACATTTACCTTACCGGATTTGACATATCTCACTGACTTGACATCGCCTACCTGTGGTACTGCACCTGCGCTTAACACCTTGTCCTCTGTTTCTCCTTACAGGCTGCAGCTAACTAGGGACTTTTATCTCCCTAGCAGTGACATTCAGCTGGTGTCTGTCGACCTTCAACACCTGGGTCGCTGGAGGAAACTTGGACGTTGCAGGTGGACCGTCGTCGGAGACACCAAGCACACACCGCGAGACATTCACATCATCCCGGGTTTGGTAACCACCGACCGGGACCGTTTCGCGGTAGGGCTGTACTGTGTCCGACCCCCACTCTTCCTCCCCAAGGGACAGATCATTGCCCAGGCTATCCCGGTTCCAGATCAAGCTCACTGGAGGAACTCCGCGGAGAGGACATCGCCTCTGATGGTAGCCTGGGCACAGCTAGTGGGGAGAGAGAAACCCCGCCTAACTTGCCAACTCTCGTTGGGTGGGGACAAAAAGATTGTAAGGGGTCTTTTGGACATGGGTGCAGATGTGACGATCATTCCCTCTCGGGAGTGGCCGTCACATTGGGGCTTGCAAAGCGCAGCGGGCATGATTTCAGGTGTTGGGGGTCTTCAATTGGCGAATCAATCGAAGAGCATTGTTCAAATTAAGGGGCCCGACAGGCAATTGGCATCTATACGCTCGTTTGTTTTAGACTACACAGAGCCTCTCTGGGGGAGAGACCTTTTAGCCCAGTGGGGAGCCAGAATTGACCTACCAAAGGCTCCCCAGGTTTTTCGGGCAGTGGCCACTGAAGAGCGCCAGACCTGGAAGCTGAATTGGCTATCGGATAAACCAGTACAGGTCTTGCAGTGGCCACTTAACAAGCAAAAATTGAAGGCACTCAACGAGCTCATTCAGGAGCAGCTACAAAAAGGCAACCTGGTGGAAACCATGTCACCTTGGAACTCCCCAGTGTTTGTCATCAAAAAATCTAACAAGGATAAGTGGCGGCTCCTGACCAATCTTCGCCAAATTAACGAATTAATAATTGACATGGGTCCTCTCCAGCCCGGGATGCCCTCCCCAGCAATGCTCCCCCAAAATTGGAATTTGGCAGTCATTGATATAAAAGATTGTTTTTTCCAAATTCCCCTTCACCCGGACGATGCCCCGCGCTTTGCATTCACGGTTCCATCCATCAACTGTGAGTCCCCAGCCAAGCGCTACCATTGGCGGGTGCTTCCACAGGGCATGAAGAACAGCCCTGCGATCTGCCAATGGTGTCGCTTCGCTGCTGTCACCTGTACGTACAGCCCTCGGGGATGCCGTCATTGTTCACCATTATATGGACGACATCCTCGTGTGTGCGCCCGACCACAGTCTGCTTGCCCATGCGCTTGACCTGACAACCAATGCGTTGGTTGCTGTTGGTTGGTTGGGTTCGAGCTCCAGCAGGACAAAATTCAGAGGATGCCACCTTGGAAATACCTGGGCCTCGAAATCACAAAGCGGACCATTGTTTCGCAGAAATTGGCGATCCAGACTAAAGTCCAGACCTTAGCAGATGTCCATCAACTGTGTGGGTCTTTAAATTGGGTGAGACCCTGGCTAGGCATTTCAACCGAGGACCTAGCCCCTCTTTTCAATTTGTTGAAAGGGGGAGAGGGGCTTAGTTCCCCTAGGGCTCTCACCCCAGAGGCAGAGGTGGCCTTGGAGAGGACACAGAAAGCTATTTTGGCCAGGTAGACCCACTGTTACCATCCGGGCCTGCCCTTCAAATTCATTATACTGGGAAAGTTGCCACATCTCCATGGCATGATCCACCAGTGGGATGAAAGTTTAAAGGACCAGGGCTCAGGAGATAAGCTCTTAATCATAGAGTGGGTCTTCCTGAGCCACCAGCAGTCCAAAAGGATGACGCGGCCACAGGAGTTGGTAGCCGAACTGATCCTCAAAGCTAGATCGAGGATCAGGGAGCTGGCAGGTTGTGATTTTGCGTGCATACATATACCACTTAAATTGGAATCGGGCCAACTTACATTAAAGACCTTTGAAGAACTGCTGCAAACTAATGAATATCTTCAGTTTGCACTCGACAGCTACACTGGGCGCATTGCAGTAGATCGGCCGGCCCACAAATTGTTCAATTCGGAGTTTAAATTATCTCTAAAAAAGGTTCAGAGCAGGGAGCCACTGGATGCTGTGACAGTTTTTACTGACGCGTCTGGAACATCCCACAGGTCGGTAATGACTTGGAAGGATCCTCAGACTCAGCAGTGGGAGACAGATGTTGCTATTGTGGAGGGCTCTCCACAAATTGCTGAGTTGGACGCAGTCGTCAGGGCATTCCAGAGATTTCCTGAACCTTTTAATTTGGTTACAGATTCTGCGTATGTCGCAGATGTAGTGTCGCGAGCTGAGTCCGCAGTTCTTCAGGAGGTCACTAACAAAAGGTTATTTGAATTACTTAATAGGCTCGTCGAATTAGTCTCCCACCACGAGCACCCTTTCTATGTTATGCATGTAAGATCACACACAGACCTGCCCGGGTTTATTGCGGAGGGCAACTGTCGTGCCGATTCTTTGGCCGCGGCTGCCGTTACGCAAGCCCCTCTCCCAGATGTGTTCGGCCAGGCTAAGATCAGCCACCAACTCTTCCACCAGAATGCGCCTGGCCTGGTCCGTCAATTCAATCTGACGCAGGATCAGGCCAAGGCGATAGTGGCCACATGTCCCCAATGCCAGCACGATCAAATGCCCACCGTGGCCTTGGGGGCCAATCCCCGAGGTCTGGCAAGGTGTGGCAGATGGACGTAACACACATTCCATCTTTTGGCCGATTGTGTTACATCCACGTCTCAGTTGATACCTTCTCCGGGGCTATCTATGCTTCTGCCCACACAGGCGAAAAGGCAGCGGATGTCCAGAAGCATCTGCTTCAGGCATTCGCTGTCTTGGGCATCCCTAGGGCCTTAAAAATAGACAATGGCCCTGCGTATACCTCCAAGGAGCTGCGGAGCTTCCTGCAGCAATGGGGAATAGTCCATAAGACCGGCATCCCCTATTCCCCAACAGGCCAAGCCATGGTGGAGAGGGCCCACCAGAGCCTTAAGAAGATTCTGTCCCGGCAACAACCGGCAATGAAGGTGGAAACCCCCCACGTCCAGCTGTCAAGAGCGTTGTATACCCTTAACTTTCTAAATTGCTTTTTCGACAGCCAAAATCCTCCAGTGGTCCAGCATTTCGGCAGTAACCAGCAGCTGCAGCCTAAAGCCAGGCCACCGGTTCTTGTAAAAGATCCGGAGACCTGGCAGATGGAGGGCCCCTTTGACCTGGTGACCTGGGGGAGGGGATATGCCTGCGTGTCCACTCCCTCAGGCCCCAGATGGGTTCCATCAAAGTGGGTCAGGCCCTTCGTCCCGAAACAGAGGACCAAGAAGGAGGCAGTACCACAGGTCTGGCAAGCTTGTTGGTGGCGGCGGAGGAAACAACACCATATGCCTTTGTCTTATTCTCCGGTTCTCCCCCAAGTTCCTGAAGAACCTTCTCCTCCGGCTTCTCCTCCTCCCCTCGACCTTTTATATCATGTTGCTTCCCATTCTCCCCCAGCTCCAGATATTACTCCCCGTATGTTTTATTTGAACTGGTTGTTTGGAGAGGAACCATTTTTGTGATCTCGTCATACTTTCACTACTTTCTTTCATTTCAGTTACATCTCCCTAATGGCCTCAGTTTGTAAAGTTGTCTTGAGTTTGATTATATTTTCAGTTTTAATCGTGTTGATCCGCGGCCTGGTCCGAAGACTACTAGCAAAGGCCTCCTCATCCACTGTGAATCATGCCGCGATTCCGATAGAGGAGCACTTCGAGCTGGAAGACTTCTCTTCAGAGGCCAAGGAAGCCGTGGACGAAGAGGGGTCAACCTCACCGCCCCACGAACATCCATGGGCAGGCGATCTCCAGCTCGAAGAAGGCAAGGACTGGCCGGACCAGCCGCGGGTCTCCGACTTTTGAGTTTATATGGACATTTCAGTTTCCTTTATTTTATTTGTTAAGAAACGGGGAGATGTTGTAGTGTGTTTTTAAGTTTCTCAGTTTGCTCCCCCATTTTATGTATGTTCCCCCTATTGTTCATTATAAATGGTTCCCTCCTCTCCAGTTTTCTCGCCTCAGAGCTTTTTACAGTTATGTTGCTACGGTTACCCCTTCCCTTACAGCTGCCTGTCGCTTAAGTTATGTAACTTCCCCTCCCCTATCCTACCTTATAAGTTAGTTTTCCCTCCTCCCTGGGCCCAGTCAATCACCCCCCACTCCTCCCTACTTTCGAGAACCTTCTTCTCACTGGGGGTTGTGGTTGGCTGGTGTCCCAGGGCCCCTCCTTTACTTCATGTTCATTGGATACATTCTTATGTCAGTTATGTTTAGTACCTCGCTTTATGTTTTCCTATTGGTTAGCTGGGCTTCCCTCCCTTCTCCACCCCTTTCCTTTAAAACCTTGGTTCTCCCCCTACTCAGGGCCATTTGCTGCTGGGTTTTCCCATCCGTTGGTCACCTCAAGCCTTCAATAAACCGACATGTTACCCCCAGCAAGTGGTCTCCTCTTCTTTCATCTCATTCTGCGCTATATCGAAGTCCGCAATCCAGCCCAGCCCGAGGCCAGGACGCCAAGGGGGGCTGGCTACTGATGCGTGGAGGGTGTCGGCCATTTCTCCCTCTCAGCAAGCCGGACTGAGGGCCACTGGCACCCTCGCGCAGGGTTTTACAGTATGACCTAATTGACTGTTAGTCATAGATATTTTTAGGCTAAATGTTGCCAGGCTTATTCAGCAAAATATGCTCCTTTTTTTTTTTTGTAATCAGCTCTTTGGTTTCTTCTGTTCAACACTTTTGACTCTTCATATCAGCGCCTTGCATGGCCTTGCACTGGGTCTGATAGTTGGTCAAGGAGACCTAAAACCAGCATATCCCCTTTGCTCAATCTCATCACTGAACAGCAGACCCTCCTTGCTCAGTTCATCACAGACAGAATGTAAATATGACTAAGTTCAAGCTTCTGTATCTGGGCTTAGGCAGAGCATCCTACTACAGACTGACATTTAGAAAGCTTTTTAGAGGTAAAAGTGTCAACTTAATTTTTAAAATATTATAAAGTGTCAATAC